>NC_135369.1:52718264-53036701 GCF_049243985.1 Paroedura picta
TTTTTTTTAAGTTTGATTTTCTTATGTTATATTCAGTTGAGAATAGACTCAAATGCCCCCCCCCCGGTATATCGCAAACATCTGATGTTTTAAGCTTAGATATTTAGGTACTTGTATACTAAGGTGGTGTTGTAGTAAAGTGAGGTTTTTCTTTATATATATTTATTAAAATGATTAAAAATCATTTTGATTTAATATCTTTCAAATGTGGTTATTGTTTTTCTTTTTTCCTTTGCCTTCAAGAAAGAGCATTTAGAAACAAAGTTTCCATGAGCAAACGATACCTTAGTATCATTGTTAGGCCAATCCAAGGATCAAAATCAAACATAGAACCCTTTGGTACTGGATGTTACTTTGAAATACTCCCATGGTGTACTTCTGTAAACATTGATGGATATGTTCCAGGGTGCCACTAGAATTAAGTTCTCTCTAATATGAAAGTTGTTAAAGTGCATTGTGATGTATAGCTTCCCTAATTTTGGATTAATAGTGGTTACTACTGCAAATGACTTCCCAACTATCAATACAATCCTAAACAGAGTTGCACAGAGGAGTCTATTATTATTATTATTATTATTATTATTATTATTATTATTATTATTATTATTATTATTATTATTATTATTATTATTATTATTATTATTATTTCTAGCTTGCCACTCCCAAAAAGGCTCATGGCGGGTTACGCAGGTGCATAAAATCCCTAATAAAAATTGCCCCTAAAACCCATTATAAAATGCACATCAATCCATACAAATTCATACAAGATCAAGATATAGCGATGTAAAAATCACAACCAACTCCACTCCCCCCAACCATCACCCCCAAGAGTGGATGGGGGATTGATCTCCGTCCGCCATGAGTAACCCAAGGGGGGGTCTAGATCTTCCTCAGCGTGCCAGCCTCAACCATAGGCCCGGCGGAAGAGCTCCATCTTGTAGGCTCTGTGGAATGCTGAAAGCTCCTGCAGGGCCTGTAACTCTTCTGGGAGCTCATTCCACCAGGCAGGGGCCAGGACCGAAAAGGCCCTGGCCCAGGTCGAGGTCAGATGCGCTTCCCGGGGGCCAGGTATGGCCAGCAAATTTGCACCCACAGAGCGTAAAATCCTGCGGGAGGCATAAGGGAAAAGGTCAAGTATGTGGGTCCCAGACCACGCAGGGCCTTAAAGGTCTAAAACCTTGAACCTGATCCAGGCAGCAACCAGTAACCAATGCAGCTGCCTCAGCACTGGCTGGGTATGGGCCCTTCAAGATGTGCCCATGAGGACCCTAGCAGCCGTATTTTGCACCAGCTGTAACTTCCGGATCAAGCCCAAGGTCAGGCCCATGTTGACTGAGTTACAGAAATCTATTCTGGAGGTGACCATCGCATGGATCACTGTGGCCAGATGTTCTATAGAAGTCAGTTGGCTTGGAAGGGTCTGCAAGACTGGCTTGGAATTCCTGCAGCTCAACATTCCATCATGTCTGTGCTTTGGTTTGCCACGTGCCTGAATGGAAACTCCCTGGTAGAGGACAGAATTCATGTTTTGTGTTTCAAGGGAAAGGAGTAAAAATCTCTAATACCAGATTATTCTTGTACACACTTTTACCCAGCTCAGTATATGAAAGCAGGCATCTTCCCACTGGCTGGAGTGGCATAAATCTCATAGTAATTGAAATGCAGATGTATCCTATCCAAACTGTTCTTTTCAATTACATAAACATATGAATCTACATCCACTTTCTGACACAACTATCGGTGCGTAAGTACCATTTTTACAGACAGCTAGGGTTAGATTGAGATGTTCCATTTTCCATGGGTTATAGTAATTCCTCCACATGTTTGAGATTTGTGAGTAAAGATTTCTGAGTAAATGAAGTCCAAACATCTTCAGGGACTGAGCAATATAATCAAATATAATATCAGAGCACCAGGAAAAATGTTAATGATTCCAGTCTGCAAAGTAAAAGAACTGATGCACAGAAAAATCTTTGCTTGAAGAACTGAGTTTTATTTAAAAGAGTGATCCTGACAAACTGTACAAATTACAGCTCTCAGGAAATCATGCACATAAAATCAACAGGGAAAAGCCAAATGAACTGGTTGTATTTATCTGTTACAAAAACATTTAAGAGGAAACATTTCAGTTTTTAAATATCTGCTACAATAAAAAAGGGAAAATTGTCCACTATATTCACTAATAGTAGAAGAAGAGGTACTCATTTGGAATTCAGAAAAACAAAACAAGGTCAAACTTCTGAATAGACTTTCTAGATATAACAGTGCTTGGAATAAGCAACAGTCAAAAGGTGGATGGGAGGAGAAGAATCAGGCTTTGAATAATTAAGCGTAGTTACTCATATCACACCAACACATCATCATATACAATTTTATGCTTTCCAGTCACAGACAATTTATGGTCACCCTGGAGGGTTTTCAAGGAAAGATGTTTAGAGATGGTTTGTCATTGCCTGTCTGTGTTGCAGCCCTAAGTTTCCCTAGTGGTCTCCCTTCCAAGTATTAACCAGAGATGACCCTGCTTAGCCTCCAAGAGCTGATAAGGGGGAAATGCAAAAAAAAAAAAAAGTTTCATTAAAAAATCTGCCTGAAGCAAAGTCTTCAGAAGTGTCAGTTGCTTCTGTATTAAACCAGATCGATACTCATTTCCTGGGCTAATTTATTTGAGACAGTGAAATTATGAAAGACATCTGCACTGGAACTGGGAGACCAGTAACAGCATTCTGATGTCCAGAACAAAACAAAAATAAATACAATACACAAAATTATTCTTTGAAAGGGCCTTTTCAGGGATAAGGTGTGAATTTGAAAAAAAATGGGAACATTATCATCACTAAATCCAATTCTCAGTGTGGCCAGTATAGTTTTTCTAACTGCCCTTTCAGCACTAAATGTAAATTCAGTGGTCACATGTTTTTCAGACAACTCTCTCTTTCTGCCAAATATGTGAAGACATTATTTTTAAAGGCTTAATCCCCCTGGTTAACAAGTAATGAAGATACTCAAGTACAAATGTTATTGCACTAGGGCGGCCATAGACCATCTCAAGATTTTTCAAGGTACTCAGGGGATGAGTCAAACAACTGAGCAAGGTGCAATTGTAGATGATCAGTCAACAGATCGGTGGAATGTTTGGTCTTAAAGGAAGCCATGGGGAGGACTGATTTAGATGTGTTCCATCAGTTACTACTACCTTGGTGACTAAAGAGAACCTATATAGTGAGGTAGCAAATCTGAGGGCAACATCAGGGAAACGCAAAGCGGGCTACAGGGAATGGAAAGCCCCCCCCCCCCGGTGGTGACAGGCCTTTGTGGCCCACAGGGAGGCTGCAAACTCCCCAACCCTGGCTTCCTCACAGCAGGAGCCTACCTACGGGCCGCAAAGCCCTGTCTCTGCCTCTCTCCTTGTGGGTGTCAATGGAGGCTGCAGCCACAAGGTTTCTAGCAGGCAAGGGGGGAGGGTGGGAGCTGGAGGGGTCGAGACAATCAGGGTGGACCTGGATGGACAGGGCCCCAGACAACCTCCTCCCAGGAGGCTGTTTCCCAAATATATAAGGGAGTGAAATAGTGTTAAGGATTTCTTGCTGTATAGGAATAAAAAGTAGCTTGCGAGAACTTCATTCTACTTCCCACCACTGTATCCTACAGAACAACCTTGTGAAATAAGGTAAGCCAAGAGAAGATGGCTAGCCAAAGGGCACCCAGGGAGCCTTATGGGAATGTGGGGATTTGAGTGTCCCAAACCCTAGTCTGACTTTCTAACCACTGTGAAGTAAACTTTCATGCAAACTGTTTGGGTGAGTTTTTTTTTAAGCTGCTATGTTTGCTTTATTTCAAATGGTTCTGAAATTGAGGACTGCGCAAAATGAAGTCAGATGAGCTTGTTAAAAGAAACCCAAACTTAAGAGAAATAAGATAGAAAGGCTTGCAGTGTTCGACTTCAATTAGCCATCTTACACATAAATATTGCACCATCGATGCCAAGTTCAAAATCCATTTATATAGACTCTTTCCTAAAGTTATGTGGTGCTGTTACAAGCCGTCGGCCACAGGAACATTTAGTATACACAGCATTTTGTTTTAATATGTTATAAAGATAGAATATCAAATTTGTTACTGAGGCAGATGGAAAGAATGAATTGGACTATGATACACAGAGATTCCCTTGTGGGGTTGCAAACCACTTCTCTGAGGTCCACTTTTAGTGTAATGTAGACGTAACCTTGGCAGTCTGCCCAGATTGTTTGAAGCAGTTAATCCAGATTGATTTGGATAGGGTGAGAGATACAGCCAAGGCCATGTAAGGCTTGGTTTTAGCCCTAGTAAACCGAGCAGTTATGAATGCTGGAGAGGGCAAGGTTCAAAAGGCTGTCAGAATGAGAGTTCTCAAGGTTTTTCAAAGAATGGACAATGCTTCAAGGCCACACTAAATAAATTCATATCCAAAGGGCTGTCACCCAGATCAGACTTACAAATATAAGCCAGTCTTTATCCCTTCATTGATAATCCTAGGAAAAGCCAAACTCTGTTGCTTTCTTTGCCTTGCTATTTCCTGCTTATTCCTGGCATTGCAAAGATGGTTTTTAGGTCTTATGGTACTTCAATTTCAGGTCTGCCAGGGTCCCTGTGATTTGATCTGAGGCTGGGCTTTAGCCTAGTAAGCTATCTGAGAACTGCTACGAGGCCTCAGGAACCTCTTCAGACACAGAAGTGAACAGCAATATGTGGTGTTATATCTTCTATGACTGGCAGGCAGTATGAAGTCAGCATACCTGGTGATGGATGGGGTTGCCAATTCTGGTTTAGAGATTTGGGGTTGGTGCCTACGGAGGCACTTCAGTGGGGTATAATGCTATAGAGTTCACTTTTCAAAATAGCTGTTTTTCTCCAGGGAAACTGTAGTCTGGAGATCAGTGGTAATTCTTCAGAGCTCCTCCTTGCCCCATTTGGAGGTTGGCAGCCCTACAGTGTGTCAGCAGGATGGCCCATTAAAGTCAAGAAAGCCATAAATGGCAAGAGGGCTTCCTTTACAAAGAGAGAGTTTTGTTCAAACAAGGAGAACAGGCTCTGTAAAAACAGAGCTAAAATAATTATTTGCATTTGTCTTTATTCATATGTATGTTACTCACTGCGGTAATTAAAGAATAGGATCCACTAGAAGTGGTGAGGTTTTAGAGTTAATTTACAAATTAACAACTAACTATTCACTGGTCTGGGCCATATATACCCAGGGTTGCTTAAGGAAGTCAAATGTGAAATCGCTGATCTCCTAAGAAACTATACAATATGTTGTTAAAATTAGCTGTACTATCAAGAATTGGAAAGCAGTAAATATGCCAATTTTTAAAAAAGGATTCAGAGAATTACAAGCCAATTAGCTGAACATTTTTCCTGGTAAAGTGATTGAAACTATTACTCAAGATAGAAGTATTAAGAGGTATTAAGGTTACAGCGGAACAAGCCTTAGCAGGAAAGAAGCAGCATAGCTTTTGTAAAGGAAAGTCTTGTTTCACAATTTTTTAAAAAGTGTTAACACAATCATTATGTATAGAATTTCAAAAAGGCTTTTGGAAAGCTCTCAAGTAAACTTAACAGTTCTGTATTACCTGTATGAGCACTGTAAGTAAAACAATACAATTAAATAACATTATTTCCTGTAATTCTGCCTCTTAGAAGGGTTTCTCTTTTGAAATACAAAGCAGTGGCTTTTACTGGAAAACATTTTGTAACTACTTGAACCTATTAAATGTGCTTAAATTGATGCACGCCTCAACTGATACCTTATTGCTCAATAACTTGTGAATGTGTGATTTGGAAACTATTCTGTTTGTGATGGAATTAAATATCATGCTAGTGAATTATATATGTTTGTGTGAATTCACCATAAGAAAATATAATTAAACAAGACAAGTTAAGTTTTCCTGATGTTAATGTTCTTGATGGGTATGCTTATATCTAATAGTTAAGAAACTGCTTCTATGTGGATCAAAAATCTGTACAATTGGGCCAACCATATCATTGAGATTTCTATAAAACTGAGGAAACCTACAGGATAAAATTGATTATTAGCTCCACTTCAAGTGTTAAAAGCGACATCTGTGCAGACGTAAGCAAATCTCAGAGTTTGACTGACAATACTGGGTTGCTAAATCAATCAAAAGTGGTACCTGGAGGAGAAGGAGGAGATTAGTGCTGAAACCAGCATTCTGGGATGGGGAAGGAGAAGCAATAGCAGAGAAGGATATGGGATCTGGAATCAAGGCCAGGGAGGGAGAAGAGCAGAACAAGGAGGGAAGAACAGAACTATACTTAGAGAAGAAATGGGGGTACTGGGGAGTGGGATTTTCTCTCCCCCCACAAGTCCTTTGACGTCCTCTGTCAGTGAACTATTTCTATACAATAAAACAATAATATGAAGTATGTTTGGTTGTAATTTTCACTGTCACATTATCCTTTCACTTTTATTTTTTGTGTTTATTTTTATAGCTTTCTGGTATGGTATGTAAAATGTGTGCCATTTAAAAAAAATATGTGAGGCAAATGTAGTTCATGTGAGCTGTCAGCAGAATGTGAGATTTAGAAAGCTGTCCCCATTAAAAATTTGTTCCAGCTTCTGGGGGGTGAGGACAGTGTGTGTGTGAGAGAGATTCTGTATTTCTTCATCATTTTATCAGTGTTTTAAAAACACTATCACTTCATTGCATGTTATCCATTGAGACTGGGCCCACTCCACTTCACAGCATCCATTCTAAGGATCAACTGTCCTCAGGAGAGGAAGAGAGTAGCAGGAAAGGTTTCATCACTGCCATCAGCATCTTCTCCTGCACCGATTCTACACAGAGGGCTCAAATGTGCATGGCCTCCGGCTCACAAACACAGGATTGTAAACTTCACATTGAGAGTGGCCATTTTGGGAATATATTTACAAAGGAGAAACTCTTGATGCCCATTCTGGCTCAGGTGGCATCGATCGTCCAACTAATCTCTGCCACCCTTGCTCGGATCTGGGAGGACATGGCTCTTTTCTATGGGTGGATGATTCAGCTAAGGTGCAAGTGGAACCTGCACAGACCTCTCTCCAGGTGTGTCTAGCATGGCCAGTACATTGTTGTTGTTGTTGTTATGTGCGAAGTCGTGTCCGACCCATTGCGACCCCATGGACAATGATCCTCCAGGCCTTCCTGTCCTCTACCATTCCCCGGAGTCCATTTAAGTTTGCACCTACTGCTTCAGTGACTCCATCCAGCCACCTCATTCTCTGTCGTCCCCTTCTTCTTTTGCCCTCGATCGCTCCCAGCATTAGGCTCTTCTCCAGGGAGTCCTTCCTTCTCATGAGGTGGCCAAAGTATTTGAGTTTCATCTTCAGGATCTGGCCTTCTAAAGAGCAGTCAGGGCTGATCTCCTCTAGGACTGACCGGTTTGTTCGCCTTGCAGTCCAAGGGACTTGCAAGAGTCTTCTCCAGCACCAGAGTTCAAAAGCCTCAATTCTTTGACGCTCGGCCTTCCTTATGGTCCAATTTTCGCAGCCATACATTGCAACTGGGAATACCATAGCCTTGACTAAACGCACTTTTGTTGGCAAGGTGATGTCTCTGCTTTTTAGGATGCTGTCTAGATTTGCCATAGCTTTCCTCCCCAGGAGCAAGTGTCTTTTAATTTCTTTGCTGCAGTCCCCATCTGCAGTGATCTTGGAGCCCAGGAAAATAAAATCTGTCACTATCTCCATTTCTTCCCCATCTATTTGCCAGGAACTGAGAGGGCCTGATGCCATGATCTTTGTTTTCTTGATGTTGAGTTTCAAGCCAACTTTTGCACTCTCCTCCTTCCCCCGCATCAACAAGCTCTTTAGTTCCTCTTCACTTTCTGCCATTAGAGTGGTATCATCTGCATATCTGAGGTTGTTGATATTTCTCCCTGCAGTCTTGATCCCAATTTGTGACTCCTCTAATCCCGCATTTCTCATGATGTGCTCCGCATACAAGTTAAATAGGCAAGGCGACAGTATACAGCCTTGCCGAACTCCTTTCTCAATTTTGAACCAGTCAGTGATTCCATGTTCAGTTCTCACTGTTGCTTCTTGACCTGCATATAAATTTCTCAAGAGACAAATAAGATGCTCTGGTATTCCCATCTCTTTAAGAACTTGCCACAATTTGTTGTGCTCCACACAATCAAAGGCTTTAGCATAGTCGATGAAGCAGAAGTATACGTTCTTCTGGTACTCCCTAGCTTTCTGCATGATCCAGCGTATATTGGCAATTTGATCTCTAGTTCCTCTGCCTCTTCGAAATCCTGCCTGTACTTCTGGAAGTTCTCGGTCCACATATTGCTGGAGCCTAGCTTGTAGGATTTTGAGCATAACTTTGCTAGCATGAGAAATTAGTGCAATGGTGCGGTAGTTTGAACATTCTTTGGCATTGCCCTTCTTTGGGATTGGAATGTAAACTGACCTTTTCCAATCATGTGGCCATTGTTGAGTTTTCCAAATTTGCTGGCATATTGAGTGTAGCACTTTTACTGCATCGTCCTTTAAGATTTTGAATAGTTCAACTGGAATGCTGTCACCACCACTAGCTTTATTGTTGCTCAGACTTCCTAAGGCCCATTTGACTTCACATTCCAGGATGTCTGGCTCCAGGTCAGTAACTACCCCATTGTGGTCATCAGGGATGTTAAGCTCGCTCTTGTATAGTTGTTATGTATAATTTTGCCACCTTTGTTTAATCTCTTCTGCTTCTGTGAGGTCCCTACCATTTTGGTCCCTTATCATACCCAACTTTGCATGAAACGTTCTCTTCATATCTCCAATTTTCTTGAAAAGATCTCTGGTCCTCCCCATTCTATTGTTTTCTTCTATTTGTTTGCACTGTTCATTTAAGAAGGCATTCTTATCTCTTCTAGCTTTTCTCTGGAATTCTGCATTCAGGCCAGTACATTAGAATTTCCCAAAGCTCTAGGAGAGCCGCAAGGCGAAGGTGGTTCACTTCCCAAAACAGTTGTGAGTGGACAGTACAAGCACCAATTGGTGAGAGAACTTCATCCTGGCAAGTTGCAGTGACAATGAATGAATCCTGAACTTCAGGATGACCAGAGGTGCCTTTGTGCAGTTAGTTTATGTGCTCAGAGGGAGGCTGGAGCTCCAAGCTACCAACATGCACCTGCCCATCACAGTAAAGAAGAGGGAGGGCATGGATGAATGGTACCTGACAATCAGCATCCCATTCAGGCTAGTCTCCCAGCATGGCTTGGTCATGTCCACTGTTGGAGAAATCGTGCTGGCGGTCCACTTTGCAATGGAGGCAAAGCTCTACAGCAAGGTGATATGCCTGGGAGAGGAGATTGGAAATGTGGGTAGGCTGGGGTCCTGCTATGCTTGTTAATTTCCCTTTTTATTTGCAAGAAAGACACGGCAATGCGTACACACTGCTATGATCCCCTGGGCATCTGCAGGGAAGACCGGCATGGTTTGGGGCAGAAGGTTGCTTTTGTATCAAGGGTTGCTTTTTTGTGTGTCTCCTGCAGAACATGGATGGATTTGGCAGCTGGGATTCTTCCACTGCACTGGCACTGTGGACAGTTGCCCCATCCCAATATGAGCCCCGAACAGGAGCAAGCGGGAGTATGGCAACAGAAAGAACCTTTGTTCCATGCCCTTGCAAGGGACCGTGGACCGCACTGAGTGGTTCATAGATGCAGAGGTGGGCTGGAGTGGTAGGAGACATGACGCCTTCATCTTTCAGGAGTCCCACCTGCACACTGGATGGATGGATGCTGGGGTCTTTGTCCCTGAACACCCTACAGTCAGGATAGAGGGAGTTTTATATTGCTTGTCTGGAGAAGGTAGGGGGATTGCTGGCTGGAAGGGGAGGTCATGGCCACTGCCAGTGTTTCTTATCACCTCCTGTAGGTGGCAACAGGGCTGGCATGTATGGTGGTGCTACTGCTGCTATTTTTTAAAATATCAGGAGGGGAGTTTATACGTTGACCTCCAGAAAAACTGCCATTTGCATGCATGCCAGGCCCATGCAGGGGAGCCTTCTAACAGAGGGCAGAAATTGAGGCTCTTCTGTATGTGGTCCTGCACTCCAGGAGCCTCTCACGTCTCGTGGCCAGCACCCATACACAAACAAGAAGGGCATATGTGGTGGTGGCACAGAAGCTTGCAGAGAGGGGCTTCCGCAAGACATGGGAGCTATGCCGCACAAAATTCAAACAGCTGAAATTAGACTTTCTTGGGGAAGGCACTGGCAAACCACCCCGTATTGAGTCTGCCATGAAAACGCTAGAGGGCGTCACCCCAAGGGTCAGATATGACCCAGTGCTTGCACAGGGGATACCTTTACCTTTAACAGACTTACATTGGTGTGGAGGAACACACCTCCACATAGATTATCATGGGGAAGATTTAAAACTTTGGGGGGGGGGAAGGAATTGCCACCTTGAAATGGGCTCACTTTACCCTTGTAGTGGGTTCCAGGTGCCCCCATCGTACCACAGAAACTCCAACCCCAAGAGGCATCCCTAAGTTTCCCCTCCATCCCCTTTCTGAGTTTGCAGACTTGTTAGGAGAGAGGTTGCCACCAAAGATGCCAGTGCCATTGAACTGCTGTTCAAGGGCTTGAAGGTGGGGTGCTGGCTGTCAGCCAGTCCAATTGCATTTTTCACATGTGAACCCCTTAATTGAAGGCCACCCCACAGCAGATCCCAGTTTCTGGCAATGTTCCCTAACTTTCTTGACATCACAGGGCACACATGTCACTGCAACTAAGAGTAGCTGAGACCCATTTTTTTGTCCTCCAATGCCACTTTCTCTTGGCCTCTTCAGCTACCATGGTACCAAGGAAAGGACCCAAATGTCAAGGAGGATGCTCCTGCCAATGTCTACCAACCCCTGGTATGTGACTGCAGGGTACCATCACCTGGCAAGGGGTGGTTGGTGGCTGGTGCTACCATGAGTAGGAACCCAAAGGCTGAGCTGTAACAATATTAAAAAATAATCACAAATATTTATTAAACAAAGTGCATTGATTCAGTGTATTAAAAACACAGTAAAAACAACACATCTAACTGCACATGACAGAATAGACCAAATGCAATGATCAAATTGTGTGGAATGCTCTTTTGTACAAGATTGTGAGTCACATCTATCTGGCCCCACAGTGGAGGAGATAATGGGAGGGATAGATGGCCTGCAGGAGAGGACTATGTCAGCCCATAAATGCCATCTGTCTCTGTGGAAATCTCCTGTGCCATTGCGCGTTCAAAACAACATAGGGTCCTAACTAACCAATCGTCTCCTGCTCATCCCCTATCCCATAGTGCATGTGGATGCCCTGGAACAGTGGAGGTGGAGAGCTGGGAGGATGTTCCACCTGCACAATAGAAGGCTCAGGCAAATAAAGTCCATACTGGGGCACCTGTTTACTTAACAGGGGATGGGGCGGGGAAGGGGGTTGAGGGCCAATAAAGTGTTAGATGTTGGGGGTTTTGGCTTGGGTGAGTGGGTTGGGGTTGCTTGTTTGCCTCATTGTTACTGTTCTCCTGTTGTTGTTTTTTTAAACCCTTAAACCAGAGGTGTCTCATGCAACCTTATTCCTAAAAAGAACCCCCCCCCAACCACCAGCAAACATGCAGGCAACACAGCAGGGGAGTTTCCTGGTGTTACCACCTGACCCCTTTTAGCCCCAGCTATGAGGAAAGAATCCCACTGCCACATACCAGTTTTCACCGGAAATAAAACATGTTGAAGTTGGGGGAAGTCACTGGTGTGGCTATGGAGACCTTGTTGTGGTTAACACAATAAAAGTACTCCTGCCTGAGGCTCTTTTTCTTTGTGTGGCACTTGAGCCCTGTCTGCTTGTGTTCCAGAGTCCTCATCTGGCATGCCACCTCCTCATATACCTCCTTGCTCCAGTGAGAGGCCTTAAGGGCCTCCTGGACTTTCTCATCAGAAAAGTTGACCAGGAGGTCTTTAACCTCGTTGTCCCTCCATGTTGGTCACCTTGTGCCAGTGGTAGAAGGCATGGAGTAAGCCTGAGAGGTGGAGGGAAGGAGGTAGCCTGCAAGGCTGAGGGGAAGGATGGTGCCTGTGAACTGGAATCCATCTCAGCTGTGCAGCTGCTCGCAGAAAATGGCCACCAAGCGGAGCTTGTAGGCGCTTCTGTCTTCCCACCTCGCACCACTCAAGGGGATTCTCGACTCCTGATTGGGTTTAGAGCCTCGCTAGCCAAGTTGATTGGACCACAAGGATCATGAGTTTGCTTTCTTTGTCCCCAGTAATGTTTCTCTCCTCCATGGAGCATCGGCCGCTGCCATTTCATGTAGTTGCAGAGCTATGCATACACATTGCCATGGCCAGCAAAGAACAACAAAAAAATTGTGTGTTCTAAGCATGGAGGAAATACCCCCATAACAAAGAAACCTGGCGAGGGGCAAGAGGTCTCCCATATAAAATCCCCCTCCTGACCCATTCATATTCTCAAAACAAACAAACAAATGTATCTAGGTGGTTGCTGCTGCTCGTACCCAACATAACGATATGCTACCTTAAACCATTTCAGTTCTGTGAATTCATTTTATTTACTATGGAATAGGTAAAGGTAAAGGTAAAGGTATCCCCTGTGCAAGCACCGAGTCATGTCTGACCCTTGGGGTGACGCCCTCCAGCGTTTTCATGGCAGACTCAATACGGGGTGGTTTGCCAGTGCCTTCCCCAGTCATTACCATTTACCCCCCAGCAAGCTGGGAACTCATTTTACTGACCTCGGAAGGATGGAAGGCTGAGTCAACCTTGAGCCGGCTGCTGGGATTGAACTCCCAGCCTCATAGGCAGAGTTTTCAGACTGCATTTCTGCTGCCTTACCACTCTGTGCCACAAGAAGCTCTTTACTATGGAATATGGAATATATTAATGTTTGGTTTGCGTTACACTGTAATTTTAAAATTATTTTTTTGTTTGCCGTTTTGCGTGCGCATGGATGCACGTCTGAGTTGTGTGCATGGCACCATTAAAAAAAAGGATTTTCACAGTCAAGAATCAGGTAGAGGGAGTCGGGTGCGAGGGTGGGACAATGCTGCCTAGACTATTGCATGTTTTCCCCTCCATACGGGCAAACTGATGGTTGATTTCTGGTTGCTCACCGATGGAACACACGATTGAGAGTGGAAAATCAAGTTTTGGTGATTTCCCTCATAGTGAGTTAAATATGGACAAAACTCAAGGCAACTCCTGGACAGCCTCAGGATGCAGGCAATGTCATGTGGAGGGGGCTCTAAATGCTGGCAACATCCAGAGGCTGTCCAGGGGTAGATTCCTCATGCAGAATCAGTCCTGCTTTTGCCAACTGGGCCTGGCCTTCTCTCCCTCATAGCAGCTGTGCAGTACCTCATACGTTGCTCCCCTTCAGTCAGGGTCTTTCTGCTAGATTCCCACCACTTTTTAAATTATAAAACAAACTGAATATTAGGGCAGGGGGAGGGGATCATTATTTGAATCCATTCCAAAGGCCTGCAGTTTTAGAATCTTTTCAACAGAAGGTAAAGAAATCTGCTCTCTTTTTTTCACTCTTGTTTAATGGAGTCGGCTGGCTCCTGCCTATGATTGCAGGGCGGTTTGAAGCAGCTGGCAAGCGATTATTAGCATAACAAAGAACTGTACTGTAGCATTGTTCTGTCCCCTTGTGAGCATTTGAAATATCTTCAATCTGATGTGAGATTTATACACATTTGAGTTTAGACTCGGGCAAGTTAAAAGAATGCTGTTTGACAGCTATGAGTGAAAAAGGTAACTTTTCAATGCCACCATTTTTTCCATAGAGATCTTTGCCTTGCCCCCTCCCCATACATTTGCACAAGCCATTACCCACCCCGACAGCTACAACCAAATAAACAGCATTTTCCCCTTCCCCCATGCTCTCCTTCCCTCATATACTTTCAAGGCTAACATCCACCCTGTAGAACTACCATGAAGCCTTGACTTTATGATTGACTCCCCTCCTCCTCTCTTTCCATAAATTTGGTCTGTCTCCAAGTCATGTGGCTTTTCTCTTTCTAACATTGCAAAAATGTGGTTTCTCCATTCTGTCATCTCAGCAAAAATATAGATTAAAATTTACATTCCAGTAATCTCATGGGAATTGTAGTCCATGGACATCTGGAGGACCACAGGCTGACTACCCCTGTCTTAGACCACCACCTTCTCAAATAATAGGGATCATTGAACATGTGTGAAAAAATGGCTGTATCCAGCCCATATACTTTTGTTTATTCCCACATCCATGTCTGTCCTCTTCATTGTCTCCTTGCTGTCAATTGTTGATTATAACTTTCTTGAGACATGGCCATGCCTTCTTAAAGCACCATGCATATTAATGGCTGTGCAGAAAATAAAAACTATTCCTACCATTAGCACATGCAATCAGATTATTTACCATGCTTCAGTTTTCCAGAACTCATAATCAATTATTAGTTTATAGAAAGAAAGCTCAGTTCTGAGGCTCAGATCTGTTTGATAATGTCTGTGCATGTGTAGTCCTTGTTAAAATACATGTATTCATGCTACATATTCTGGGACTAAGTCCTGGCAATCAGAATAGGGTCTTTTTTTTCAAATTAAGTCCTGCTCACAGTGGAATCAGATAATCCATTCATGAGATGATCGGTTCATTGTGATTAGCTCCCCCCCAATGACAGGTATTGCTTTATGTATTTGAAAAGCTTTCAAGGAGGTATCAAATGTATAATGTAAGTTTTTTAGAGCCGGGTGATTGTGACAATTGCAATCAAAACTTGAAAAACATTATGGATCTGCTTTCCGTGATCAAGGGAAGTTAAAAGACTCATTGATATGTATAATCATTTCTAAACTCTTACCTGAACCAGAGGAAGTATTATCATCTAGAACAGAGGAAGGCAAGGCTTTTGGGCCAAGGTTTTTAAAAGTCTACCAGTGAAATTGTTGCTGTGCCTATACACCAAAGTACGAGAAAGGTAATAGTTGTTCTTGTCCAAACACACTGCCAATAACATAGTTCCCATCAGCTCCCCACTCCGTTGGCAGTTGGACCAAAAGTCAGGAAACTTGTTAAAAGCAGAACACATTCATTTATTCCTGATTGTGAACACTTCTCTCCAGTGGGATACAGGTTTTAGGTGGACTCCAGATATCACACCATCTCTCTGCTTAGAGTGGTTCTCCCATCCTTTTAACATGATATGATGGAGATTGAACTCAGACCCTTCTATACAGAAAAGAGGAATGTATAAGGGCATCACCTGGGATCTCTTCCCAGGAGATATTGGCACACCACATCGCCGGAACCGGAATAAGAGGGACTGTGCTACAATGGCTGGTCGCCTTTCTCTGGAACTGGATGCAGAGGGTTGCAGTGGGGGATGAGTTATCGGAACCCTACAAGCAGGGGGCAATACTCTCCCCCGCACTTTTCAACATCTATATGCGCCCTCTATCCCAGCTGGTCCAGGGTTATGGGCTGGGATGTCACCAATATTGGGCAGAACCCATAAATATTGTGATTGTGTTTCCTTGTGGGGATCGAGACACAGGCTGTGTACTCCGCAATGTATGAAGAGTGGTACAGGAGCTTATAATGGCACAACTGAAGACTGTGGTACTGGTTTGTATCAGTTTTTTTCCTGCAGCTGAGACTTAAAAACAGCATATATGTGTGCATGTGTGTGTGGGTCAAGAAATGATATGGGGGTATGGTTATCCCGTTGTCCCAGAATTACAACAGATCTCCAGTCTACAGAGATTAATTTCCTTGAAGAGACATAGATTAAGATGGTGCACTCTTTGGCATCATATTCATTCTGAACTTCCAGCCCTCCCCAAACTTGGCACACCACTGGCAACTGGAGTCAGGCAGAGTAGGAAGTTGTTGGAAGTAATCAGTTAGCTGGACACAATGACATCACTTCTGGTACTTTCTGGAAGTAACATTGTATTCTGCATAGTGCTTTAGCATTCAACCAAAAATTATGGTTAGGGCAAGTACTAATGGCCTGATAACAACCCTTCCAGGTTGCGCCAGAAGTGACATCATCAAGAATCCTAACAGGCGCTGACCCTCTCTCCCCCAATCTATAAGTATTTCCCCAAGCCCAAGTTGGCAACTTTTCATAGGGAGAGTTAACTAACCTTTTCCAGTGCTGTGGCCGTAGTCCATGTCATTCATGGGGTAGCTTTTTTGTGCCAGCTATCCTGTCTGGCATTCTAGTCATGGAGCTGTAATGTCAGGGGTACTTTGGCCTTAAGGCTACATACAAAGTTTGCCTAAGGGAATTGCTAGGTAGTGGGAATCTAGGTTATATTCTGTCAAGGCAGCTGCTAAAGAAAATTACACATATCAGGATTTAGAGACGCTGCAGGAAATGAAGTGAGAGAAGCATAGTGATCAATGGCACAGCTTCTTGAGGCTGATCCTCCCCTGGGTCCAATGGCTGTCAGATATGTTTGCTGCACACAGACACTTCATGCGTTCAGAATGAGAGATTTAAAAACTAAACCCCCGTCTGAGACTTTTCTCTTCTGCCCCAGATCAAGAGTCTCTGACAGGGCAGGAAAAAAAGTAAATCCCAGATTAGGCGACAAGTTCTGTCAGCCCCATCGAGACATAAATATGGCAGCCTGGGGGTGGGGGGGGGGGAGAGAATGTGTGAGCCTTGTCACCCATTCATATTCGTTATTGTTGTCAGACTGAAATATATTTAACCAAATTTCTCTGTATAAGGGCAACACAGAGGCATGATTAAATTGGAGTTCACAGCACAATAAAGGGCTCAGCCACCCCTATGCACTAAAATAGGGAGTTTTTAAAAAATCATATTTTCAAAACTTAATTTCTGTCAGAGTGCAGCTCAATCATCAGTTTTCAGTGCCAGCTACTTAAGTCTGTCACATATGGAACAAAACTAGGACACATTCGGAGTTAATTTCCCTTACCACTAAGCAAGCAAAAAGAAACCTGGGACCCCAGAAGTGAAGGAACTGGTTTCCAGATCAGGGAGCATTACTTCTGCCAAACTGAGCACTGCATAATTTAAAGACACCTGTGAAATGCTGATGTGAAGCCATCCTGTCCCAAGGAAGACTAAGAGAGCCATTGTTGTGTAGTGGCACCTGATGAGGACTGGGTTAAATGCCTTACTGAGCTATGAAGGTAAGCTACCTCACCATGTTGTTTTGAGGATACAGTTGGGAAGGGGAATCATGGTGGGGATGGGGGAAGCCTTGAGCTCTTTAGAGCAGGGGTAGTCAACCTGTGGTCCTCCAGATGTCTGGAGGACCACAGGTTGACTACCCCTGCTTTAGAGGAGGGTTAGGATAAAGCCTGTAAGGAACAGGCCTAGCTTTCGTTTCTAAAATGAATATTAATAGAGCTCACTTTCCCCTGGAAGTGGTTAAATGGGATTTCATTCCTGCTGGCCACTCACAAGTCTATGAATGAAGGAGGGAAAGCATGCTGCATGCACCCTCTCCTCAGAGTATCACCCTAAAGAGAGGATGGCACTGTTAGTTACCTCACAGTTCTTATCTTTAGAACAGTGCCACATAGCTTCAGGCCACCTCTTGGAAACTAATTACATAATTCTTGTGAGGTAGAACCCTACTGTTCTTAATAACGTCAAACTGAGGCTGTGTAATAGTCATTTGCCTGATAGGCAAGATGCTTTAGTCTGCCTCACACCTCATTTCTCTTTCATATATGAAGATACTCTAAGAAGTAAAAAAAAATGAGTATATTGTCACATGGTACAATATGATACGAGTGCTGATTAGTTTGCTGTAAAACCAATGCACATATAAACTTAGTTGGCTTCTAGCCTTGCCTTCTCTGGCTACACCCAGGTATTGGTGGCTTGGATCCCAGCTCTTGGAGTGCCTTGCCTTGCCTGTCCATGTTTCACCTCATACCTTGCCGCCCCTATAATCCTCCCTGATTTGGCAGAAGTTGGATCTGACAGGTGGTTCTAAGCAGGACTTTCAAGTGTAAAGGTAGCTGTTATTCAGAGACAATAAAATGAGGCAAAGAAGGCACCAAAAACACCCAGAGACAAGCGATAGACTGTAAAAAGAATGATTGAAGGAATTTGTGAAAGCTCCTTTGTCTGAGTCATTTAAACTAGACTGGACAAGAAAGTAGAAAAATATATTGTAATGAACACTTCTGCACCTGCCCTCAGGGAGGAATGACCTGACCTAATACCTCTTTTCTTACTTTAATCTCTGTGATCTTCCAGTTAATCATCACCTGTGAAATCTTTGCTCTGAGGGAATGAGATAATTTCTCTTGTGGCCAAAACATTTGTCTAATAAGAAGAGCTTAACATTCAACAACAAAGCAAAAGCTTGGGCGTCTCTCTGCACATAATGAAACCGTGTAAATGCTCTGAAGTCAAACTTTGCATCCCTGTTTCTTGATGGACCCACATTTTTGTACACCTTATTCCTCTCTTGATCTTGTGAATTATACAGGCAATTTGCTTAGTGCGTGAAATATTTTAGAATTCATGCTTCCATCTAACTCATTTGGAACCAAGTTTTTTCTCTTTTTAGAAGAGTTGAGCTCATAGCAGCTATTAAATGTACAAAACAAACAACATATAGACCGTTTATGCACTGGGAACTTCACTGCCCCAGCTCCCATGCAGGAGCACAAATCAGGGGTGGATGAGGTGCATCGGGTCAAGTGCTCCTCCATGTGGGTGCAGGAAGAGGTGGGGCAAGCAGCCTGCAGCCCAGCATGAAACCTCCAGTGTGTAAACGGTCATAGAGCTGTTCCTGGCACTGCCATTTTGAACTGCTGATGTGCCTACAGATGTATGTAAGTTCCTGAATGCCCCCACATGAAAGAAAAAAACCTCCTGCACATAGTAGCATAGCATACTGGTCTTCTCCTAGGCTGACCCTTTCTGCTTCACATGGTAGTATTCTTTTGGAAACAAATGTTTCCAGGCTTGACCTGGGACCTGGCAGGGAGGTGAGAACTTATGAGGAAGGGGGAATTGTTGTCCTTGCATGATGAAGCAGCTTCCAGTGCAACCTGGAAATGAAATTATGGCCCAGGGGTATCAGTTCTAGGCTACAGCAGAGGTTGCATCATCACCCAAAGATGATGATTGTGCCCCCTAGCAGACTGATGGTGAACAAAAGCTAGTGTATTATAAGCCTGTTGGAAATGTTCAGAGTTGCATCTCCCACCTGCAGTTTAAAGCAGTACAGTAAAGGGAGGACTGACAAGGATTTGAATATCTTGAGTTTATAATCTGGTTTCACTGATGAGATTGTAATCCACAATGCCTTTGAAACTAATAAATCAAACTTGAATTCAGTAAGCCAACCTGCAATGTGTTGCAGTATTCACAGGTCTGATTCAGCATGGACAAGTTTATTGGAAAAGTCAATGTCTCTTGACTTCACTGTGTGAAGAAATAAACAGAATGGAATGAACCCTGTGTACTTTGATCCGGATGGCAACTACCCCATTCAGAATACAGGTGAGGTGATCTAACTTCTATGAGTTGAGTACTGCTCTTACTGTTAAAATTACCATGATCAGTTCTGCTATGCTAGATGTTTTTATGTTTGTCTAGGTTTCTCATGTTTCCTTTTAGCATTCTCAGCTCCAAAGCAGAGAAGGAAATCTAGCGTAAATATAAAATAACATTCACGTCTGGAGGATTAGCCGTCCCCTGTCCAGAAATGCCACACCTCGTAATTAGAGAGGCTGTTAGTCGGTGACATAGGAATGCACAGGGTGTGGCCCTTTTCAGATTTACAGACTTTGGGATTAATGAAAGAGTCTGAACCCTCTTTGGAGTTGCAGTGCTGACGAGGCCTTTATTTAAAATATAACATAGTTTAGATTCTCTGGCAGATGTGTGCAGAGATGTGGCAGTGTGGTTGTTCTTGCTAGACAAAAAGAAATATCTGAGAGAAATGCAGAAGAGCATTATAATTTGCTAGCAACAGTTTATATTTTAATGTGGCTGGATGACCAAGTACCATGCTATCTCCTCAAGGTTGTACGGTAGGGTCACTACTGTGCACATGCTTTCACTCAACTATAAAACTGGGAAGTTACTTCCCCCCCCCCCTTTAAGAATGTCAAAAGTAGTCAAGATGAGCTGTCAGATGCATCACATCTTCATCTGCTGCAAGGCCACAGAAACAATGTAGTCTTTTTAGGCTCAAGAAGAAGAAGAAGAAGAGGAGGAGGAGGAGAAGGAGTTGGTTCTTATATGCCGCTTTTCTCTACCGGCAGTCTCAAAACAGCTTACATTTGCCTTCCCTTTCCTCTCCCCACAACAGACACCCTGTGAGGTAGGTGGGGCTGAGGGAGCCCTGATATTACTGCTTGGTCAGAACAGCTTTATCAGTGCTGTGGTGAGCCCAAGGTCACCCAGCTGGCTGCATGTGGGGGAGCAAAATGAAACCCGGCTCGCCAGATTAGAAACCACTGCTCCTAACCACTACACCAAGCTAAGGCAGTACAAAGACGTTACTAGGTAATACATTCTACTCACCATGAAAATCCAAAACTGACATGGACACTCCTTGGACACTCAAATGGCTACAATCTGGCTCATGCAAGGATGGCATAAAAATAGGGCTAGCGTCCTGTTAGCTGTCTTTTCCACAGCTCCACTGCCTTCCATGGACATGCCCCGCTACTATGAGAATCTTCTCCAGTAGTCTGCAACATGATTTTGAAAGACGTGCTGTATCTGGGACCCAAAGCTGCTTCATCCTGCCTCTTATTTACTCTTTCTAACTTCACAACTACTTTGTAAATATGCACTCCACTGCAGGTTCTATTTGGTGTTTTGCAGTTGGAAAATTATGCAGAAATCTTTATTTTATACTTTTAAAATACTGCATTTGTGAAGGGCCTTTCTGCTTTGCCTCTTCAAGCTCCTCTACCTCTGTCTGATAACCACACTCTTCCCTTAGTTTCTGTTGGATTGTTCCATCCCAAACATCTCTTTAAGGAACTTTATCCTCGCAAAGCACACTTTTTTTCAGAGAAATCCCACTGAACTCAGTGGATCTTACTTCCTAGTAAGAGCCAGTGTGGTGTAGTGGTTAAGAGTGGTAGACTCTAATTTGGAGAATTGGGTTGGATTCCCCACTCCTCCACATGAAGTCTGCTGGGTGACCTGGGGCTAGTCATGGTTCTCTGAGAACTCTTTCAGCCCCGCCTACCTCATAAAGTGACTTATAGGGAGAGGAAGGAAAGGTTATTGTAAATTGCTTTGAGACCTCTTTAGGTAGGAAAAAAAAGCAGGGTATAAAATCAATTCTTCTTCTTCAAGTAAACTGACAGTCTTCAAGCAAAGGTTGGATACACACTTTTCTTGGATGCTTTAGGATGCTTAGGGCTGATCCTGCATTGAGCAGGGGGTTGGACTAGATGGCCGGTATGGCCCCTTCCAACTCTGTGATTCTAAGTACAGCTATTTCATCTGTACAGCTATTTCATGGTCCATGATTCTATGATTCTATGATTCTATGATTCTATGCAGAAGATTGGTCTGTCCAGAGGTAATTCACAACAAAGTTACCCCCAATTAAATTACATCTGGGAGTACATTCCATCCATCTGAATAACTGTCCTGCACATGATGGAGAGGGTGTAGGAGCTGTAATTCTTTGTTTATATCCTCCCCCCTTGTTAGGGTTGCCAATTCTAGGTACCACCAGGCACTTAGAATCATAGAATCATAGAATCATAGAGTTGGAAGGGGTCATTCAGGCCATCTAGTCCAACCCCCTGCTCAAGGCAGGATCAGCCCTAAGCATCTATCTCCGGAAGATAGAGACAGAGTTCAACGAGATCTGAACACAATGGAAAAATGGGCAAATGAGAACAAGATGCAATTTAATAAAGATAAGTGTAAAGTTCTGCATCTGGGTCAGAAAAATGAAAAGCATGCCTACTGGATGGGGGATACGCTTCTAGGTAACACTGTGTGTGAACGAGACCTTGGGGTACTTGTGGATTGTAAAGTAAACATGAGCAGGCAGTGTGATGCAGCGGTAAAAAAGGCAAATGCCATTTTGGGCTGTATCAACAGAGGCATCACATCAAAATCACAAGCTGTCATAGTCCCATTGTATACGGCACTGGTCAGACCACACTTGGAGTACTGTGTGCAGTTCTGGAAGCCTCACTTCAAGAAGGACGTAGATAAAATTGAAAGGGTACAGAGGAGAGCGACGAAGATGATCTGGGGCCAAGGGACCAAGCCCTATGAAGATAGGTTGAGGGACTTGGGAATGTTCAGCCTGGAGAAAAGGAGGTTGAGAGGGGACATGATAGCCCTCTTTAAGTATGTGAAAGGTTGTCACTTGGAGGAGGGCAGGATGCTGTTTCTGTTGGCTGCAGAGGAGAGGATACGCAGTAATGGGTTTAAACTTCAAGTACAATGATATAGGCTAGATATCAGGAAAAAAAATTTTCACAGTCAGAGTAGTTCAGCAGTGGAATAGGCTGCCTAAGGAGGTGGTGAGCTCCCCCTCACTGGCAGTCTTCAAGCAAAGGTTGGATACACACTTTTCTTGGATGCTTTAGGATGCTTAGGGCTAATCCTGCGTTGAGCAGGGGGTTGGACTAGATGGCCTGTATGGCCCCTTCCAACTCTATGATTCTATGATTCTATGATTCTATCCTAAAGCATCTAAGAAAAGTGTGTACCCTTTCAATTTTATCTACGTCCTTCTTGAAATGAGACCTCCAGAACTGCACACAGTACTCCAGGTGTGGTCTGATCAGTGCCATATACAATGGGACTATGACATCTTGTGATTTTGATATGATGCCCCTGTTGATACAGCCCAAAATGGCATTTGCCTTTTTTACTGCTGCATCACACTGCCTGCTCATGTTCAGTTTACAATCCACAAGTACCCCAAGGTCTCGTTCACACACTGTGTTACCTAGAAGCATATCCCACATCCAGTAGGCATGCTTTTCATTTTTCTGACCCAGATGTAGAACTTTACACTTATCTTTATTAAATTGCATCTTGTTCTCATTTGGCCATTTTTCTCTTGTGTTCAGATCTCGTTGAACTCTGTCTCTATCTTCTGGAGTATTTGCCAGTCCTCCAATTTGTCCTCCAGATGTTTGCAGATCACTCCCTTTAATATCTGCTCCATTATCTTACCCACAACAGAGGTCAGACTCACTGGTCTAAAGTTTCCCGGGTCATCCTTCCTCCCTTTTTTGAAGATCGGAATAACGTTTGCTCTCTTCCAGTCCTCCCGGACATCTCCAGTCCTTAAAGAAGTCCCGAAGATGATGGACAAGGGTTCTGCAAGTTCTCCGGAAAGTTCTTTGAACACTCTCGGGTGCATTTCATCCGGCCCAGGGGATTGGAACTCATCCAGTGCAGCTAAATGCCTCTCAACAACCTCTCTGTCCATGTCAACCTGCCACCCAGACACCATCTCTTGGCTACTGCCATCTCTAGATGTGCCTAAACCCACTTAAAGGGTCTTAATGCGGTATTTTGAGTCCTAGCCATTATCTATTTAAAAACATTGTTCTAGAGACTTACATTTCATTTTACATTGTAAACATTATAGCGTGGAAAGAACAAAATAGATGCTAATACGTGAAAAAGGAATATTTTATTGTGACGAAGAACACAAGACATTATAGAGGACATGTGATAGCTGCCAGTCTACATCTCCCAACATACCTTTCTGGTAATTTTTGGATAAGAAGCTATGACCTGATGTCATTGAAGTCCACGTCCCCTCACCCCCCCCCCCAAGTAGCAGCCAGTTAATTGTAATGGAGGTGGGAAAATATGGAGTGCAGTGATGTCATGACACATGTTTCTTTCATATGTGTGGTACACTAAGATTGGTAGGAGCCACATCCCTTTGCAATGTCTAGTTAACCTCTAAAAGTTTGACATCTACAGTGCTTGTGGTTGTTTTTTCAACACCCTTACAGGGAGATGTAAAGAAAGTTTTCACTTGGCATTTGACACCTGAAACTTTACATGGAAAGGTAAATTAGGCCTGTTAGATTAATTTAGCACAGCCTGTGAACAGGCAAAACTATTTTGGTCTAAAACAGGGGTGGGCAAACTGTGGCCCTCCAGATGTCCATGGATTACAATTCCCATGAGCCCCTGCCTGCAAATGGGAATTGTAGTCCATGGACATCTGAAGGGCCACAGTTTGCCCACCCCTGTTCTAAAAGCTTACAAATGTACAATGCACAGGGAACAACCTTTCCCCCTTTGGGGAAAGAAGGCATTTGGGACACCATGAGTTGTCATGTCTGAATCCCCCTCCTGTGAAGCCCCTGCTCCTCCCCACTTTGTCACCTGAATGGAATTCAGTTGTTTCTGTGGTGGGAAAAATTCCCACATGACTCCAGTCATTCCCAAATGGAGTGCTTGTCACAAGAGAATGACACTAGTGCTGGTATTTGTTTCAAGTTTTCGGGGAGCTGGTTTTGGTATTCTCTGTCGGGTTAGTGTCAGTGACTCAAGTTGTTACTGCTGACTGTTGCCAACTGCAGGCATGGTGCCCGTAGACAGATATGAATATGACTTCACTATATCGATGTGTATCTTTTAGAACTTTTCAAAAAGTTTGCCTTGCGGCTTGATTTTTTTCTCAGGTTGGTTGCCAATTAATTTCATTATTAATGGAAGCACTTTGTTTCATTTTATCATAGTGTGCTTTCTAAGGCTAAATTCTCCAGTTCTGGAAGGTGTGCCATTCTGGATGTTACTGTGACTCATGGTAGAATAAACATTATTCTTTAAGATGCCACTGAACTCCTGATCTATTTTACTATAAGACGGACACCGTTTTTTTTTCTGGAAAGGCTTCTGTTTCTTTGACAACTAGGTATCAAATGGCATTTTCCACATCATTTTAAAATAACTTTCAACACCACCGTACCAGAAAACTTTCTACATCTCACACAAACATAATAATTGCAATAGTGGGTCAGCCTAGTGGTCCCTCAGACTTCTTTCCATTTCAGTGGATGTCAATGGTAAGTCCCCATGCTTAATCCTTGGATGTTCTTTTATATCACTGAGCCAAGTTTGGCTTCTGAAGAATGAAGACTTTGGGAAGGGTTGTGGCTCAGTGGTAGATCTGTTTGCATTCAGGTTCAGTATGGTCCATTATGCATGGCCGCCGAAACGGCGATTTCGGGTCACATGGAAAACGTGGAGGGGGAAGACGCAAAGCAAACCGGTTATGCATGGGATGGGGTGTGACGGCGGCAAAACCCGGAGCGGCGGGTGTCGATGCATCGATGCAGAGCCAAGGGGAAGCGAGGCGAGCGCGCCGCTGCATTGGTGAGCGTCGGAGGTGGAGGCCAGGAAGGGCGGAAGCAGCCTGCACAGGCGCAGCCCTGCCGGGTTTGTCGGGTACGGAGGGGGAGGGAGCATGTTTCCCCTTCCCTTTAGTTTACTCCCAGTTCACCTCTCCCCTTCTTTGCTGCCCCGGTTCCTCTGCCCCATAGGTATCCTCTTTATATTGTTTCCCCTTTGTATTGTATATTTGTATTTAAGCTTTGTATTGTATATTTGTGCTTTGTTCATTCACACTGTTTTATAAAGTTTTTGTATTTTCTTAGAGACCTCGCCTCCATTCTCGTTTGTGGTTGGGGTGTGTGTTTGGGAATGGGTGGGAGGTGAGTGGCCGGCCTTTCTGCCATCCTTAGCCGTGGCGATCCCCTCGCCCCCCTCCACTGTGAGCTCTCCGTCTGCCTTTCCGTCCGTGTTCCCTTGGGTTCCCCCCCCCGGCCTGTGCCGCCGTTCGTTCCGGCAGCCGCTTCAGCAGTTGCACCGCCCCGACCCTCTGACCTCCCCGATTATGCATGCGGTCAATTCGGCGCCGCCTCCGGTTGTACCCTGGTCGCCCAGGAAGCTGCGCTTTCTTCCGTGTTCCGCTAACGCGGCTTTTTTGGCGGCGTGCACCAAATCTGCGGCTGGTTGCAGCTGACTCCATGCGTTATCGGTGATTTTAGTCGCCGCCATTCCACCCCGAACGCACGCTATAACCTCCATGCATAATGGGTCCATATGGCAACTTCGGTTTAAAAGATCAGCTAGCTTTCCTCTGTTGGGAACCCTGGAGAGCCACTGCCAATCACAGTAAACAACATAAGTTTGAGGGATCTATGTTCTGACTCAATATTAGGAACCTTTGTGCATAACAGACCAAAAAAAGTAACAAGAAAAGGTCAATAACCAAATTCAGCCTCTCATTCATATAACCCTTTTAAAATTATAATAAGTTTTCAGCATATAGGCTATTGTCTGGAAAGTACACTGATGTCTTACATTATTGGCTATCCCTGGTTTACAGAATCTGGTAGCCTGAGGAATATTGCCTGTATACATGGAGGTTGTGCTTCTCATCGGCTGCTAGTTAGATGCCAATCTTCTTTGGGTTAATTTAATCCTTTATGCTAGTTGTCACCATGGTGCCCCTGTGATATCTTGGAGTAATGTATTTCATAGGTTAATTATGCATGACTTTGAGAAAGAACCTATGATCAGACTAACAGCATCCCAACAAACAACTGGGGGACCATCTATGTACTTCCCCCAAATTCTGCAAACAAACCAGTTCAAGATCTATGTGTATGTATGAATTGCTGCCCAAAAGTTTCAGGCTTTTGAAGGCAAGACAGTGAACTATCTGATGTGGAAGTATGAAATTCTTCTGCTTTAGGATGCTTTGGACTGATCCTGCGTTGAACATGGGGTTGGACTAGATGGTCTGTATGACCCCTTCCAACTCTATGATTCTATGATTCTATAAATTCCATGCTACTACCTAGATTTGTCTGGTGGACTCCAAGAGTCCACCTAAAGGGATGCTGCAAAACCATTGTCTTATTAGACAGGGGGTTGTCAATGCATCTGTTAGCTACCCCAATTTTGTATTTAAATCTCCAATTTCCATATGCTTTTAAGTGGCTCCTTTTGCAGACATAGTTTTTTAACCTTGATTGTTTAGATCAGTGGTCCCCAACCTTTTTATCACCGGGGACCACTCAACGCCTTTTACTGAGGCCCGGTGGGGGGGGGTAGTTTACTCCTCTACTCTCAACCACTGCCCTAACGCTCTCTGATTGCTATGGTAATGTTTAAACATCCCTTCAAAATAAGATACAGACACGGCACAACAATGAACATAAGGAACATTTTATTTTCATGGAAATTTTAACTCATGACAATGACAAATCAATGGGAACCCTGAGCTTGTTTCTCTGCAACGAGATAGTCCCATCTGGGAGTTATGGGAGACAATGACACCCGAAGTGTGTTGTAAAGGGCCGGGGGGGGGGGGAAGAAGGCGTCCTTTGGGGCCCACCTCCAATTAGTCGAAGGACCACATGTGGTCCGCGGCCCACAGGTTGGGCATCGCTAGTTTAGATCACTGCAATTATATTTTGGGACTGGCAACTATTATTTGTACAATGCAAAGAATCTGTTGCCCATTTTGCTTCTGCATTTGCAGATCCCACCTTTATCCATGGTCTTTGTTTTCTTCAATCAATGCATCCTATGGATCTACTGGTAGTATCTGAAGATATGTTGGTATACTGGGTGTATACCAGAGGCCCTACCCAAAAGTGGACAGCAAAAAGATCTAGGAGTCCTTGAGATACTAAATGTTTATTAGATACTAGTTGTAGTAAGTCAAAACTAGTTGTAGTAAGTCAAAACATGTGAAGGACTGGGGGATCTGCTATATCAGACCAACAGTCCGATTAGTCCAGTACTGTGTTTTCCAGTGGGGCTAACCAGATGATTCTGGGAAACTCACATGCAGAAAATAAAGGAAACAGCCATCCCTTCTGGTTGCTTTGAAAAGCTGTTAATCAGTGGCATGCTATATTTGGCTAACAGCCATTGATGAACCTACTTTTCCTATACTTTTAGAGTGAGCAACTCAGCATGCCTAAACACTGGGCGTTGCTACAGTACTCTACATATGTATGTATTATCTCCTTGAATGACCATTTCCACAACAGGAATTTGCCCTGCCTCACCGCTCGTCCGATGGTGGGGCAAATCCACAACTCCAAATGATGTTGTGGTCGAGCCAGGGCCTTCCCAGGCCTGGCCTGACTCAGGCCCTCGGTTGCTCCGGGGCAAGGGAATGCTGATATATCTGTATTCCCTTTTTTGCCCCAGACACCGACAGGGCCTATGGGGAAAGGAAGAGTTGGGCTGTCCTGGACTGGATCTGCCATACCCACAGCTGCACTGTGCAGTGTGGCACAACACCCTGGGGCATTTTTTTTATTTTTAAGAATGGGGTATTGTATTGTGATGCAATAACCTGTTCTTAAAACTCAAAAGTGGCACCTGCTGCCCCGGCTGCCTTGTCCAGAGGCACAAATCCAGGGCGGACCCAGTGGGGAAAATGCTCCCCTGTCTGGACCCCGGAAGAGGTGGGGCAACCTATCCTGGCTGAAACACCCAGCAGCAGCCTGACAGTTTTAACCTGAAAGCTGCCCTCTGCCCTCTCTGTCTCGCTTTGTTCTCTCACTTCACATGGCCTTCCATGGAAACACATGTCTCTTCCACACACATGATGCTGGACAAGCTGAGCATTTGTAATAGGGAAGGAACTCTTTAGATTAGGCTTCTTTCTCTCCTTTTGACTGCAACAATAATGTAAACAGGATCTATTTTAATAAAAGTAACACAATAAAATCAGAATCCAGTAGCACCTTTAAGACCAGCAAAGATTTATTCAAGGCGTGAGCTTATGAGTGCAAGCACTTTTCTTCAGACTAAGAACTGACCATCATAACAGTAGGAATATATAAGCAAAAGTTAATCCTGTTACATTAGTAAACTGTGTCACAGCATCCAAACACAGCCACATGATACTTCCCTGCCAAACCAGCCAATCAAACCCCTCGAACCCATTTATAGTTCACAAAGACATGTCAGAAATAAAACTGTCAAAGCCAGTGATCCATGGCTCACACCTTACTATTTACTGCCGGCCCCATCTGTCTCCATACCAGTTTGAAACTTTCTTACAAATAGAAGCTAAGTTGGCAGCTATCTTGTCCTGGGACCAGAAAGTAGAATTCAAAATTACATTACATATTACTAACAGTCACATAATCCCAATTAAAATAAATTGTGAGGAATGTGGGTACACAAGTTAGATAGGGTTAGCATGCATAGTGAGATAAAAAAACCTTTGTCCTTGTTGAGTCCAGGATATATCAAAGTATTGAGTGTTGTAATAACTTGCATTTCTGCAATCTCCCTTTCTAGCCTGTTCTTGAAGTTTCTTTGTAATAAAACAGCTACTTTCAGGTCCCTTATAGAATGTCCTGGAAGGTTAAAGTGTTCCCCTACAGGTTTTTCAATCTTATGGCTGTTGATGTCAGATTTGTGTCCATTAATTCTTTGGCGGAGGGTTTGACCTGTTTGTCCTATGTAGAGAACAGAGGGACATTGTTGGCACTTGATGGCATATACCAAGTTTGAAGATGAGCAGGTGTATAAGCCTTTAATGGTATAGGTGACGTTGTTAGATACTGGAGTGTATATGGCAGCAAAGTTTACTTTTATTTGCAATATACTTTTTGGAAGATTTATTTACTGTACCCATTCATTCATTCATTCATTCATTCATTCATTCATTCATTCATTCATTCATTCATTCGATTTGTTAACCGCCACTCTTCGGCTAGCTGGCTCACAACTGTTTACAGACAGTTTTACAGACAGTTTTGCTTTCCCTCACTTCTAGTGCACCCATCCAGGGTGAGTGAAATAGATGTTAAATGGCTTGCAATCATTTCAGGGGTCTATTTTTCTTCCAAGTGGGTGTGTGGGTGTGAATCTGACTGGTGAAACTGAAGTAGAGGGAGAGTGAATTGGATGGGTTAAATGGTTCATAGCCATTTAAACCTAACAGCTGACAAGTGGACCAACCCTGTCCAGCTGTTGAAATGGCCCAAACAACCAAACTAGACAAAAGTCCAGTAAATGTTCAGGGAAGGCATCTTCTCCTTGAGACCACCTTGGTGTAATGGTTAAAAGCAGTGGCCTTGAAGCTGAGAAACTGGGTTTGATTCCCCACTCCTCTACCACATGAGCCAGCTGGGTCATCTTGGGTGAATCACAGTTCTCTTAGAGCTTTCTCAGCCTCACCTGCTTCACAAGTTGTCTGTTGTGGGTTCAGGAAGAGTAGGCAATTGTCAGTTGCTTTGAGACTACCTTGGCTAGTAAAAAGCAGGGTATAAATAACTAGCTCTTCTTCTCTGAATTTTGATTCAGTGTTCTGGACCACATCAAGTTCATACCACATTTTGCCTCGTGAACTTGTTTGTAACCATGCCTATTCAGCATCATGCTTCTATGCCTGCGCAAACTCTGCTATACCAAAACCAAATACCCCAATATATACCTCCTATTAAAACCATCTAAGCCACTGTACCCATCAACATATACTGCAGAAGTACATTCCAGAAATGTGTTATGTGCAGAAGTAGTCTTTTCTCTGACCTGGATTTACCAACAGTGAAATTCACTGGGTGACCTTGCTGTGGTGGATACTTTATTTATTTATTTGTTTGTTTGTTTGTTTGTTTGTTTGTTTATTTATTTATATGCCGCCGCTCTCCAAAGTCTCATGGCGGTTTACAGAAATTCATAAAAACAATAAAATCCCATAAAAACTCATTAAAACACAATATTGCAATGGCGGATAATAACCCACTCTTCTCCCCCCATCCAGCAAGGTCTATTACTCTCTATCTGGGAGTGAGGGACTTAGTTGGTTTTGGCTAGAGATCCACAGCTGACAGTGCCAGGAGTCGCCCTGGCCTCAACCATATGCCTGGCGGAAGAGCTCCATCTTGCAGGCCCTGCGGAAAGCTGACAAATCTTGCAGGGCCCACAGCTCTTCTGGGAGCTCGTTCCACCAGGATGGGGCCAGGGCTGAAAAAGCCCTGGCCCCAACCTGGTGGAACGAGCTCCCAAAAGAGCTGCGGGCTGAAAAAGCCCTGGCTCTGGTCAAGGCCAGGCGTATGTCCTGGGGGCCTGGGACCACCAGTAAATTCATACCTGCAGAGCGAAGAGCCCTGCGGGGTGCATAAAATATTTGTTTGGCACAGCTGTTGGGCTGTTAGGACTTAATTAGGTAAACTGGACCCTAAAGAAGGGCTTTTTTTCCTGTAGTATAATCAAGCCCTGGAACATGCAAAGTCATCTTACCAAGGCAGTAGTCTTGAGTAAGCGCTGAAAGTGTTTCTTTCATCACTGTATAAACAGAACCAGAATATATGCAGCTGGGATTAGACAAGAAGAATTACCAGGGTGTATCAGTGACTGAATAGGGAGCTGGAGCCCCAGAACCTCTCAGTTTGAAAGTCATGCTTTGCTTGCATTGTGGGTTCTTTGGTGAATACACCATTGGCTCAATGCCAACTATGTGCTGCTCATAATGGATTACTCTGGAAGCATTTCTTAAAAACTCATGAAATCTGTGCACAAGCTGGTCTTTCTCCTGGAGCAAAGTTATTCTTTGTGTGTTCTATTTTGCGTCAAATGCAGTCTGAGCCTTGTATAATAATTCCATGGGAAAATCCAGCAATGCCTGCGTAACTGATTTGGCATGGCAGCAGGCTTTAATTGTTTTCAGGTTTTACTTCTGAAGGCCAAGAAACCCAAGCCTCACAGAATGCTGTATTGCTCTCCCTTTGCAAATGGAGTCTCTGTGGAATATATGGCTGCAGAGCTCGGTCTAGGAACGCTCAGATGAACTGGGAGGCTTTTAAAATGCCTAGCAGATGTCTGATGGCCCGCATGGCAAATTAACATTTTATTAGGCCGGATTCTGTTACGAGAAGGCAAATCTGGAGTATTTCTACTGGAGTCAGACAACTCCCCGAGCTGGACTTTGACCCAGCAGTCCTGTTTTAAAGGGCCCAGATCAATCATAAACCCACCGAATGAATCTGACAAATCTTATTCATTTTCATATCTGTAAAATGGAAATTAAAATTAGAAGTGGCTCAGATGTTGCAGATTGGGCTAGAAGCGGGTTTCTGTTGGCTGAAGACTGGATGAATGGGCTCTCCAGCTAATAGTTTTCAATATACTTGTTGCTCTGTGTTTGCACAGCTCAGATTTAGTGCTGTTTAACACTGCCCAAGAGCATCATTTTTGCAGACTGGCACTACTCTCTTAGAAGGTAAATAGTTCTGCTCAGCTTCCTTTTTTGAATCAGTTCTATACTCCACATATTTGGGGAATGTCCTCTCAGCTGATGAACTACAAAAGAATTTTTAAAAACAGCTTTAAGATCTCACCTTTGCTCCTTCAATATCTATTTTCTATATTACAGTGAACAAACCTTTCCAAATCATTATTGAAATACAATCCATAAAGATGTTGAGGAAAGCAAGAGTCCGGGAATATCTTAAAGACTAACAAAATTTGCAGCAGGGTATGAGTTTTTGTGAGTCAATGCTAATGATCTCTCACTATTTTCTATTGCTACAGACTAACACAGCTACCCACAAAGACATATTAGCTTACCTAGAGCCCATAATCCACACACATCAACACTTCTGATTTAGGACAACTCCCCTCAGTTTCTTATATTGTGTTATACTATAGCCCTATACTAACAGCTCTTGGCCCTAATACAGCACAAGATTAAGCTTCTTTAAACCTTTTTGTAGCCACTAGTTCCTCTCCATCATGTTCATACTAAAAATGTAATTAGATGAGACAGTTCTATACTTTCAATTTCTTTTAATGGCTTTCTCTTTTAATATCTTCTGTGTGACCCAGTTAATCTGAAAACAGCATTTCTAGGAAACAACATTCTAGTTACTGGGACACTTGACATCTGCAGTCTGGAAGAGACTTGCCAACTGTATATTTGGGACCTGGCAGTGGAGAAACTGGCAAAGCCTGCTATTGTCCAACCTCAACATGCCCATTTTCCCAGTCTCTGATGTTGTAAGGCTGACAACAGAGTAGCACTCAATTGCTGGCACATATTTAAAACAAACAAGTTGGAGCACTGATCAAATAGTGGATGGTTTTGTTTTGCTGACCTACTTAATTAAAAAAGCAGTTTCTAAAAATGGAAATGTTGTTTGATTTAATATGAAGACGGAGCTCTGTTTTTCCAACATCTGTGTCCAGAAAGGAAGAAAAATCCTGTTTTGACTGGCCTTCCTCCATCACTCATTTTTTTCACTTCGTGTCTAAAGCACAGTAAGTTACATAAACATTCCATTTCTTTCCATAAATTGGCTCCAGTTTCTGAACAATAGAGTCACTGTGAAGAGAAGAAAAACCACAGACACACCCCACAACTGTTGGTCACACAGCCAAGGAGAACTAAAGAGGCATTCTTTGAAAGTACCAAAAAGGAAATCCATGGTCTTAAGGCAAGACCTTTTAATGTTATACTTGGATATGTTCCTCCTTTTCCTCTCTTGCTTTTCTTCATTTTTGGCTGTCTCAGTGCAAAATGCTTGACAGACCAAAAAAATTAAAATAAGAGGGCTAGGAAACAGAAATTTATTCTCTTTTAAAATGTGTTGATAACATTGTTAGCCAAATGGGCCATTGCCTGGTGCGTTTGTTCCAATCAGAAGCACAACCTGTGAGGTTTCTGATGTGAACAGGAAACTTCATTTGAAAAAGGGGGGCCCAAACATCAAAAGCCTGAATTCCAAAAACAAGCTTCATATAATCATACATAAACAACTTTGGGACATGCCCAGATGTCCATACCTTTACATAAGATCACACACCTTTCCATATATGGTTTATCTCTTAAGTTCCTTAGCTATTAAACTTATTTCAGTTGTTTATATATATTCTTATTAGCAGGGATGGGTGTGAACTGTTTCACAAGCCAAAATTTGGCATGAACTTGAACTGGTTCAGAAGCTTTGAACTGGTTCGGGAAAGACACCTTCCCTGAACATTTACCAGACTTTTGTCCACTGGTTTGGCTGTTCAGGCTATTTAAATCTAACAGCTGAGGGGGGTGGGTCTGCCTATCAGTTATTAACTTTAAATGGTTCTGAGCCATTTACCACATCTATTTCGCTCCTCCCTCTTTTCTAAATGTAGGAAAATGGAATGGACCTGTGAAATGGCACTCAGCCTTTTTAACCTGACAGCGATGGGCACACCTGCCCTATTATAAGACCGAAACAGTTCCTTAGAAGTGGGGAAAGCAAAACTGACCTTTGAAATGGCTGGCAGCCATTTATACTTACTAGGCTAGTTCACCCATTAGCTGTTAAGCTAAATAACATGTCTGTTTTTCTCCCTCTTGATTCCTGTTCTGCTGTTAGGCTGAAATGATTGCCAGCCATTTAAACCAATCTTTCTGCTTCTCCCTGCTTCCAAGCAAGTGGAAGTGAAACTGACTGGTGAACTGGCTGGCACCATCCACCCCTCTGTTAGGCTGAAACATATGCCAGCCTTTTAAACCTAATAGCAGGGCAAGTGCACTCAACAGATGTTAGATTTAAATGGCTGCAAGCCATTGAACATGTCCATTTCACTTCCCCCTGCTTCCAAGAGGAGGAAACAAAATCAACCAGTAAAATGGCCAGCTCCTATTTATCCCTTCCCAAGTAATCCTCCCTTCACCTGGCTGTGGCTTGTTCAGGAAAATTCTGACTTGGTTCATTTTAGAATTCAATTCAAACCCCGAGCAGAGCAAACCTGGAATTTTTTGGTTCATGCCCATCCCTACTCATTAGTTTCTTATGCTTCTTAACTATATTTGACAATACAGATAACTCCCTAGAGCTCTTGGTACCATTATGACTATGCTCTAATTGTTAAGGGAGGGTGGAATGCAATCTTAATGTATTAATTTTTCTAGGTTTTTGTAACTTTGTGCCTCCTCTCATGGTACCTGGTTTACAGCTCATCATCTCACATACCATACAATGGAATCTCTCCTTTTGCCATCTAACAGGCAGGCAGTGGAATTTCCTAACTGAACTGTTATATTTTATTTCCTACTAGAAACACAAAATGGAGTTTCTTTGGTCCTTGTACCATAACATTCACTAACTTGTGAGAGGAGAGGCCAGAAAGCTGAATCACCTCACAAGAAGGGGCAACAAACTTGAATGGATTTACAATCCTTAGGCAGCTGCCTCTAACAGTCTGATTTTTGTTGTTGTTTAAAAATAGATATTCAGCATTTGGAACATTTAATAGTAGCTGCATATAACGAGAGAGGAATGGAAAAATAACAGTACTTGGAATACAATAGCAATAGCCATTCAAGCTGCCAGTTAAGCAAGTAACAAGTTCAAGACAGAAGTAAAAGAAACATACAGATTTGATCACAGCAAGTTTTACATTATTGTTGTTGTTGCTATGATGATGATTACTGTAGGTGTTGTTGTAATGGTTTTTATTACAATAAATAGTAAATACTACCCCTACTAATAACCAGTAGGGATCAGCAACTAGAGGCTCTAATACTAAACCCAGACCTCTGATATTTTACAAATCACCAACAACTTCTTATTTTGCATGCACTGAACAGTCTCATAATATTTATGACATTAATCTGTTTTTAGTTTCCCAGGATGGATTTCACAGGATGAGTGTCACAAGTATAATGTTTAAGTCATCCTGAAAAAAGAGTCCCATTAGTTTTCTGGGAGCTGAGCTGGGTGCTTAAAATGGGCAAAGGGTATCTTAAAGACATAATGACTGAAGGTGTTCATTCAGTCTTACTCAATAAGCACAGGGAAGGAAAGATTGACTTGGCCTGGTGAATATTTTCAGAAGGTTCTGTAAGTTATGAGCAAATCTTGATTTTTTTGTATATATTTCTTTGAAGTCCACTGGCAATGTGGCTGCCCCATCTAGCAAGTAAGACTAACTGTGGCCCTGCCCTGGCATATTCCTTTCCATGATCTTAGAAAGGACAGCTGAAGGAGCCCTCTGCCAGAGCTGCTGTCAGTCAGAGTGGATAATACTGGGCAAGATAGACCAGTGTTTGGACAAGGCAGCTGTTTATGCTCAAGCTCTAGGACAGGGTTTCTGAACCAGGCCTCAACAGGCCTGCTTGGGTTGGTGGGGGAGGAGGTCTCTTCCAGTGCTCTGCCCGCTCCACCCCACACCAAGAAGTCCCACCGCAGGATCTCTGGGCCACGGCAAGCCTGCCCAGGGCAGGGGGAGAGGGAGGAGGGGAGTCCCCACCAGTGCACTTCCCCCCCCCACCCTGAGAAGGCACTCCATGGACTCTCCAAGCCTGGGCCGGGGGAGGGGGAGAAGGCTAGCATCCATCATATTTTAAATTACAATGGGCTTGTACCATAAATAAAATGGGAATGGGGTAGTGGGAGGAGTTGGGATTCAGCTCCTATCTGATTTGCAGTCTATCCAATGAATGGCCAGTCAGGTATGCTGTCCTATCCCTGAGTGGCCATCTGTCCAATGAACAGCCAATCAGGTAGGCTGTCCCACCTCTGGCCACATCCCCTTCTACTGCTAGCCTACCCCACTCAACTGACTGTGAGGGAGGAGGGGCTGGGACTGGAGCCAGGGACCGGGGCCTGGGAGGAAAGGGAGGCAAGCCCTGGCCTCACCAGTACATGGGGGGCTGGAGAAGGCCATCAGCATGACCCCCACCCCAGAAGACTCGCCATGGCCTCTCCAGGCCTTGGCAGGCCTGCCTGGGGGGGGGGGGGTTGCTCCTATGGTATTTTAAATTGCAACAAGCTTTTTGGTAGTACCTTGAATAAATCTTTCTTGGTCTTAAAGGTGCGACTGGACTCAACATTTATTCTGCTGCTTCAGACCAACATAGCTACCTATTTGAATCTATCTTTGCATTGTAACCCTAGTGTTCCTTGTTGGTCCCTCTTCCACATACTAACCAAGGCCTGCTTAGCTTTTGAGATCTCTCAGGCTAACCCAGGGTAGCCATGTCAGGGCACATGGATATTACTTAAAATGCAGCCAAAATTTCTCTTGTTTAATGTACACAATCTAGCTGCTGAAATTAATGTTGCTTTGTTAATTCCCGCAACGCTTCAGAAACCTTCACATTTTTATTCTATCTTCCCCGCAGAAGAGCTCAGGTACACATGGGCTGACGATGGTGTACCGAAAGGGACACAAAATACCCTAGGTGGCTCCGTGGTGCTGTGCAGCACTGCTGAGCAGCCTGGGGCATCTTTTTTGTTTAGGAACATGGTATTGCTACCATGTTCCTAAATAGGAAATAATGCCCCCCTCCCAAACTTTTCCTCCCTGGCTGCCTTGTGTGAAGGCAGAAATCAGGGGTGGACCAGGTCCGGCAGAAAAAATCTTCCCCCATGAAGTGGCAGGCCAAATGCCCTGTCACAAGTCCTGGCAGCAACCGGGCACGACATGGCCAGTGCAGAAAGGTTCAGAGAGAGGGGGGGGGAACCGATTTAGATGACCTAATTTTTGAATGCATATCCCTAACCTTTCCCCATTTCCTGCCACACTGAAGCAGGAGGCAGTTTGAAGATATACCAAAATTCTGCAACCCATTGCCCAGCAGCAAAGCAGGCTAGGCAATCATGCTTGAGATTACCCAATACTGGTTTCTAGGGGGAAGTTCTGTTCTAATAAAATGTGAAAAAATATTCTTGTGTGCAAGCCAAGCTAAACTTGTCCCTGTATTTTTTTGCTTTAAAAAAGACATTAAACAAAGAATGCAGTGGCTTAAAACTGGCTACGTTGCAATCTTACACAGGAGAGCAATCAATTCTGCTCTGTTCTCTCAGACAACACTTTGAGACTAGTGCCCCAATTCTGTCTATGATGGGTCATCCCTTGTCAGTGCAGGCTTGGGATGGCAGAGATAATTCTAGCCAGGGATTGCAAATCAGCCTTTCTATTATTCTGTAGTTACTAACTGTTGGGGTGGCAACAAGGAAAACTTTCAAAATGTGATCCAAATGAAGTGATGCAGAAGCAAGCGGCTGCCTGAATTGGCAGAGGCCCTGAGGCAATAGCTCTGAGGTGTGAATGGTCCCATTAATTTTAATGCATGCTAACTCAGATGCCAGTTACTCAGATTAATGCTATTGTTAACTCTTTCAGTCCCCTCTATGCAGGGCAGCAAGAAAAAGAACATCACGCAACTGAACAACTAATTTACCAAAGTATTAGCTAACATTATTCACAAACAACATACCGCAAATCATGAAAAATGTGTACATTGTTGTGGGAAATTGTATCTCTGTCAGAGTATATAGTATTGTGACAGACTAACAGTAGCAGTAGTATTTTTTTAAAATATTTAGTCTAGTTTATATAAAGGCTACATTGCATTTAAGAACTTCCCAAGGTGGTTTACAACTCAATCAAATCTGTAAAATCAGTACAAAGATAGTAAAATATAATACCAGTTCAGTTAAAATTGGTTTTCTGATAGTGTCAGTCTGCCATCTTTTATGAATTTCATCCAAAAAGGCCAACATGGCATGATAGTTAAGAGTGGTAGACTCTAATATGTCCTGAATATGTGCCCCAAAGAGCATTACATTCAGCCAGTTCCAACAGGCTGGTGGTCCCTGGCCCATGAGAGGTGCGCCTGGCCTTGAGCAGGGGTAGGGCCTTTTTGGTCCTGGCCCTTGCCTGGTAGAATGATCTCCTGGAGGAGACATGGGCCCTGTTGGAACTTACCCACTTCTGCAGGGCCTGCAAGATGGAACTCTTCCACCAGGCATTTGGTTGAGGCCAGACTGCCAGTAATCTCTAAACCCCTCCCCCCAACAATATACTCTGTTATACATTTAAAAATCTATACTCTGGTATACATTTAAAAAAAAAAGAAATGCAGAAGAGGCTGCTAGTAAGGATGCATAGGTAATTCTATTGTTTCTGTGGCCACAGTTATTATGCTTCCGCTAACTGAGGATCTTCTTAGGCTTGGGGGCTGTAGGATGTCAGTTCTCGCAGTAGGGCACAGCATCAAGCTTTGTCCCCCAAGAATGACAAAACTGAGAAATGGAACACATCAATCGGCTTTGGCCACCCTGAATTTCCTTATGTTCCTCCAGTGGCCCTTAGTACCACTCAAAGTGGCTGTCCAAATAAAAAATAAACGCATTCAGGCACAGAGAAATACTCCAGTGGTGAAAAGGAATGTGTGTGGCCCACATAAAATGAACCATGAACCACAGTGGTATGGACCACAGTGTTTGGTGAAAGTCTGCTCGGTATTTTAATGTTGTTTATACTTACGTCTCATACAGTATAAATGAATTTTATAAGGTTTTTTATAAGCTCATTTTCATAAATTTGCAGTTGTTTTATATGCAAGTGGGAAAAATCCTCAAGAGGGCTCGAATGCAGTCAGATATTTTGTTATAACTGGCAACAGTTGAATTAAAGTTTCTGCAAATTACTTTTTTTATTGTTCCCAACAGACCTCCACCTGCCACTGCCAGTTAGGCAAGCAAGAGACATAACAAAAGCTTCAGAAGTGCCTGCTGGGGTTGTTCCCTCCTGCAACGGGTGTGAAAATACAAGGGATTTGGGGATTTTGAGTTAATTTATCTTCATACAAATATGCTGAAATTACATACCATTGAGCAAATCAGGAATGTCCCCAAGTGCTGCAAATACTTTGCACAAAGTCTCATAAAACAGAAGCGGAGTTTTTCCAATGGCTAGAAAAAGGCTACAAGGTAGTAGCTTGCCTGTTAACCCCCATTGCATTGATAACGTGTTGCATTTTCTCTTTATGCAAAAGTAAGGGCAGGCATATCATATTGCACTGGTAGAGCATTACAGAGCACAAAAAAGCAGATAGAAAAAAAGGGGGACATTGAGGAAGTCTGGCCTTGGGGATTAGTCATAGCTGCCGTAGTAATACATAGTCACTTCACTCAACGCTGATGGTAGAACTCTTGCCAATTGAGCAAGCAGAGCCAGCTGGGTTTACCCTGGTTGCCAAGAAATTAATCTCATTACTAATAAATATGGTCAGTGCCTCTTTGTGCCAACCTCTGTGACTCGCACACCTGCTTGTAAGCATCCCAGGGACATCTGGCTGAGGAAGTTTTGGCCTAGATGGTCCTTGAGTTAGGGAACATCTTTACAGCAGCTGAGCAAGATCTGGGATAAACTCCTGTTCCTCTTCTGTTTCAGACAGGGCCATCTACAAATCACAGAAGCAGCTGTGGGTTAGTGAGGGAGAAGAAGAAACCCCTTTTAACAGGAGAAGCAAGTGGAACATCCTTATAACAGCTGGGTGAGATCTGAGCTGGAGTGCTGTTCCCACTCTGCTTGGGGTATTTGTAGTGGATGTGGCCTTAGGCAGGAATAGTCAACCTGTGGTCCTCCAGATGTCCATGGACTACAATTCCCATGAGCCCCTGCCAGCGTTTGCTGGCACGGGCTCCTGGGAATTGTAGTCCATGAACATCTGGAGGACTACAGGTTGACTACCTCTGGCCTTAGATATGAACCAAAGGTCTTTTGGTCCTTTGCTCCTAACCCACATCTTGCCACCTCTAACCATAGATGAGCTTGGGCAGGAAGTCAAGAACTATCCCAGGATGTGGTTATTGTTTGTAAACTGCATTTTGTAAATAACTTTGATCTTCCCAAATCTCAACCTCCTCAAAAGTACCTGTTCCTTCAACTCTGGTAAGGGGAGTTTGCAGTTCTTCAAGGGGAGTTTGCAGTTCTTTAAGGGGAGTTTGCAGTTTCTCCTTTAGCAAATTGGATAAAGTGGTCCTGGCAGAATCAAGGGATCTATAATGAGTTATATATGAGCTTTCAGAACTATGCTCTCATATAAAGTCAACCAACTTTATTTGCAGGCCTTTTTGATATGTCTGGATAATCTAAAGATTGGTATGTTGGTTCATGGTTACATGTGGCTAAGAACTAGATTAGAAGGACCAATTATATGGTTTAGTTTTAGACAGCTTTTTGTTAGGGAAGGTGTCATTGTATAGCCCAATGCCATCAGGTCTTGGGAGCCAAGCAGGGTTGGTACTTGGATGGGAGACCTCCAAGTAAGCCTCTGCAGAGGAAGGCATAAGAACATAAGAGAAGCCATGTTGTATCAGGCCAGTGGCCCGTCCAATCCAACTATGTCACACAGCAGCCAAAATTCAGGTGCCATCAGGAGGTCCACCAGCAGGGCCAGAACTCCAGAAACCATCCCATTGTGCCCCCCCCCCCCTAAGCACCAGGAATACAGAGTATCTCTGCTCCAGACAGAATGTTCCATCTAAACCTTGTGGTTAATAACCACTGGTGGGCCTCTGCTCCATATGGTTATCCAATCTCCTCTTGAAGCTGTCTACGAATTCCACATCTTAATTACTCTTTGCATGAAGAAGTAATTTTTAAAATCTGTTCTAAGTCTATTGCTCATTTAAAGACAATGGCTAACAATTCCTGCTTCTCACTTGCCTTGAGATCCCCTTGGTGACGTTGCTGGGGTTGCAATAGGTCAGTTATGCCTTAATTGTACTTATGTGTGTAAGGCAGCTTTTCATATTCTGATGTCAGTACACATTACAGTTCAGGAAATCAGGATTGTCTACTGACTGGAGGAAAAAAAAAGTCCCGTCCTTTCAATTTATTTATTTGAAAAGCTTCAGTGTATATTTCCATTCCTTATGCCATTTTCTTTAGGTCTGTTGGCAACCCTATAGGAACCAGAATCCAGACTAAAATGGCAATTTCCACTAATTGAGTTGCAAGGGCACATGTGCTGGGAAAAAATAAAGGACACCAACACCAAAGAGATATTTTTGGTGAGAATTGGCCACAGCTGTATTGTGATGCAAATAAGCATTGGCACAGCATGGAAGGATCCAGCTATCTTGTGGCCAGAAGACTGCAAGGAAGCCCCAACTCCATTAGCATGACCCAAAGGGCACAGGGAAACATGCATGTGAGACCTGTGAGACCTGGTGCTTGCTGGGCACCTGGCAGGTGTCATCCAAGAAGAGGGCCCTGCAGGCAGCAGCCTCTTCTAGGACCCCCAGCCTGTCACCCATAAATACAAACCAAGCAACCAATTCCTGCTCAGGCTGGGGTTGGTGTTATAGCTCCATGTCCACATGGCCTCTTATGGAGGCCCCCAAAATGTAGGAGTCTAGCGCACAAACTCAGTCTACCCCCAAATATGAATCTGACCTATGCACAACGACCAGCTGTGATGGCAAATGAAACAAGCAAAAATATGAGCAAATTTGATGATGATGATGCTATCTGCTCAGTCGTGTCCGACCCTCAGAGATTCTACAGGAAAGTCTTCGCCCTGCACCCCTGTCTCTGACTGCTTCTTTAAGTTGGTTCATGGTCATCCCTGTATCGACTTTGATCGTGTCAAGCCAGCGGTTCATGGTCATCCCTGTATCGACTTTGATCGTGTCAAGCCAGCGGATCCTTTGGCAACCACGTTTTCTTTTGCCACTGACCATGCTGAGCATTAATGATTTTTCTAGTGAGTTTGATTGCATGATGTGTCCAAAGTAAGTGAGCTTTAGCCGTAATATCTTGCCTTCTAATGCCATAGTTGGTTTGCTGCTCTCTAAAACTATCTTGTTGATAACTTTGGCTGTCCATGGTATTCGCAGCATTCGTCTCCAACACCATAATTCGAAAGCGTCTATTCTCCTCCTGTCTTCCTTCTTCAGAGTGAATTTGAAGTGAATGCCAAAAAAGCTAGCACAATGTAACAAGAGGGTAGGCTGGGTGGGAAGCAATGAGCCTGAAGGGTAGAGAGAGGCAGCGTGCTGCCACATGTGCCCTTTAAATATGTCACTTGGCCCACCCCTTTAGCCTGTCCAGAAGGCCAGCTAGTCAATCAGCTTGGGGGCCTTCCCCCATCACCTAATGGCAAGAAAATGCTGACAGAATCCATCTTCCATGGCTGGCATCCTCTGGCTGCCACAATCAGCAGCCTGTAAGTAATGGTGGCTACATTTCTTCTTTCCTGCTTCATGTAATGATGTTCTTCATGTTATGGCATGCAACTGAAAAGAGGAATCAGTAGAAATTGCCAGTTTAGTCTGGATCCAACCTTTGAGATTCTGGTTCCTGAAAGCTAGTTCAACTAAGGTTGCCTCATAGACCTCTACTTCCCTTCTTGCCCCCAGTTCTTATGTCATTCTGTAATATCTCCGGTTACTTTTTCTTAATGGTAAATGAGCTCAGGGCACAGTCTACAAGAAGCTCCTCTAATGGAAGCCACATTGAAATGAATAGCAAAAATATCGTAATCAAAGGAGAAGTGATGCTCTGCCTTATTAACATCCACATTCTCAAGCCCAGGATTACTTGTTTTTCTTCTCTGTCTCTCAGTTTTACATTTCTGTGCACATATGTATCTTGCTCTTCCTGACTCTTTGTGCATAACATGATGTTGTGCTATGATAGCTCATTCTGGCAAGGACTGGAATAGTAAATAGGCAGTTTATATTTTAGGTGTCACAGTTCATTAAAGATGATGTCAAGAGCTTATTCTTTACTATGCTTGGCCCTTTCAGACATTTATTGAACTATGCTATCTGATCTTAGATTACATTTGAGTAATCTTTGAATGGTGTGCTGGCTGTTCTTTGTTAAAGACTTGTTCTGTAAATGCAGTGCCTAGTGAGATGCATTCTCTAAGCCCTCTTGGTTTCCACTGATGTTCTTCATGTGTGAATCATTAGGGTCATTCGCACAGCACTGCCACCCAAAATGGGGGTAAACATACGAGCCAGAAAACATGATAGTAAGAGCAGTTTCCTCTTGCCATATCCTTATCCATCCATGGTTCCTCTATGTATTTATTAAACAGCCTGGGGGGTGGAACGTGTCCGGCTGTCCAAGTTGGAATAGGACCAATCAGGGTCACTCAAGCTTCTTCTGTTGCTGGACTCTTGCCTTCCAGACTGCACATAGGAGAATAAGAGGTCAAGGTCGCATCTAGTCTGTTTCCCTGAGTGGTGAAATTAATATATTGAGAGAGCCCACAAACAGTGGAAGAGGGCAACAGCAGTATCCCTTATGTTACCTTTACCATGGTCCTCCATTTAATTTTGTTTGCAATATCTTTTTAACTCTTTGGTAATACTCATTAATTGTATTTTTCTTAACAAGGGGACATTTGATTTTGTCAGCTTCCCAAATTCCTAGGTACTTGTAGTTGTTTTGTTTTGATGTTTTGTTGCTTGGCATCTTGATTTCTCTAGTTCAACAATTTCCCTTCTATTCACTGATAATGCTGCATGCTTGTCAAGATTATATTCCTATATCTTTGTGAAATATTCAAACTGCATTTAGTAAAGAATCAATCTCTAATTATGAGTTTCCATACATTTTCAAGTCATCTAGTTACAATAAGTATGAAATTGTTGGCCCTGTCTTTGAAAGCTGGTAGCCTAGGCCTGTGCTGTTGAGAGTGGCTGGGAGTGGTATTAGGGCAATAACAAAGAGCTGATAGTGAGTCTCTTTGGAAAATTCCTTGTTAGATATTAACCATTCCAATTTCTTTTCCATTCACTATTTACCTGGTGCTCCATTTACTCATGGCAGTTTTGATAAACGTGATTACAGTTCAGCTGATGCCTATAATTTCTAGGCTCCATATATGAATCAAATGCTTTCTTGTAATCAATCCAAGCAACATTCAGGTTTGTTTCCCACTTTTGTTCTCCACATCTATGATCCAGGCAGCCTTTTAATTGTATTCTTTTGAGTCTTCCCAGAGTTCTTTCTATTGTCTTTTCTTTGTTTGGTTTTACTTCCACTTTTTCATCACCCTCTACTGATTTGTAGAAGTGTCTTTGATTAGTCTGAAATTGGAAGTTTTGCCTGTATTGCCGGATCCAACTGGTGTACCTCCTTGATGATGGTTTTGATCTTCATTTACAGCCTGCTTTTCTCACTGAGGCTTAAAGAAGATTACAAAATATGAAAAATGCAATCAAATGGCAAAAACATCTAATAAACAAAACAGTGTAGTGGGGCTAGGATTACAGAACTGAAAATAATGCAAGCAAAAATCTGTCTAAAGCAACATAAGTATCTAATGCTTAACACACCATAATGCAGGTACGGTTATAAAGATAAAATACATTGCATTGTAGTAAGAATTGTAGTAACAAATAACCAATAATTGTAGGGAGAGTGTTAGAAAAGTTAAAGCTCAATATGAGCATAGGCTAGCAAGAAGTGCTAAACATAGCAAAAAAGGATTCTTTAATTATATTTCAAGGAAGAAAAAGAGTAGGACTGCGAGGACAAGAAAGTGAAATTATAACAGATGATGAAGAGAGGACTGAACTGCTTAACTCCTATTTCTCCTCACTCTTCTCTTGTGAGGGAAATAGTGCTCAATGTGGAAAAAACGTAATACAACAGGGGAGATGGGAATGGTGGCCTAGGATCACTGTTGGAGCAGTCCACAAACAACTAGTTTCTTTAAATGAAACAAAGTCTTCTGGGCCAGATGAACTGCATCCAAGGGTACTAAAAGAACTTGCAGATGTCATCTCTGAACCTCTGTCCATTATTTTTGACACTTCTTGGAGAACAGGTGAGGTACCAGATGATTGGAGGTGGGCAAATGTTGTCCCCATCTTCAAGAAAGGGAAAAAAGAGGATCCGGGTAACTATTGACCTGTCAGCTTCACAAACTATGGTGAGGACAGGAAGGGGGTTAACAAAACATTTTTGAGGAGTCTTCCAGTTACTATTTTAGCAATACGAAGGTTGGGATGGAGAGGAATGTCAGGAAGGAGGATGTCCTTTGTCTTGATTGAAGATGCAAACTGTATTCCATGTGTACATGCTTCCTAGCCAGTGCAGGGAGGCAGAGTTTGTGCAAGGTCAGTTAGTCATAACATGGCCACACTTGCTCTCTTAAGAGTGCCTTGTACTGTTGGCCTGGCTTGCCTTTGTCTAGGCCAAAGTGAGTACCAAGAGTGACTTGATTGTAGAGGCACTAGCATGCCATTCCAGGCCAGGTATCTTAGTGAGGCACAGTGCCACACAATTCACCCTCCAAAGTAACAATTTTCTCCAGGGGAACTGATCTTTATAGTCTGGAGATGAGGTGTAATTCCAGGGGATCCCAAGGTCCCACCTGGAAGCTGGCAACCCTGTTCTAAGAACTAGGCATCTCACACTAATAGCTAGAATGTTCAAAAACTCATTCTTTTGTAAGTATCCCTTTAAGCGCCACAAGTAAGAGACATCTGTTCAATAGTGCCAACCGCACTGTAATTGTTAGTAACAGCAGAGTCACTAGCTGCTTCTATGGTAGTCTTTAAAATTTCTTTGTTTATGTATGTATTTGTTTAGGCAGGATTCAGCCACATTTTGGCAAAGGGGCCACTCAATGTGGCATGCTAATCTAAACCTGAAAACACCAATAAAAATCTACCATCTTTGCCACTAAAGTAGTCAGTGAACAATAGACAGCGCAATTAAAGTAAACTAGTTTAAAATAACAGCATTTTTGAAACATTGTCTCCTTAATCTGGATGCCAATGCTGTTCTCAGCCCTTGCCTCTAAAATGGGGAGTTAGAGCTGTCAGAGATACACCTTAATGGCCCTGCACCATTGGTGCCTTTACAGGTCATCATCAGCACTTTGAACTACCAGGCCTGCAAATAAACAGCCAGTCTCTGTTATTAGGGTGGCCAACTTCAAGTTGGTAAACTCTTGGGGATTGTTGGTGGATCATGGGGAGGGCAAAATTTGGAAGGAGAAAAAATTCAGTTGGGGTATAATGCTATATATTCCATCCTCCATAGCAGCCATAATCCCCCCCTCCCCGCAGGGGGAACTGATCTCTGCAGTCTAGAGATCTGTTGTAATTTTGGGAGACAGCCAGCATTGCATAGCCATTGTGAGTGGTGGACTCAAATCTGGAGAACCGGTTTTGAATCCCCACTCCTCCACATGAAGCCTGCTGAGTGATCTTGGGCCAGTCACAGTTCTCACAGAATTCTCTCAACACCACCTACCTCACAAAGGTGCCTGTTGTGTGGAGAGGAAGGGAATGCAATTCTATACTGCATTGTGACTCAGAGTAGAGAAAACTGAGGTATAAGAGCCATCTCTTCCTTTTCTTCTACGTGTAGCTGTGCTATGACTTGAGTAACAGGTTCTCTACAAGTCATTTTTGCTAGGAGGCAAGCTACTGCATTTTGTATGAATCACAGCTACTAAATCAATCTCCAAGGCATCCTCATAGAAAGTTCAGTGCAGTGAGATGAACTGGAAACATGGAGAATGGAGGCCTAGATCCAGCTGACCCACATTGATTAAAGCCCAGATTTGGTCCTCTGGTCATCACCACCACCGGAAAACCCAGCAGTAACACAGAACCAAGAAGCACCAAAGGCTGCAAACTGTATTCTTCATAGGGAGTAGAGCCCCATCTAGGATTGACAAACCCCAGCTATGGATTGCTTCTTTGTCATTGCCTTTGTTTTGTCTAGATTTTGGAGCGGGCTGTGGTTTAGTGGTAGAGCATCTGCTTGGTGTGCAGAAGGTCCTAGGTTCAGTCCCTGGAATCTCCAGTTAAAAAAGGATTAGGTCGTAAGTGATGCAAAAGGAGACGTTCAGAATAGGGAGTCTAAGGAACGAGACCGATCGGGGGCAGCCCAACCAGGAAGACCAGCTCATAGGGAACCAAAAGTAAAAGGATTCAGATGCCTTTATACTAATGCCCGAAGCATGGGTAATAAGAAGGAAGAGCTGGAACTTCTCGTGCTGATGGAAAGGTATGATCTAGTGGGCATCACAGAAACTTGGTGGAATGATTCTCATGACTGGAATGTAATTATTATTATTATTATATTATTATATTTATATTTATACCCCGCCTCCCCCCGAAGGCTCGAGGCGGCTGGATATGAACTGTTCAGAAAAAACAGAATAGATCGAAGAGGTGGAGGAGTGGCACTGTATATGAGGAAAGGGCTTACCTGTCAGGAAATTCTAGTGAAGGAGAGTATATTTACAGTGGAAAGCATCTGGGTGAAAATAAGTGAGGGGAAAACAAACAGTGTGGTGGTTGGTGTCTGCTACCGACTGCCTGACCAACGAGAGGATGTGGATGCTGCACTTTGTGAGCAGCTTGAGAAAATATCCAAGTGGCAGGACCTTGTCATCATGGGTGACTTCAATTTCCCAGATGTGTGCTGGGAAACAAACTCTGCGAAGCGTCCTCAGTCATGCAACTTTCTGACCTGCCTGGCTGACAATTTCATTTATCAAATGGTAGATGAACCCACAAGAGGTTCAGCCATACTGGACTTAATACTGACCAACAGGCAAGAGTTGGTGGATGAGGTGAAGGAGGTGGGGACCCTAGGGGGAAGTGACCATGTCCTCATAGAATTCCTTTTGAGATGGGGAGCCAAGGAAGCTTGTAGCCAGACGCGGATGTTGGATTTTCGTAGGGCAAACTTTAATAAACTCAGAGACATGATGAGTGTCATACCATGGACAAGAATGCTGGAAGGGAAGGGAGCATGTGAAGGGTGGGCGCTACTCAAACAAGAGCTATTGCATGCTCAACCAATTACTATCCCAGAAAGACGAAAACACTGCAGGAGCTCTAAGAAGCCTATCTGGATGAACAGAGAACTTCAAGAGGAACTAAGAAAGAAAAGGAAAATGTTCAGGAAATGGAGGGAAGGACAGAGCTCTAAAGAAGAGTACCTACAGGTTACTAGGCACTGTAGATCAATCATCAGAAAGGCCAAAGCTGAGAGTGAGCTAAGATTTGCCAAGGAAGCCCACTGTAACAAGAAAAGATTTTTCAGTTATGTGAGGAGCAAACGTAAAGTAAAGGAGGCAATAGGCCCACTGTTGGGTACGGATAGACAAACTATAACGGAGGATGCAGAAAAAGCCGAAAGGCTCAGCGCCTATTTTACATCTGTTTTTTCCCAAAGGTGAAAGGGTTTAGGCACATCTAGAGATGGCAGTAGCCAAGAGATAGTGTCTGGGTGGCAGGTTGACATGGACAGAGAGGTTGTTGAGAGGCATTTAGCTGCACTGGATGAGTTCAAATCCCCTGGGCTGGATGAAATGCACCCGAGAATGCTCAAAGAACTTTCCGGAGAACTTGCAGAACCCTTGTCCATCATCTTTGGGACCTCTTTAAGGACTGGAGATGTCCCGGAGGACTGGAAGAGAGCAAACGTTATTCCGATCTTCAAAAAAGGGAGGAAGGATGACCCGGGAAACTATAGACCAGTGAGTCTGACCTCTGTTGTGGGTAAGATAATGGAGCAGATATTAAAGGGAGCGATTTGCAAACATCTGGAGGACAATTTGGTGATCCAAGGAAGTCAGCATGGATTTGTCTCCAGCAGATCCTGTCAGGACCTCAACCTGGTTTCCTTTTTTGACCAAGTAACAGGTTTGCTGGATCGGGGAAATTCGGTTGATATCGTTTACTTGGATTTTAGTAAAGCTTTTGATAAGGTTCCCCATGATGTTCTGATGGATAAATTGAAGGACTGCAATCTGGATTTTCAGATAGTCAGGTGGATAGAGAATAGGTTAGAGAACCGCACTCAAAGAGTTGTTGTCAATGGTGTTTCATCAGACTGGAGAGAGGTGAGTAGCGGGGTACCTCAGGGCTCGGTGCTCGGTCCGGTACTTTTAACATATTTATTAATGATCTAGATGAGGGGGTGGAGGGACTACTCATCAAGTTTGCAGATGACACCAAATTGAGAGGACTGGCAAATACTCCAGAAGATAGAGACAGAGTTCAATGAGATCTGAACACAATGGAAAAATGGGCAAATGAGAACAAGATGCAACTTAATAAAGATTAGTAAATAAGCCCGCTGCAGGCAAAATGCAGCGGGCACTAGCAGGGCTCGCGAAGAGCGAGGCGGGGCTGTGCGGCCCTGCCTGGCAAGGGCGGGGGCGTCCTGTGGGCCTGGTGCCTACCTGGGGTGGCATCGCAGGAGCTGGGGGGCTGGTGCTCCGTAGGGCAGAGCAGAGCTTGCGGCGGCGGTCCCCAAGGTTCCTTTGGCGGCGGCTGCTGGATGGTTGCGCCGGGGGGGTGAAGTGTTGGCAGCAGCAGCAGCAGCAGGCGGCAGCCCGGCAGAAGCCGGGAGAATGGCGGGGCTGGGCGGGTGAGGCTGCCGCGAAGGAGAAGCCGGGAGAACGGCGGTTCGCACTTACCTGAGGTGCGTGCTCGCCAGTAGCGTGAGTGAGGAGTCCGGGGCGGGCCAAGTGGCCAATAGGGAGGCGTGCGTAGCGTAGCCACTTGGCCCCCCAGTGGCCCTCGGAGAGGGCCAATCAGGAGCCACTTCGTGGCTCCTGATTGGCCCTCTCCGAGTTTTTATCCTGGACGGGTCCTGCCCTAACTCCTCTCACAGAGCCCTTACTCTTTTATTTATTCCGTGGCACGCTGCACCGCGGGGCGGGGTTTAAAGATAAGTGTAAAGTTCTGCATCTGGGTCAGAAAAATGAAAACCATGCCTACTGGATGGGGGATACGTTTCTAGGTAACACTGTGTGTAAACGAGACCTTGGGGTACTTGTGGATTGTAAACTAAACATGAGCAGGCAGTGTGATGCAGCGGTAAAAAAGGCAAATGCCATTTTGGGCTGTATCAACAGGGGCATCACATCAAAATCACAAGATGTCATAGTCCCATTGTATACGGTAGCGATCCCCAACCTGTGAGCTGCGGACCACATGTGGTCTGTCAACTAATTGGAGGTGGGCCGCGAAGGACGCCTTCCCCCCACCGGCCCTTTACTTCACCCCCCCCCCGGCCCTTTACAACACACTTCGCGTGTCATTGTCTCCCATTGCTCCCAGATGGGACTATCTCGTTGCAGAGAAACAAGCTAAGAATTCCCATTGATTTGTCATTGTCATGAGTTAAAATTTCCATGAAAATAAAATGTTCCTTATGTTCATTGTTGTGGCGTGTCTGTATCTTATTTTGAAGGGATGTTTAAACATTACCATAGCGACCAGAGTCAGAGAGCATTAGGGCAGTGGTTGAGAGTAGAGGAGTAAACTACCCCCCCCCCCTCAGTAAAATTGTCAAGCGTTGAGTGGTCCCCGATGATAAAAAGGTTGGGGACCACTGGTATACGGCACTGGTCCGACCACACCTGGAGTATTGTGTGCAGTTCTGGAGGCCTCACTTCAAGAAGGACGTAGATAAAATTGAAAGGGTACAGAGGAGAGTGACGAAGATGATCTGGGGCAAAGGGACCAAGCCCTATGAAGATAGGTTGAGGGACTTGGGAATGTTCAGCCTGGAGAAAAGGAGGCTGAGAAGGGGACATGATAGCCCTCTTTAAGTATTTGAAAGGTTGTCATTTGGAGGAGGGTAGGATGCTGTTCCCATTGGCTGCAGAGGAAAGGACACACAGTAATGGGTTTAAACTACAAGTACAACGATATAGGCTAGATATCAGGAAAAACAATCCACAGTCAGAGTAGTTCAGCAGTGGAATAGGCTGCCTAAGGAGGTGGTGAGCTCCCCCTCACTGGCAGTCTTCAAGCAAAGGCTGGATACACACTTTTCTTGGATGCTTTAGGATGCTTAGGGCTGATCCTGCGTTGAGCAGGGGGTTGGACTAGATGGCCTGTATGGCCCCTTCCAACTCTATGATTCTATGATTCTAAAAGACCTGTGACCCTGGAGAGCTGCTGCCAGTCTGAGTTGATGGACTTGGTGGACTGAAGGTCTGATTCAGTATAAGGCAGCTTCATGTACTCATGTGCTCATGCTTAATTTTCCAGCCCTCTCTTAGCCTGTAATAGGCATTCGTTCCAGGAAGCCAGCACTGCTGCTGGATGTACTAAAAAGGAGGGGAAAAGAGTCGGATGTCATTAGAAAGGAGAGCTGGGTGTCATACTGCCAAATAATCTTTTTATATGTCAAATACAATGACATAGAGCAGCAATCACCCAGTAATACCCTCTGGCACCAACCTGTCATATAGGAGTGGAACCAGCATAAATAAGTCCTCCAAACTTCCAGTTGTCTCCTCAAACTGTGAAGGTAGTCTGTAGTATCAAATGCCAGTGAAAGGTCAAGAAGAGTCAGTCTTCCAATGAAGACCTTTCCACTTCCACACCAAGATAATTAACCAAGGCAACTGAGGAAGCTTCGAGCTCCTCACAACTCAGATTGAGGATACTTTCACATGGCGTTTTGCTCTGCCTTTCTTTCTGAACCAGAGCACTTTTGTCCAGAGTGCATGGAAAAGAATAATGAGGGAAGGCTGCAAAACAGCTGGAGTAGTGTGGCAATTCACTGTATAACAGATAATGTGGAAGTTCTGTTGCATTGGCAGTGTCAATGAAAGCAATACAGGTAATCCAGATGTGGGTTAAGAAATTATAAATAATGAAAGCTTTGATACATCACTATTGGATTAGTAAATTGAACCAATTTCATATAGATGGCTTGTCCATTTTGTAAGACAAATTATGGCCAATGACTGTCAATTATGCCTTTTCCCTGTAGCTACAATCTACAGCTGTTGTTTATTAAAACCTACATTAAGAAAAGTGTCAACCATTCAGTAACTTCCATTATATTGCCAGTGGCATTATATTTACAGGACTAGTTTGACACAAAAATAGGAGCTTTGACACAAAAATAGGAGCTCAGCTTTCCTGGAAACAAACTTTTGCTCTCCATGAACAAGCACTTGGCAGTATCAAAGTCATAAGGAACTCTGACCTTGTTTTCATGTTATACTGACATCAAATATACAGCAGCCCATGATTGCTGACTCCTGGAAGAATGTGAACATCTGATATGATACGACTGGTATGATCTATTTTTAGTGTCCTTTGTATTATACTTTTCCAGCATATTGGTTAACTGCAGTAAATTAAAAGTCGTTATAGATACGTATGTCCTAACCTGCGGATTTTCTGCACATGTTGCATAATGCACTTTCAATGTACTTTTGCAGCTGGATTTTCTGCTTCTAAACTGCATTAAAAATGCATTATCCAACATGTGTGGAATGAGCCCTGGATGGCCCAGGCTAGCCTGATGTTATCAGTATTTGGAAACTAAACAGGATTGACCCTGGTTAATACTTAGATGGGAGACTACCAAGAATGCTGCTATACAGAGACAAGCAATGAAAACCACCTCTGTCCATCTCTTGCTTTGAAAACACTACAAGGTTGCCATAAACTGACTGTGATTCAACAACACTTTTTACCACCATCCAGGCCTGGATTAAGGTTTTAAACCCATAGCACCAGAGCTAGTTTAAGGATTAATGGGGCCTAAGCAGAGCACAACTGGTGCTGTTACTTATGTTGCAGAAATAATGGCCAATACCCTTCCCAGGAATAGTTCAAACTTTGGAGGCAACTGGAATATTGTCAGCTGGAAAAACAAGTCCCAAAACACCAAAGGTTAGACAGAGCACATGATCAGGCTTCAATCATGCTGTCCCACCAAGGGTAGGCATTCAACTCAGTCCCTGAGGCTGTTTTTTTGTTTGAAAAAATCAAAGTGTGCATATAGAGTGAAAAGCAGCTACCCTTTTTTCTCATTGGCAGGGAATGGAGTACGGGGGGGGGGCACCGCCTATTGGTGTGCGTCAAGACATGGGAGGAGTTGAATAACACCAATCAGCTAAAGATCCCTGGCCCCAAATGAAATATATCTGGACTCAACCGAAGCAAGGGCTTCTGCCTGACAGAATGAGCTCCTGGATGAGATCAACACCTTGTCTGAATTTTTGTGGGGCCTGTAAGATGGAGCTCTTCCACTGGGCTTATGGCTGAGGCTAGCTAGAAAGTATCTACATCAACATTTCAGGCTGCTTTTCTGTCCCTCCTCCCTCCCTTCCTTTCCCTCCAACTTTTCCTTGCATTTTACATCATACTTACTGGAACTGCTATTAACTTCAGTAATTATTGTGGATGCTGACAGCAGTTTTATCTGTGATGCCATAGCTTATTGATTTTATTTTATTTTTATGTTAAGATTTTATCTGATTTATCAAAATTGCTGTTCCCTGCCCTGAGGTGGTAATATCTGAGAGGGGCAGGATACAAATTGCTTAATAAATAAAATCTTTCCACCTTTATATTTCATTAAGGGGTAAGTGGGTGGGGCCAGTCCGGGTGAGGGGCCAATCGGAAGGCGTCGAAGACATGACGGGCCTGCTCGGAGGCCGGCGGGGAAGCTGGGACGTCACTGGGAAGGGGGGTGAGTGGGGATGGCTTCTCCGCTGGCCTCCAAGCAGGTACAGTGGGCCTGCTCAGAGGCCGGCAGTGAAGATGGGATGTCGCTGGAGAGGGGGGTGGGCGGGGATGGCTTCCCCGGGGAGGGCAGCCGGCCGTGGCAGCTGGCAGGAAGGCCCTTTAAAGCCTGCCATTTGAATCTATTAAATATATAAATCAATGCAGGGCATTTCTGTTTGGACAATGTTTTGGTAAGAGTGAGCGTATTTAAAAATTTTAAGTGAGCCATCTGTTTCAGAAAGAGTGGACTTAGTAAAATTTTAAATTTTAAGAGCACTGTTTACTCAGTCAAACAAAAAAGAAATACATGCAGAGAACTATAATTCATATTCTTTGGTTCCTAAACATGCACTTTTACAATATAGTCCTATAATTTCTTAATGAATATCCAGCATGTAAATGATTTCTTTCAAACCTGGTTTTCGCTAATGTCTTGTTCTCTAGAACAGATATGAGCTCACTGCCAGTCAAGGCCCATAAGTCTGAATACTTGTCCATGTGAAACCAGCATGACAAAGTCAACATGATAGGAAGTAGGAGTAAAGACTAATCTGCTCAATGTCATGTACTCTAGCACTGAGCCATAGGTGCTCCTCATTTTGTTTGCCAGATTCCCCAGACTCTGACACTGACGCAGGTTTTGCATAGAGATCTTGTATGCCGATATACAGTTGAACTGAATGAAATGTCCATATAATTCAGAGGAACTCAAAGAACATTCTAATGTCCTAGAGTCGATATTAGTATAAATTGCCCAAAACAGGAAGCCTATCCTTTTTGGTAATCCCTTCCTAGAAAAGCTAAGCTTCTTAATAAATCTCAGTTGCTGTGGAAGGAAAATCAAATAACTGGAGCAGCATTATTGACCTTTCCAAGTACTGGATTTAATTAGATGTTCATTATTAGTACTGTAAATAAATTAGTCAATTGACCTCTTTCATTTTCTCTGCTGATGAGGTTCTAAACCTATTGGGGAAAATAAGGATGTGATAACAGTTTCTACTAACACTCTTTGTTAATTGAACTGGCTGCCTGTTAGATTATAGTCCCAGTTCATTGTGCTGTTTATGCCATGTAAAACTCTATATGGTCTGAGTTCAGGCTACCTATAGAAACACTTTGTTCATATGAATTATTCCCTCCATCAGCATAATGTGGGGAATCCTGCTGATGGTCTTGGTGGGGAGGCCTAACAGAGTCTTTTCTGTAGAGGCTCCTTCATTACACAATCTGCTGCCTAGAGACCTTTTCCACATGAGGGAAAAAGGCCGGGCCAGCACCAGTCTGACAGTGGGGCTAATCCCCACTTCCGGATGATGTTGGCGCTGGCCTGGGCCTGGCCCAAATCAGGCCCTTGTTTGCCATGCAACAAGGCAACAGGGATTCTTCTGGAGTTCCCTCCCCTGCCATTGGGGCCTATGTCGGCCTAGGCTCATCTGGCAGGGAAGAGTCAAACTTTCCAGGCCTGGTTCCTCTCCCTGTCCTGGGCTGACTATGGTGTTCCAGGAGGAACACAAAATGCCCTAGGTAGCTCCACAGTGCTATGCAGTGCCACTGAGCTGCCCGGGAATTTTTTTTCTGTTTTGGAATGCAGTATTGCTACCACATTCCTAAACAGGAAAAAAAAATGGCCTTGACACCCCCACCTCCATATGGCAGACATTTTTCACCCTGGCTGCCTCATCTGGAGCCAGAAATCCAGTGTGGATAGTTTGCACTAGCAAAAACGGTTCCCCATGGGGGCATGGGAATTGGCAGGGCAACCCCCCCCCCCCACATCACAAAGAACTGTTGGCATCCTAGTGTGGCCACTGCCATGCAGAATGGGTCAGAGAGACTTTTTGACATAAATGGATAAAGGCTTTCAGGATGCATAAAGCAGCATAATATCTTGTCAGATTAACCCAGGTTGAGGCACCGTTATCAGATTTAAAAGGTCCCTCAATATTATCCTTCTAGTTTTAGCCTTTTCTTTTTCTATTTATAGCCTTCTCATGATCTCAGGACCTAAACCAGATTTTCCCAACCAGGGTTTCATGAAACCCTGGAGTTTCTTGACAACTCTGAAAGGGTTTCCCAAATGAGTGGGAGTTAATTTTTTATATATTTTTAAAACGTGTTAAACATTTTTCAGGTGATATGACCATATATGGCCATATTGACCCACCCACCCTTCCAAAATGGCCAATGATGGGCCTGGAGGTGGTGGGAAGGGGGAGGACCCCAGGTGAGCATGTACATAGCATATTCCAAACAATTGTGCCACTTCTGGGGTTTCTTGAAGCCTGAAAAATGTTTCAGGGTTTCTCAGTGGTAAAAAAAATGAGAAAGGCTGCCCTAAATGGAATTTTAATGTGCACCAGGGTTGCTAGTTCTGGGTTGGAAAGTACCTGGAAACTCCGGAGCTGGGAGTGGGTTGGGATTTGGGGCAGAGAGGAGTCTCAGTGTTGTATAATGCTGTGGAGTCCACCCTCCAAAGTAGCAATTTTCTCCAGTGTAACTGATCTCTTTAGTCTGAAGATGAGCTGTATTTCTGGGGGATCCCCAGGTGCCATCTGAGGACTGACTTCCCTATGTGCACAAATCCAGTTCTGATTATGTAATGGATTTGTTAACTGCTTTTCTATGTTTCAAAGACTCATCTAACAAATAAAATCCAACTATTATAAAAGCATTAAAACATCACTAAAACGAGTAATTAAACTAAAAGATGAGTTAAAATAATACGAGTTTTAAAAGTTTGGCTTTGCAGCAATAGTGTTTGATACTGGGAAGAATTATATCAGGTAAAATATTTTTTCAAGGGAATATTAAAACTGTCCTTTCTATTGCATAATATACCTATTGAGTTGGAACACAAATTCTTGAAAACATGGCAAAAAGCAATTTGGTTGCTTATCTTTAACCGCTCCTAGCGGAGCGGAAGAAATAAAACAGTAAGGGCCCCGAGGGCGGGCCCTGTCCGGGATGAGGAAGGGTGCCAATAGGCCCCTTCCCCTGGACTGACAGGCGGAGGGCCCAATCGGGAGGCGCGAAGCGCCTCCCGATTGGGCCCTACGCTTGTCAGTCCAGCCCCAAACTGTCAATCAGCAGCCGCGCACAACGCGGCTGCTGATTGGCTGTTTGCCTGGAATACAGCCAATAGGGAGGCGCGAAGCGCCTCCCAACCCGCCCCATCCCCGACAAGGGCTACCCTTCCCTGCACGGCGGCCATTACTCTGCTGGCCGCCGAAAGGGAAGGTAGGCCTGCGGCTCCCTGTGCCTTCCCCCAACTGGGGGAGTACAAAGGATTCTGCGGGCCCGGGGACGGCGCTGGGAGGCTTGCTGAGGCGCCCTGCGCCGTTCCCGGGCGCTCAGAAGCCGCTGGGGGGGTAGGAGGGGAGAACGGGGGCTGGGGAGGGGAGAATGGCTTCTGCGCCCCCGGGGAGAGCGCAGGGCGGCCGAGCCGCCCTGCGCCCTTCCCGGGCGCTCAGAAGCCTTTGCAGTTGGGGGCTGGGGAGGGGAGAATGGCTTCTGCGCCCCCGGGGAGAGCGCAGGGCGGCCGAGCCGCCCTGCGCCCTTCCCGGGCGCTCAGAAGCCTTTGCAGTTGGGGGCTGGGGAGGGGAGAATGGCTTCTGCGCCCCCGGGGAGAGCGCAGGGCGGCCGAGCCGCCCTGCGCCCTTCCCGGGCGCTCAGAAGCCTTTGCAGTTGGGGGCTGGGGAGGGGAGAATGGCTTCTGCGCGCCCGGGGAGAGCGCAGGGCGGCCGAGCCGCCCTGCGCCCTTCCCGGGCGCTCAGAAGCCTTTGCAGTTGGGGGCTGGGGAGGGGAGAATGGCTTCCTGCCCGGGCGCGCAGAAGCCATTCTCCCCTCCCCAGCCCCCAACTGCAAAGGCTTCTGAGCGCCCGGGAAGGGCTCAGGGCGGCTCGGCCGCCCTGCGCCCTTCCCGGGCGCTCAGAAGCCTTTGCAGTTGGGGGCTGGGGAGGGGAGAATGGCTTCTGCGCGCCCGGGGAGAGCGCAGGGCGGCCGAGCCGCCCTGCGCCCTTCCCGGGCGCTCAGAAGCCTTTGCAGTTGGGGGCTGGGGAGGGGAGAATGGCTTCTGCGCGCCCGGGGAGAGCGCAGGGCGGCCGAGCCGCCCTGCGCACTTCCCGGGCGCTCAGAAGCCTTTGCAGTTGGGGGCTGGGGAGGGGAGAATGGCTTCTGCGCCCCCGGGGAGAGCGCAGGGCGGCCGAGCCGCCCTGCGCCCTTCCCGGGCGCTCAGAAGCCTTTGCAGTTGGGGGCTGGGGAGGGGAGAATGGCTTCTGCGCGCCCGGGGAGGGCGCAGGGCGGCCGAGCCGCCCTGCGCCCTTCCCGGGCGCTCAGAAGCCTTTGCAGTTGGGGGCTGGGGAGGGGAGAATGGCTTCTGCGCGCCCGGGCAGGGCGCAGGGCGGCCGAGCCGCCCTGTGCCCTTCCCGGGCGCTCAGAAGCCTTTGCAGTTGGGGGCTGGGGAGGGGAGAATGGCTTCTGCGCGCCCGGGGAGAGCGCAGGGCGGCCGAGCCGCCCTGCGCCCTTCCCGGGCGCTCAGAAGCCTTTGCAGTTGGGGGCTGGGGAGGGGAGAATGGCTTCTGCGCGCCCGGGGAGAGCGCAGGGCGGCCGAGCCGCCCTGCGCCCTTCCCGGGCGCTCAGAAGCCTTTGCAGTTGGGGGCTGGGGAGGGGAGAATGGCTTCTGCGCCCCCGGGCAGGGCGCAGGGCGGCCGAGCCGCCCTGCGCCCTTCCCGGGCGCTCAGAAGCCTTTGCAGTTGGGGGCTGGGGAGGGGAGAATGGCTTCTGCGCCCCCGGGCAGGGCGCAGGGCGGCCGAGCCGCCCTGCGCCCTTCCCGGGCGCTCAGAAGCCTTTGCAGTTGGGGGCTGGGGAGGGGAGAATGGCTTCTGCGCGCCCGGGCAGGGCGCAGGGCGGCCGAGCCGCCCTGCGCCCTTCCCGGGCGCTCAGAAGCCTTTGCAGTTGGGGGCTGGGGAGGGGAGAATGGCTTCTGCGCCCCCGGGCAGGGCGCAGGGCGGCCGAGCCGCCCTGCGCCCTTCCCGGGCGCTCAGAAGCCTTTGCAGTTGGGGGCTGGGGAGGGGAGAATGGCTTCTGCGCGCCCGGGCAGGGCGCAGGGCGGCCGAGCCGCCCTGCGCCCTTCCCGGGCGCTCAGAAGCCTTTGCAGTTGGGGGCTGGGGAGGGGAGAATGGCTTCTGCGCCCCCGGGGAGAGCGCAGGGCGGCCGAGCCGCCCTGCGCCCTTCCCGGGCGCTCAGAAGCCTTTGCAGTTGGGGGCTGGGGAGGGGAGAATGGCTTCTGCGCGCCCGGGCAGGGCGCAGGGCGGCCGAGCCGCCCTGCGCCCTTCCCGGGCGCTCAGAAGCCTTTGCAGTTGGGGGCTGGGGAGGGGAGAATGGCTTCTGCGCGCCCGGGGAGAGCGCAGGGCGGCCGAGCCGCCCTGCGCCCTTCCCGGGCGCTCAGAAGCCTTTGCAGTTGGGGGCTGGGGAGGGGAGAATGGCTTCTGCGCCCCCGGGGAGAGCGCAGGGCGGCCGAGCCGCCCTGCGCCCTTCCCGGGCGCTCAGAAGCCTTTGCAGTTGGGGGCTGGGGAGGGGAGAATGGCTTCTGCGCCCCCGGGGAGAGCGCAGGGCGGCCGAGCCGCCCTGCGCCCTTCCCGGGCGCTCAGAAGCCTTTGCAGTTGGGGGCTGGGGAGGGGAGAATGGCTTCTGCGCCCCCGGGGAGAGCGCAGGGCGGCCGAGCCGCCCTGCGCCCTTCCCGGGCGCTCAGAAGCCTTTGCAGTTGGGGGCTGGGGAGGGGAGAATGGCTTCTGCGCCCCCGGGGAGAGCGCAGGGCGGCCGAGCCGCCCTGCGCCCTTCCCGGGCGCTCAGAAGCCTTTGCAGTTGGGGGCTGGGGAGGGGAGAATGGCTTCTGCGCGCCCGGGCAGGGCGCAGGGCGGCCGAGCCACCCTGCGCCCTTCCCGGGCGCTCAGAAGCCTTTGCAGTTGGGGGCTGGGGAGGGGAGAATGGCTTCTGCGCGCCCGGGCAGGGCGCAGGGCGGCCGAGCCGCCCTGTGCCCTTCCCGGGCGCTCAGAAGCCTTTGCAGTTGGGGGCTGGGGAGGGGAGAATGGCTTCTGCGCCCCCGGGCAGGGCGCAGGGCGGCCGAGCCGCCCTGCGCCCTTCCCGGGCGCTCAGAAGCCTTTGCAGTTGGGGGCTGGGGAGGGGAGAATGGCTTCTGCGCCCCCGGGCAGGGCGCAGGGCGGCCGAGCCGCCCTGCGCCCTTCCCGGGCGCTCAGAAGCCTTTGCAGTTGGGGGCTGGGGAGGGGAGAATGGCTTCTGCGCGCCCGGGCAGGGCGCAGGGCGGCCGAGCCGCCCTGCGCCCTTCCCGGGCGCTCAGAAGCCTTTGCAGTTGGGGGCTGGGGAGGGGAGAATGGCTTCTGCGCCCCCGGGCAGGGCGCAGGGCGGCCGAGCCGCCCTGCGCCCTTCCCGGGCGCTCAGAAGCCTTTGCAGTTGGGGGCTGGGGAGGGGAGAATGGCTTCTGCGCGCCCGGGCAGGGCGCAGGGCGGCCGAGCCGCCCTGCGCCCTTCCCGGGCGCTCAGAAGCCTTTGCAGTTGGGGGCTGGGGAGGGGAGAATGGCTTCTGCGCCCCCGGGCAGGGCGCAGGGCGGCCGAGCCGCCCTGCGCCCTTCCCGGGCGCTCAGAAGCCTTTGCAGTTGGGGGCTGGGGAGGGGAGAATGGCCTCTGCGCCCCCGGGCAGGGCGCGGCCGCCCTGCGCCCTTCCCGGCCGCTCAGAAGCCTTTGCAGTTGGGGGCTGGGGAGGGGAGAATGGCTTCTGCGCGCCCGGGGAGGGCGCGCAGGAGCCTTTGCCATCTTCTCCCACCCTTGCCAGCCACCAAGCGCTGTCCCCAGGGACAGTAGCTAGCGCCCATTTTATTCTAATATAAAATGGGCTTAAAATCTAGTTTGAAATAATTCTTAAGGTGAATTTTAAGTCAAGAACCAAAAAGGTTAGGGATGAAATTTATGCAATTTAACATGGATAATGGCAGCACTAATTTCATATTATTTCTGTTCTGACAGGTTTTTTCACATACCCCTGTTGAAAATTGTATTAATATGTTATTTACCTCTCTGTGCATCTGTATAATTGACCTCTAATGAAGATGTTAGATCGAAATGTGTTAGGTCTAGGTCCTAACAATTTGGCAATACTGGTGTACTTACCCAGATGTTTTATGTATGTCAACTGATATTCTCTTAAGGTTTTTAAATATATGAACTATAATAAATTGTTTAGATTTTCCTACAATTGATTCCATCTCTAACCTTTTTGGTTCTTGCTTGTTTCTTAAGTTGGGTTTTGTTTCCCATTATGTTTCCTGTTGGTGAACTTTAAGTCATTTTAAGATTCATGGCCAGAGAATATTAGTTTGTCCATAGTGGATCCATGGTAGATCCTTTTCTGATCAGATTCTATGAAAAATCTAGTTGCATCCAGCTGTATTGTTACTTACAGTGCTTTTGTTCAAGTTCTGTAGAAGTTATGTCTTATCATAGATTAACCTGATCTAGCCATGCTGATTCATGCTACTTGTAACCTTAAAGGGAGAATACTGAAACACACTCTGCATGCGGTTGCCCTTGAAGTTTCTTATAAAATTCAATAAGAGAATGCAGCTGTTCAGTGTCAGGGTTCAAGGGGTCCGCTCCTCTTCTTTGCTCTGCCACGGTGTCGGCAGACGGGAAGGCAGGTCGGAATAGCACTTGAGGCAGATAGTCGACGTCTCAGAATGGAGTCCACCGGGAAACCTGGGCTGAAACTCCCGGGTTCGTGATAGTTTCTTGCACTATCCCGAACCCCACCTTCTCACTGATGCCGACCTCTCCCATTAAGTAGCTTTCCTCCCTCGCATCCCCCGCCCACCGAACCCTTAAAGGAGAAGCTCCGGCGTCTTGCATCCGTCGTTTCAATCTTGGGCAGCTCCTTGCCCGGCCAAGACCGCTCCTCACTCCTCCCCGGTCCTCCAAGCACAAACACTGCTCCTCGTTGAGGACTCCCCCCACCAAGGAGTCCCCCAGACCCGACTCTGCAGGGTTGGATAAAGGTCCAGGTGATACGCCTCTCGTTGGTGAGTCCCCGGGTAGGAGCGGCGAAGTCGGAGAAACCCCGACATTCAGTATCTGACCAAAGAGACTGCTTTGTACATCTGACTGCAATCATGAAGTCAAGTCAGTGCAGTCAAGTCACAACCAACTGATAGCGACCCCAGCAAGTGAGAAGTAGAAATTGCTTGCCATATTATTCCCCTGCAGAGTTTTCTTTGGGGGTATCCTATCTCTGTACCATCCCTGCTTAACTTCTGAGACCAGGCTATATCATACCACCTCCTCTCTCTCTATACTTGCTACCTATTTATTTCTGGCTCAGTTCAAGGTGCTGGTTCTTCCCTTTGAAATGCTTCACCATGAGACCTGCATATTTAAAGAACCATCTCTTACTATATGTGCCTTTGTTGCAATTACATTCTTCTCAGCAGGTTCTTTTGATTGTTCCCTCCTGCAGGTTATAAAGAACTTCTGCTACCACCATGGTACCTTATGCTGTTGTCCAAACATGTGAAGACATCTGCCATTGTATCTTTTAGAAAGCCAATGAATTGTTTAGAAAGATGTGTGAGCTGCTTAAAAGGATATTTAAAGGTGGATGTTGTTGTTGTTATGTGCGAAGTCGTGTCCGACCCATTGCGACCCCATGGACAATGATCCTCCAGGCCTTCCTGTCCTCTACCATTCCCCGGAGTCCATTTAAGTTTGCACCTACTGCTTCAGTGACTCCATCCAGCCACCTCATTCTCTGTCGTCCCCTTCTTCTTTTGCCCTCGATCGCTCCCAGCATTAAGCTCTTCTCCAGGGAGTCCTTCCTTCTCATGAGGTGGCCAAAGTATTTGAGTTTCATCTTCAGAATCTGGCCTTCTAAAGAGCAGTCAGGGTTGATCTCCTCTAGGACTGACCGGTTTGTTCGCCTTGCAGTCCAAGGGACTCGCAAGAGTCTTCTCCAGCACCAGAGTTCAAAAGCCTCAATTCTTTGACGCTCGGCCTTCCTTATGGTCCAACTTTCGCAGCCATACATTGCAACTGGGAAGACCATAGCCTTGACTAAACGCACTTTTGTTGGCAGGGTGCTGTCTCTGCTTTTTAGGATGCTGTCTAGATTTGCCATAGCTTTCCTCCCCAGGAGCAAGCGTCTTTTAATTTCTTTGCTGCAGTCCCCATCTGCAGTGATCTTGGAGCCCAGGAAAATAAAATCTGTCACTATCTCCATTTCTTCCCCATCTATTTGCCAGAAATTGAGAGAGACGGATGCCATGATCTTTGTTTTCTTGATGTTGAGTTTCAAGCCAACTTTTGCACTCTCCTCCTTCACCCGCATCAACAGGCTCTTTAGTTCCTCTTCACTTTCTGCCATTAGAGTGGTATCATCTGCATATCTGAGGTTGTTGATATTTCTCCCTGCAATCTTGATCCCAATTTGTGACTCCTCTAATCCTGCATTTCTCATGATGTGCTCTGCATACAAGTTAAATAGGCAAGGCGACAGTATACAGCCTTGCCGAACTCCTTTCTCAATTTTGAACCAGTCAGTGATTCCATGTTCAGTTCTCACTGTTGCTTCTTGACCTGCATATAAATTTCTCAAGAGACAAATAAGATGCTCTGGTATTCCCATCTCTTTAAGAACTTGCCACAATTTGTTGTGCTCCACACAATCAAAGGATTTAGCATAGTCAATGAAGCAGAAGTAGACGTTCTTCTGGTACTCCCTAGCTTTCTCCATGATCCAGCGTATGTTGGCAATTTGATCTCTAGTTCCTCTGCCTCTTCGAAATCCTGCCTGTACTTCTGGAAGTTCTCGGTCCACATATTGCTGGAGCCTAGCTTGTAGGATTTTGAGCATAACTTTGCTAGCATGAGAAATTAGTGCAATGGTGCGGTAGTTTGAACATTCTTTGGCATTGCCCTTCTTTGGGTTTGGAATGTAAACTGACCTTTTCCAATCCTGTGGCCATTGTTGAGTTTTCCAAATTTGCTGGCATATTGAGTGTAGCACTTTTACTGCATTGTCCTTTAAGATTTTGAATAGTTCAACTGGAATGCTGTCACCACCACTAGCTTTATTGTTGCTCAGACTTCCTAAGGCCCATTTGACTTCACATTCCAGGACGTCTGGCTCCAGGTCAGTAACGACCCCATTGTGGTCATCAGGGATGTTAAGCTCGCTCTTGTATAGTTGTTCTGTATAATTTTGCCACCTTTGTTTAATCTCTTCTGCTTCTGTGAGGTCCCTACCATTTTGGTCCCTTATCATACCCATCTTTGCATGAAATATCTTCATATCTCCAATTTTCTTGAAAAGATCTCTGGTCCTCCCCATTCTATTGTTTTCTTCTATTTGTTTGCACTGTTCATTTAAGAAGGCATTCTTATCTCTTCTAGCTTTTCTCTGGAATTCTGCATTCAATTGGGTGTATCTTTCTCTTTCTCCCTTGCCTTTCACTTCCCTTCTCTCCTTAGCTATTTGTAAAGCTTCCTCAGACAGCCATTTTGATTTCTTGCATTTCTTTTTCTTTGGGATGGTTTTAGTTGCTACCTCTTGTACAATGTTGCAAACCTCAGTCCATAGTTCTTCAGGCACTCTGTCTATCAGATCTAATTCCTTAAATCTATTTGTCACCTCTACTGTGTATTCGTCGGGGATATGATTTAGTTCATACCTGAGTGTCCTAGTGCTTTTCCCTACTTTCTTCAATTTAAGCCTAAATTTTGCAACAAGAAGCTGATGATCTGAACCACAATCAGCTCCTGGTCTTGTTTTTATTGACTGGATAGAACTTTTCCATCTTTGGCTGCAGAGCACATAGTCAATCTGATTTCTGTGTTGACCGTCTGGTGATGTCCATGTGTAGAGTCGTCTGTTGGGTTGTTGGAAAAGAGTGTTTGCTATGACCATTGTATTCTCTTGACAAAATTCTACCAGCCTGTGCCCTGCTTCATTTTGTACTCCAAGGCCAAACTTGCCTGTTATCCCGGTTATCTTTTGGCTTCCTACTTTAGCTTTCCAATCCCCCATGATGATAAGCACATCATTTTTTGGCGTTGCTTCTAGAAGGTGTTGTAGGGCTTCATAGAACTGATCAACTTCATCCTCTTCAGCAGCAGTGGTTGGGGCATAGACCTGGATCACTGTGATGTTGAATGGTTTGCCTTGGATTCGAACTGAGATCATTCTGTCATTTTGGGGATTGTATCCCAAGACTGCTTTTCCTACTCTCTTATTGATTATGAAGGCTACTCCATTTCTTCTGCGAGATTCTTGTTCACAGTAGTATACCTGATGGTCATCTGAATTAAATTCACCCATTCCTGTCCATTTTAGTTCACTGATTCCTAAAATGTCGATGTTCAGTCTTGTCATTTCAAGGATCCCCCCTTCAAGGATCGCTGCCTTGTTGTGGCAAGGGGGCTTGCGTAGTTCAGTGAAGCTATGAGCTATACCGTGCAGGGTCACCCAAGACGGACAGGTCATAGCTGAGAGCTCTGACAAAAGGTGATCCACTGGAGAAGGCAATGGCAAACCACTCCAGTATCTTTGCCATGAAAACTCTATGGACAGTTCCAATAGGCATAAAGGTGGATAAAGTTAATTAATTTTAGTTCCTCCTTTTAGATTCATGGACTGTTTCTGTTAACATTACCTGATATTTGTATATCTATGCTTTATAATATTTATTGTTTTGATTAGTTTTTTAACTCTCAGTTTTCAGTCTTTTTATGAGACATTTAAGCAGCTTTTTTGGCCAGAGGAAATGGGTGGTTTTTAAAAATATGATCCAATAAAGTTAAATTTGTGGCTAAGACTTTTAAAGAATGGATAAATAATATTTTGTGACATTAGAATATTTGCTTTGCAAAATTCCATCAAGATTATTCCTGTGGGATTAATAGAAGATAATTTAAATTATTTGTTTGAGACAAAGTAAAAGCATTCTGCCAAGCTTTTAGATGGGCTCACAATGGCCTCTTTTGCACGGCAGCAGCTACTGCATGCTGCTGCCGTTTCTTTCTTTCTTTCTTTCTTTCTTTCTTTCTTTCTTTCTTTCTTTCTTTCTTTCTTTCTTTATTTATTTATTTATTTATTTATTTATTTATTTATTTATTTATTTATTTATTTATTTATTTATTTATTTATTTATTTATTTATTTTTTAGATTTATATACCGCCCTCCCCGAAGGCTCAGGGCGGTTTACATTAAACTAATCAACAATACATGAAACAGTCTTCGTTAAAAATATACAGTAATTAATAACAGTATAACAGTATAACAATATAATAAATAGTATAATGATGCAACATTGCAATACCACAACAGGTCCAGAGCGCTCTGGTGGAGTTCTGGGAGGAAGGGGGGGAGTGGGGGGAGTGGGGGCCCTTCATTCGCTGTTGGTTGTGCCTGGTCTCAACCAAATGCCTGGCGGAAGAGCTCCTTTTTGCAGGCCCTGCGGAACTGTTTAAGCTCCGTCAGGGCCCTGATCTCCTCCGGGAGCTCGTTCCACCAGGTGGGGGCGAGGACAGAGAATGCTCTGGCTCTGGTCGAGACCAGGCGGACTTCTTAGGGCCAGGGACCATTAGCCGGTTGGTGGCGGTGGAGCGCAGAGCTCTTTTGGGGGCATAGGCAGAGAGGCGGTCCCTCAGGTACACTGGGCCCTGACCGTGAATGGTCTTGAAGGTAATTACCAGGACCTTTATTCTGATCCGGAATTCAACTGGCAACCACTGCAGTTGGTGGAGAATGGGCCGGATGTGGGACCTCCATGGTGTTGCTGTGAGGATCCTGGCCGCTGCGTTTTGGATCAGCTGTAGTTTCCGGGTCAAGGCTAAGGGCAGGCCTGTGTAGAGCGAGTTACAGAAGTCCAGTCTAGAGGTGACCGTCGCATGGATCACTGTGGCTAGGTGTTCCGGGGCCAGGTAGGGCGCTAGTAGTTTGGCTTGGCGGAGATGGTAAAATGCCAGCCGCGCTACCTTTGTGATCTGGGCTTCCATTGTAAGGGAAGTATCAAGAATCACGCCTAGGTTCCTGGCGGAGTCAGCCGTAGAGAGCTGTACTCCATCCAGGGCAGGCAGGCCCCCTTCCTCGCATGGGCCCTTCCTACCCAGCCACAGGACCTCCGTCTTTGAAGGATTGAGCTTCAGACGAAGGATTGAGCTTCAGACGTTGCGGTGGGGCAGGATGCCCCGCTGTTCCCCATGTATGCACGGGGGCGGGGCATGCTGGGCTGCCCCAGCGTAGTGCGTGAGCGCTGAACACTGGGGCCAGAAGGTAAGCCAGTGAGGTGGGGAGAGGTTTGGACAGCCCGGGGAGGGAGTGGGGGGGCCCAGATGAGGTGACAGATGATTGGAGATGAGCAAATGTTGTCCCCATCTTCAAGAAAGGGAAAAAGGAGGATCCGGGTAACTACTGACCTGTCAGCTTGACTTGTGTAGCTGGCAAATTTTGGAACAAATCGTCAAACAGTCAGTCCTTGAGCAGCTGGAACAGAGAGCTGTTATTTCTAACACTCAGCACAGGCTTCACAAGAACAAGTAATGTCAGAACAAACTTATCTCTTTTTTTGAGAAAGTGACTACCTCGCTGGATCAGGGGAATGCTGTGGACATAGTTTATCTGGATTTCAGTAAAGCTTTTGATAAGGTTTGACATGATATTCTTGTTGACAAGTTGATAAAATGCAGGATGGATCCTAATTTTGTCAGGTGAATCGATAACTGGTTGACAGATTGCACCCAAAAGGTACTTGCTAATGGTTCAGCATCCTCTGGGAGAAGAGCGAGAAGTGGAGTGCCCCAAGGATCTGTCCTGGGGCCTGTGTTGTGCAACATATTGATAAATGATTTGGGTGGAGGATTAGAGGAGATACTTATTAAATTTGCAGTTGATACTAAACTGGGAGGGGTAGCAAACACCACAGATGACCGAATCAGAATACAGGATGATCTTGATAGTCTCAAGAATTGGGCTAAACTAAATAAAATGAAATTCAGTAGGGACAAATGTAAAGTTCTACATTTAGGTAGGAAAAACGATATCCACTGATATAGGATGAGGGAGACTTGTCTTGGCAGTAGTATATGCGAAAAGAGTCTAGGAGTCTTAGTAGACCATATATTGATCATTAGTTTGCAGTGTGACTCGTTGGCTAAAATAGCAAATGGGATTTTGGCCTGTATCATTTGGAGTATTGTGTCCAGATCACGGGAGGTGATGGTACCATTTTACTCCACTCTGGTTCGGCCTCACTTGGAGTACTGTGTTCAGTTTTGGACATCACAGTTGGAGAGGGATGTAGGCAAACTGGAGCGTGTCTGGAGGAGGGCAACAAAGATGGTGAGGTGTTTGGAGACGGTATGAGGAAAAGTTGAGGGAGCTTGGTCTGTTTAGCCTGGAGAGAAGACGACTGAGAGGGGAATGATAACCATCTTCAAGTATTTAAAAGGCTGCTGTGTAGAGGATGGAGCAGAGTTGTTCTCTCTTGCCCCGGAGGTATGGACCAGAACCAATAGGATGAAATAAATTCAAAAGAAATTTTGTCTAAATATCCAGAAGAAGTTCCTGTCAGTTTCTCAGTGGAACAGGATTCCTCGGGAGGTGGTGGGTTTTCCATCTTTGGAGATTTTTAAACAGAGGCTGGATAGCCACCTGACAGAGAGGCTGATTCTGCGAAAGTTCAAGGGGGTGGCAGGTTACAATGGATGAGCAATAGGGATGTGAGTGTCCTGCATAGTGCAGGGGGTTGGACTAGATGACCCAGGAGGTGCCTTCCAGCTCTATGTTTCCATGATTCTAGGTACAGCATCATGCTATGCCTCAGTCATGGTGCTTCACTATGTTGGTATAGCATTATAACTTTTCATTGGTATCCTGTGCTCAGTCAGCAAAGGTAAAATATGTACAAGATGTGGAGATGCGAAGGACATAAAAACTGTGTTGGAGTTTGTAGCAACTGCTCCGCAATGCACTAATCATTTCATTTTGACAGTAAATAATGGAAGCACCCGACTTAGCACTGTAGTATTAAATGAAGTGCATTCAGCATAATTCCAAATGCTTCACTTTAACTGAGTTGTGGATTGGACTGTATATTCATTAAAACTTGAAACCAGTCATAAATATTTTGCTGGTGAAATACTGTAATACAGCTAGTTTGCCGGTGTAAGAAAATACAGGCATGCATATATCCAAATCTTTTAAAGCCAAATACTTATTTTGTAGTCGCTGAAAAATTCCTATTCTTCTGTTTATGTTCAATGACAGGTAAAATCTCTTTGTCTTTTGGCAAATAAGGGTATCTTTGTAGAACATTGCAATGAAGACCTTACAGCTATTTTAGTAATCCATCAGGATGCTCCCCTCTCCTGGATTAAAGCCATTATCAAGCCTGTTGTCAGAAAATAACAAGAGATAAAATACAGACAACTAAGTTTAAATTTGTATACAGTCATGTTTATTACAGTTGTGTTCTGAAAAGCACTGGCTTTTAATAAAATCCCATTAGAGATCAATTACCAGATTTTATCTGCTTTCTATAATATAATCTGGAAGTCTTCAATTTTAAAAATGTCTGCTGAATCGAAAGTAAGCTATAGATCAGAGGGCGGACATTTCTCTATGAATTAAACAATGCTACCTGGACCAACATATCTATGAACATTAATGAAATCTGAGTAACTTTGAATCAGGATTTCTAAACCAGGGGTTCGTGAAACCCTGGGTTTTCTTGACAGGCTGAAAGTGTGGAAGTTATTTTAATATATTTTTTAAATTTTTCAAACATTTGTCAGGTGATATGACTATAATATGGTCATGTCAATCTGCCCCCCCTCCAAACGGCCAATGATGGGCCTGGAGGGGGTGGGAAGAGGAGGTGTTTGTATGCATATATCCAACCATATTCCGCATACCTGGACCACTTCTGGGGCTTCTTTATGGTAAAAAAGTGGAGAAAGGCTGCTCGAAATAGCTAAAACTTTTATTAAAATATAGAGCATTAGCAGAACATTATGAATTTAGACTATATTATATTGATAGCAGCACATATATATTATAAACTATCCATATAGAGCAAATGGCAACTAAGTTCTGGCAGACCAGACAACAGTGCAATCCTAAAACAAAGTGACACTGAAGTTAGAATATGATAATGGTATAAAAATTGCATTGTAAGACAGTAATGGGTTCAATTCTTTGATTTTTACTGTGTTTTCCCCCTTGAGTTTGAGACCTAGACAACAGCTTCAGTAAACTGATAAATAGACTTTCTGCAATGAAAACCTTTACCCAAAACTGAATGTACATTAAACCAAATGTAAGCTTTAAGTACAAAATGTACTTTTGAACTTTGGCTCACAAATGCTCATTTTGAGCTGTGGCTTATCTGCCTTGATTTTGCTTGTGTACTCTTTCTTATTTAACATTTTTATATTCAATTTAAAATGGTCAATTCAAATTTTAAATTTTAAATTAAAAAACTGGAGAATCCAAAAAAGCCTTTAATGTGTGATATCAAACTAACATCATTCATAAAATCTCCAGTTAAATTCAGACCAATTAATGTTACATACGAGTATTCCCTCATGACAGATTTATACAAATATACAAGAAAGTCAGGAGGCTACATAATAGCATTGAAAATGTTATGTGATGAGTGGCATGAGTTTTACATTCCTTTTATCATCATCATTATTACTTGTTCTTTGTTTGTCATTCATATAATTTTAAAAGAAAAAAGTAGAATTCCAACTGCATGGTCCTGGTATTTGGAAGCTCAGACTGCTGTAGTGTTTAGGCTGCCTAAAAACAACTTTATACTTGTTCATAAATAGATGAATACCCATGTTCAAAACATGAGAACAGGTAGCATTATGTAGAAGGAAATGTACACACAGCTAATGCTGTATCAAGTTATTTTAACTATTGATGTAACTGTAATACAGCTAGTTTAATATTTGGGATGGAACAGGAACTGAAAAGAGGCTGCTGAATTAGGTTTATATTGTTCCAGGAATTAAAACCATGTTTCCTGCCTCAACTGTATATTATTAATACTAGGAATCCGTTCAAGTCAAGCTGTTCTAAAAATGTCTGCCAGCATCATACATCTGTTTTAAATCCCCCCCATATATTTATAGTGAAAAGTTAAGGAAAATGTTATACTCTAGTCTACAGAGCATAGATACTTTCAAAATTTTATCCAAAATAGAATTACATACTAATTTAGAAGCCTACTCACTTGCTGTAAACAAGTTAACATTCTTTTTCTTTTACAGTCTTCAGTCAGAATCTACATACTGTAAAAAAAGCTATTTATTTTCTATATCTGTTCATTTTTGCTGCCAAGTAGAATGTTGTCCTCTTTTCCCACCATGGAGACAAAAGGTATTATAGAGGCAATAAAAAGCCATCTTGTATGTACTATGAATAATGTTTCAGTAGCCCAAGGCAAAAAGCAAAAAGCTAAATTTCCAAAGCGAACTCTGGAGAGTTTCACAGAAAATGTTCTTACAGCCAATCTTCTGATTAAGAGAAACAAGCAAACAAAAAAATCTGTACAATCTGGAACTTCTTAACACTGTATGAAAAACTATGAAGCCGAAAATTTGTGAAACTCTCCCTAAATTCTTGAAACAAGAAGGCAATGATCAGAATTTTCTTTATCTTATCTGTTTTCTTCTTTAGTGAGACATGTTATTTCATATTATCTCAAGGTTATCTCAAGTTTAATGATTACACCCAAAATGTATCTGAGTACGTTGGTATTTAGTATGTAGACTTTAGCCTTAATACATTGACATTTCAGGGTAGGATTTCCACCTTTGGTTTGGAGGATTTGGGAGATTTGGGGGATGGAATCTGTGGAAGGCAGGGAAAGGAGGGATCTCATCAGGTTATGATGTCATAGAGTTTGCCCTCCAAAGCAGCCATTGTCTTCAGAGGAACTGGTCTTGGTTGTCAGAAGATCAATTGTCATAGTGAGAGATCTCTAGTTACCACCTGGCGATTGGCAACCTTATTTTAGGGCCATTATACCTTTCTGTTGTTGAATTTCGATGTAAGATTAGAACATGCTACCAGAACAATTTCTCCTAATCTGGCATTGAAACTAGGACAATCAACTGCATAACTAATGAAGATAAGGAGTCTTACTTTTGATTTATTATCTCCTTAACCCTATTTTTGTCCACCATTCTAGCAATCCAAAGCCACTGTCTTAGCGTTTCCTCTTTCCAAACACAAAATTGAAACACTGACTGTTGGGAAACAAGACCTTGGGGTACTTGTGGATTGTAAGCTAAACATGAGCAGGCAGTGTGATGCAGTGGTAAAAAAGGCAAATACCATTTTGGGCTGTATCAACAGGGGCATCACATCAAAATCACAAGATGTCATAGTCCCATTGTATACGGCACTGGTCAGACCACACCTGGAGTACTGTGTGCAGTTCTGGAGGCCTCACTTCAAGAAGGACGTAGATAAAATTGAAAGGGTGCAGAGGAGAGCAACGAGGATGATCTGGGGCCAAGGGACCAAGCCCTATGAAGATGGGTTGAGGGACTTGGTAATGTTCAGCCTGGAGAAAAGGAGGTTGAGAGGGGACATGACAGTCCTCTTTAAGTATTTGAAAGGTTGTCATTTGGAGGAGGGCAGGATGCTGTTTCCGTTGGCTGCAGAGGAAAGGATGCTCAGTAATGGGTTTAAACTACAAGGACAACGATATAGGCACTCCAAATATAACGATATATCAGGAAAAAATTTTTCACAGTCAGAGTAATTCAGCAGTGGAATAGGCTGCCTAAGGAGGTGGTGAGCTCCCCCTCACTGGCAGTCTTCAAGCAAAGGTTGGATACACACTTTTCTTGTTTGCTTTAGGATGCTTAGGGCTGATCCTGCGTTGAGCAGGGGGTTAGACTAGATGGCCTGTATGGCCCCTTCCAACTCTATGATTCTATGATTCTGTGATTGTGTGACTTTGCACTTCTCTGCTTTAAACTCTCTGCTCTCAAAGTACCTTCTAATTAAAAAAAAATACTGAGTCTTTTAGGCCAAATCCTCATGGGCAGAAAAGGCCAGGAGGGTGGTCATATGCTAGTGGGGCTAATCCCCACTTTCACAGGACTTCACCACTGGGGCAGGCCTCTCCCAGGCCCAGCGAAGGTAAGGCCACCATTGCTCCACTTTAAGGGAATGCAGATGTTTTCCATGTTCCCTTAGGTGCCCCGTGGGGCAATGAGGCCTACCCTATGAGGACAGAGAAAAATCAAGATGCACCAATCTGGGGTGTACTGGGTCCCCTGCTGAAATGTGTCCTCTGTGGGGACACAGAACATGGCGGAGCATGCAGCTCCTCTGCAATGCACCCGCAGTGGCCCGGAGTGGTGCTGCTGGTGTGGAATCATCCCCAGTCTGCTGTAATATAATATGTAGTTGCCCCTGAGTGCACCAATTCCAAGGCAGAATCAATTCCAGCCTTGTTAATTCAGCCCTGGCTTTGGAAGGAATAGGACATGTATCCACATTATGAAATATTCTGGTTACATCTACTTTACAATGCTTCATTTCTATATTTGTACATTGTTCAGTCTGGGTCTACATGTATCACATTGTGTCTGAGTTAGTTGATCTGGTGTGACTCAGATTCTTTTCTCAAATACGATATCTTGTGAATGTGCAGGATCTTTGCAATCAACCTTTTAGTGAAACCTGAACTTTTCTAGTGCGTATTTGCAGGATAATGGAGCAGCACACCAGCCCAAGAAGAAACAGAAGGATTAATAGTTAAGATGGTGCTGAGACCTAAACACAACATGGCCTCTGCTTTTAGCAATCCCGAATCCTGGGAGAAAAGCCTGATTTCTCCCCCACTTCTCATCTTGCACTGCTAGAAGTTGAAGCAACATCATCTGACCTCTTTGAAGTGTAATGCAATGCCCTAAAGGCCTACTTGATATCCAGCCTGGTATTGTATGGATTCTGTAGGCCAGGTATGCTGCATTCATGTTAATTCAAGACAAGTATACAGAGCAGGAGTAGTGCTGGCAGGCCATGAGACAGAACTCAGGGGGATGTTTCCTCCCTTTTCCATCTAGCCATTTGATTTGCACCTAGGCATCCTGTCAAATGTTTGATGAATAAACCTTCAATAGGCATTTTATTATTCTGCCAAGAATCCTTTACAGACCTATACAAATAAAGGGTGGGGGTGGAGAAACACCCATTCCTGCGGAGGTCTGTCACAATAGTTTTATTCATGCAATCACATTTTACAAGTAATTTAATCTGCTCTTTTATATATTCTAAATGCCTAATAATGATGGGCTATGCAGTTCAAAGAAAAGGAACTAACAAAATCTGTCTGATTCTCACACTTTAATGAACCTGGACATGTTCATGCTGGATGGCTTGGATAAATAAATACTCATTTCCCTTCTTGATGGCAGATGTTGTATTTGGGTGGGTTTTTTTTATTTTTTTTACAGAACATACCTGAAGAATCTGCTTTTGTGATATATGAAATGTTTTGTTCAGAGGGGAACAAGTGTTGAAATTTGGCCTACAAAGCTACTTGGAAGATTACTACTCTAGTAAATCCAGGGGCTGGTTCAGAAGCTTACCACTTCCTCCATGGGGAGCATTCTTGGGGCTCCTAACCATGTGAAGAAGATAATAGGCCAGCAGTTACAGCTGCTGCTTTCCAGAAGTTGATATTCGGATGTGTCTGACAACATACTTCTTAGTCATCGGGTAGTTACTGGGAGTTGCTGTTAGGTGCGAAGTTGTGTCCGACCCATCGCGACCCATCTGTTCCTACAGCTGCTTATTAACCCAGTACCATACTACTCTACATTAAGGACATACAAAAGAAATACTAAAAGAGGCCAGATTTGCTGAACTGTGAGAGTTCCATCTACTAGAAAAGGGCCGTTATGAGATGAAGGCCAAGTCTCAGCAGCAGAACATCTACTTGGCTTGCAAAAAGGCCCCTGGCATCTCTAGTTAAAAGGATCAGGTAGCAGGTGATGGGCAAGACATCTGCCTGAGACCCTGAAGAGCTAGGGTAACTATCCTCCAGGCATAGCCTGGGATTACCACTGATCTCCAGACTATAGAGTCCCCCTGGCAAAAACAGCTGCTCTGGAGGGTGAACTCTATGGCATTATACCCTGACCTTCCCCCTCCCCTATCCTCAATCTCTTGAGGCCCCACTGTCTGGAATGGTGTTGCAAGTCAGCATAGGCAATACTGACCGTAACAGACCCGTAGTCTGACTCAGTATAAGGCCACTTCATAGATGTGCTCTGAAGTTCTCCTGCATAGCTATTGCTGGATTTTACCCTAGACATGAATATTTATATGCTCCAGTCAAAAAGACAGACTGCTCTTTTAATAAAGATGAGGCAAGGAATATATGTGAATTTTAAGAATATCGCAGTCTATTTAAAGTTATTACAGTAAAGTATGCTTGCTTAATACAATGTATTTTGCACTCAGGAAACACTTCAAAGAATTTCAGAATTCTCTTGAAGTATTGCTGAATGTGGTTTCTCTTTAGATCAAAATTGTTAAGGTGCAATAAGTTACTAGTGTCTCTTCTTCTCTAAGTACCCTCTCTAAGGCAATTTTTACAATAATGTTTCACTTTTGTGTCTATTTCCCTTGCTTTTTCAGAAAAAAATGTCATTTGAAATTACATGCTTTCAAGTTGCAGTAAGTTTCTCTCTCCCCCTCCTCCTTCCAAGATGTGTATTATTTATCTCTTGTTTGCCATTCTTTAAGCAAATGGATTCTGCTTAGATCAGAACGGGAGGCCAGCTGATGTCAAGATGATGATTTCTATTTAGTTCCAAATTCTAGAAAATAAGTCTACCTTTCTTTTATCAACTGCTAATCTCTTTCAAAAGCCTGACAAGACTTTGCTAGGACCAAATGATCCTGCAGCAGTCATGCTTATTTATTTATTTTTGCTTGGAGCTCTCGAACCATTTGTGTTCCCCATTGACCCAAGTCCTCAGGGACAGCAACAGTTCTAATTGATGCTTGTTTCATTACAGTAGCTATACCTGCTCTTAGCCCTCAGCAGCCTCATGTAGGGGGTCTGTGGCACTGTGGAAGAGCATCTGCTTGGCATGCAAAAGATCTCAGTTTCAAACCCCAGCACCTCCAGCCATAAGGATCAGGTAGAATAGACAAAACTGACCTTGATAAACCAGTGGACTGACTCTACTTCATGTGTATATAGGAAAATTCCTAGATCATCACAGAGGAATGAGATCACTTCCAGGCAGTGATGAAGAAGAGTTGTTTTTTTATATCCTGCTTTGCACTACCCAAAGGCAACTCAAAGCAGCTTACAATTGTCTTTCCTTCCTCTCCCCACTACAGACACCTCTGTGAGGTAGTTGAGACAGAAGGAGCTCAGAGAGGACTGTGATTGGCTCAAGGTCACCCAGCTGGCTGCAAGTGGAAGAGTCGGGAATCAAACATAGTTCTCCAGATTAGAGTTCGCTGCTCTTAACCACTACACCATTGATGCTCTTGGAATCCCTGCAATCTCTATGGTCTTTAACATAGAGACTGGGGGAAATCCCATGGCTCTGCAATCTCTCTCACACACACATTTTTCCTCCCTTTCTAAAAATCAGTAAGTGTGAGGCGTTGGCCCCAAAGGCAGGAGTTTGTCTGGCAAACACTCAGTCATCCATATGTTTAATGCTAAGTACCTACCACAACACAGCATTCAATGTACTTTTCAAGACAATTCAGCTAGTATGAACTGCTGGAGTGGGCTCTTAATACTCCTCTGCTGTCAGAAAGTGATAGGACTGGGTTTCTTCTGCTGCTGCTGCTGCTGTTGGTGTTCCACATGCTTTAATGGATGTTTTTATGCCTGGGTTTTAATGGCATTACCTCTAGCATTTCTAAACATTTTATAGTTGTGATTTTATAGGTATTTTATTATTGTGCAGTGCCCAGCTTCAGGCAGTGCTTTGGCAGTAGAGGACCCAGTATAGAAATTCTAGCAATAAACTGTTCCTTGCAATATTTTCCCATCCACAATATATTCCTGTGCCATTACATTCCAATTCCAGGCAGATAGTGGCATGCATTTCCCTTTTGGGGAGGCTCCCTTTAGTAAAACAGAATATTAGTCCCCCACCTCAAAAGTCTATTATTTATGCTTCCATTCGGAGATCCCGGGGACCTCGGTTTGGTGCCAATAAATGACTTGAATCTGCATCTACACAGGAACACTGAGCTGCTATTTCTTTGGCTGATATAGTACTTTGCTTGGATTTGCAAAAACATCAGCAAAGTCTGGGCTTTGACTTGAGTTGCAAATGTTGCAACTTTCAGTTTAAAAAGATACTCATTTCTACAATAGGCCAAGTTTTGCCTTCACTTCAACAGGGTCCTGAAGTGCAGCTCTTTTATGTGCTTCCTCTGCGGTGAAAGGCATCGATTGACACAGGGCCAAACTTGACACAATGGGAGTGGAAATCCATATGTATATGCCAACCAGTGATGTCTGAAGCAGTGTGGCAGGGTCTGCCTTTTAAAACAGGACACACACTGCACTGGGAACTTTGCTGCCCCGGCTCCCATGCAGGAGCACAAACCCAGGGCAGACAAAGTGCAACAGGCAACCTGCCTGAGCTCAAACTCCAACCTACAGCCCAGTGTGAAGCCTCCAGTGTGGAAATGGTGATGGATAGGAAAGCCTGCCACTTCCCCTGACTGGCCTTCCTGCAGTCCACCGAATACAATTTTTTTCCCTTTCAGATTGACCCACTACTGCAGTGGTCCCCAACCTTTTTATCACCGGGGACCACTCAACGTCTTTTACTGAGGCCCGGTGGGGGGGGGGGTAGTTTACTCCTCTACTCTCAACCACTGCCCTAACACTCTCTGATCGCTGTGGTAATGTTTAAACATCCCTTCAAAATAAGATACAGACACGCCACAACAATAAACATAAAGAACATTTTATTTTCATGGAAATTTTAACTCATGACAATGACAAATCAATGGGAACCCTGAGCTTGTTTCTCTGCAAAGAGATAGTCCCATCTGGGAGTGATGGGAGACAATGACACCCGAAGTGTGTTGTAAAGGGCCGGGAGGATGAAGTTAAGGGCCGGGGGGGGGGGGGAGAAAGCATCCTTCAGGGCCCACCTCCAATTAGTTGAAGGACCACATGTGGTCCGCAGCCCACAGGTTGGGGATCGCTACACTACTGGTTTACTGGAGCTGGCAGGAAGAAAAGCATTAAAAACAGCACAATACATTGTGACAAGTTAGAGGTGGGAGCAGGGTTTAGCTCCCTTCACTGGCTTGCTCTGTTACTGTCTTAAAAAACAAAGCACTCCCTATACTGCTCCATCTGTCATATGCAGTTTAGCTCTTGAAGGAAGAATCTGAACTGTGTGGGGTACACAGTGCTGCAAACCAACCTCAGGGTTTCATTAGTGTTAAAATGTGCCTGCTATGTTGAAGTTCTATTCGTAATACCTCCACTTGTTGCCTTGCCTCTTGTTGACTGGGGAGATCAATGTTGGATCAATCCTATATTACTTTGAATGTAAGAAAATGTCTATTTTAGATCTGCCCAAATCCATTTTATCCCCTGGTTTGGGAGAAGCATACAGCCCTGGCAGTGCTGTTTCCTCATCAATATAATGGCAATAATATTTACTTATTTACTAGTGAATGTCCCTGAAGTACTGTAAGGCTTATAGTTAATGGAATGAAAGCACTTTGAAGATGTGAGAAAAACACTGTGTAGGTGCTGAGATTAATATTAATAGTTGTTCCAAACATTCACATTCTGCATGGTATTATGTAATCATGTCTAAAGATCAAATGCTGGAGGCAATTATTTTTCAAGGGATAATGCCTCAAATTCCCAGTACTTATTACCCCACACAATAAAAGACATGGTATGGTTTTATTTTGGTTGGGAAGAGAGAGAGAAAGAAAAAAAGAATGCTATTGTTATGCAAAAGAATCCTCCCATGGATTTCTTTACTTATGAAGATATTAAGATTAGAGAAAAAGAAATGTATTAGGAATACCGCTTCTACACCACTGTCACTCATCCAAAGAGCAAGATCACACCATTTATGAGCAACACCTCACTTCCTTGGGACTGGCAACGCACTGCCCATCTCTCCTTCAGTTTATAACTCTTGAGCTGTAATCTGGCCATGAACAGCTGGTATGCTGTGGCTGCAACTGTAAAGAGATTTTTATGGGATTAAGCTGCATTTACATTTGAGTAAACCTTCTTAAATTTACTCCTGGCATGTACTCTGTGCAGAAAAAAAAAACTATGCCAATAAAAATTACCTTGCACAAATTATCCAATTTTGCATAACTTTGCATTTTTGCATAATGCAGCCAAGTGGAAGAATATGGAACTATAATTCAAGAGCACTGAATGTCTTTTATCTGAGTGAGAGCCAGTGTGGGGTCATGTTAGACTATTGTGGTGAGAGGATTGGAGTCCCCACTTTTCCATGAAATCTTGTCAGGTGGCCTTGGGCCCATCAAAATCTCTCAGTATAACCTAACAGGGTTGTGGTGGGGATAAAGTGGAGGGGGTGAGAAAGGTTTTATAAGGGTCCCCACTGGAAAAAAATAGTGGGATAAAATAAAAATAAGGTCAGGGAATTTTCAATGAATAATGTCTGCTCAGATCCAAACTAGATGATACTTTTTTGCACTTGTAGAAGTTTCCTGCAGTTACACAGAAGCTGTGGAGAACTGCTTCAAAAAACCACACACACACAAACACACACAACAAAGAGAAGGGGTTCAGCATGAGACACAGGGTGGGGAGGGGGAGGAAAGCCTCATGCATCCCTGCACAAGTGATCTTCTAGCGCATAAAATGTGGTAGGGTAGGGGGAATTATTCCCCTGATTGTGCTCTCCCAGTGGAGTATCTGTACATGTGGAACAAAATAATCAGCAAAATAACACACACACCCTGCAGTTTTTGTGTGAGATAACTGCTTAAGGGGAAGGCAGGAGCCCTTCCTCCCCCCATTGTACCTTTAGAACTAGTTCCCCACAGCTGCTGTTTGGCTGCAGGGGACACTTGGATGCATATGCATTAAAGTAACATCTAATTTGGCTGTCACTTCCACACTCTGTTTCATAGCTATATTGGCCAGAAACTTCTTTAAAATAAACTGATATTCTCTTAATGCTGAATTCTTTACTCAATAACAATATTCTTTGTTTCACCTGAATTCATGCATTATTCCAGAATACACCCAACTATGGGCATACCTTAGCCAGGGGAAAGGTGGAAGCTGCGTGAGACTTAGGGAAAGAAGTGTCATCATGTTTTGCTTTGAACACTATTGTTGTGGCACAAGGGGTATGAAAAGACAAACAGCTGGTGAGGTGGACATGATTGAGATGCTCTACCCAACAATTTGTCTTTTTACCTATACCTTCCTACCCAGCAGAGTTCTGAGACCAGAAAAATTCCCTCTGTGGATATCTACAAGCAGGGTTAAGCACCTACCAAGATCCTACTCTGCAAGCACTACTCCCCAGCTTAACTTACAGATATATCTTTACAAAACATATTTGCTTAATTCTGTTTGTAGTCTCCTCTTTCTTCTATAATGGCAGTTAGAGGGGTATACATGTAAAGCCTGCTGAATAACATGAGATGTACTTTGTGCTCAGGTGTGCTCCCTCAGATCCCTAGGAAGTCTCCCATACAGGTATAAAACACCCTCTACACACTTCTCCACTGCCTCCAAAAATAGAATGCTGTTCCTTCACTGACTGAGCTGCCCTTCTAGCATGGTTTCTGTGTGAAAGAGTAATAAAACTAACTGTCCCATCCTATCACTGACAGACAATTCGGCTTTAACTCAGCCCTGGAACTTCACTGGAAGTTGTAAGAGCCCTCTTTTCTTAAACCCTTTTCCAGAGTGGGACAATCTTAAATCCAACCAAACAAAAGATTTTAGTTTACAAAGAGGGAAAAGGTCATTGGAATGAGGAGATACAACTTTGATATAAGAAACAGTTGTTGTACATTTGGTAGAATCTCAATTACAAGATTTAGAGAAGTGTAAGGGGCTTTCCACACCTGTTAAACATAGCAAAATCCTCAGGTAGTTGTTATATTTCAGAAGATCTGCATGACGTTGCCAACATCCAGTGTCCAGGCAGCAAATGGCTGGCTACAACTTCCATTTTAAAGAGCTAGTTGGGGGATCACATAAAGTGGATTTCCCAACCTAGAAAGCACCAGCTAGAGGAGAGGAACCAGCAGGCCACTAACAAAAAAATGTGTGGAGTTGAAGAAGCGCTATCTCTACCTCCAATGCCCTGCCCTCATACCCACCTCCCTCTCCTTTCTCCCGGGGACAGGATGTTTTTTTAAAGTGAGCTGCCTGGAGCAACAAATAGGTGTACAATTCTTCCAAATATCAGAGTACACCCAATTGTGTAGAACTGTGGAATTTCGACTATTAGTCAATAATATTTTATCTGACTAAAATTCTCCTCTGAGTAGAAAGCACAGATAAGTCTTCTCTAGACATAGGTTCTAGAATCAAAATTATTTCCCTCCAGCAAACAGCTCTGACAGCACCACTTACACAGCTATTGTTGGCCAGACTGCAGCGGCCCCCAACCGGCGGGCGCAAATGCGCATGTACGGCAGGTCTGCACAAACGTGCATGCGCTGAACAGCCGTGCATGCCCGTTTGTGCCTGCCAGGGCCACAAACATGCATGTGTGGCAGCTCTGCGCACACCCGTTTGCATCCACCAGCATGCCGGCGGCTGCGCCTTCCTCTCCCCTCCCCGCAGCGTAGTGTGTAGCCAATTCACTGAAGGCCAGGCAAGCTTCTCGCTGTGGGAGGGGGAGAGGGAGGCGTGGCTGCCGGCAGCCTGGTGCCGAGGCTTTCAGCCCGGTGCCAAGTCTTTCACAAGTTGACGACCCCCGCCTTAGAGCAGCCTGTCACTCCAGCTCTCTGCTTCAGTGGAGCACCAAGTCTTCAATTACTTGTGTTGCCCTGCTGGGCTGCACACTGGGAGTGAGCAGATACTTCCTTGGCTAGAAGGCCAAGACCAAATTGGTAGGCAAAAGTAGAGTCCAGTACAGGGAATTCAGACCACCAGGGGAGGCAGAGTCTAGAGCCTAGCTGGAGTCAGAAACCAGAGAAAGTCCCAAAGTCATATTGTGGTCAATAGTTGGAGAAGGTCCAAAGCTAAGCGGGGGTCTAGAACTAATGGGAAATCCAAAGCTGAGTTTTGTCAAGAACAGGAACTGGACATCCAGGTACACGAGCAGTGAACGCACATGTTGCACCTACAAAGAAGAAGAAGAGGTTCTTATCTGCTACTTTTCTCTACCTGAAAGAGTCTCAAAGGGCCATCAGCTGCGCACCATCTAGCCTGGCAGCACAATGCCTTGCATTTTGCTTGCAAGCTGTCAAACTGCACTGACACTCCAACGAGCTCTCCGGGCTGGGTATGGTCAGTGGAATGGGTTCTGATGTAGCTGGCACAAAGCACTGGGTTAGTGCTTGGTTTGTGCCTAATGGCCCTTCACCTGCGGAGTCTGGCTAGTCCCAATCTCCTGCCAATCCCTCCATACTGGACTCAGTTACTTCCTCTGACAGCTTGCACAGTAGCACACTAAACACTGGTCAGTGTCAAAGGCTGACCTGGGTGCTGGAGCACCCTCCAGAGGCATGTCTGCAGATACCAGCATGACATACTGCTAAATCAGCACGGAGCCTGGCTTTTAAAGTGCCGTCCATCACAACAGGCAACAACCTTCCAGGGCTTCCAGCACAAGGATAGCAACTGGTGGAAGGCTCACCATTGGGTGGGAGCCTCTCTGGCAACATAAAGTCATTGCATACAACACTCTAGCATTTGGCCAATTCTCTGTGGTTTAATCATACAATTTTGACTGCATGCTAGAGCATTGCTGGTGATGTGCTGATGTCACTTCCGATTGCAACAGAATGATAGCAGATCATTGGGATGCTGGCAACCATCCCAAACCCCCATTTTTCTCCCACCGAGAAATGGGAACAACAAATAGAAAGATCTGCAGGTATGTTCAGTCATCGCTGGTGCATGCAAGACTTCCTCACCTGTATGTTCACCTGAAAGATTTTTAGATTAGAAAAGAAATCTAGAAAGGACCTGAAAAGGCACATTATCCATTGGACAATTACTAGTTTCATCTTTAAAACATCTGATTAATAATTCCAGCATTTGCCCAAAGGGCAAAGTCAAAATGAAATGTGGACAACGTTTTTAAATAATACAGAAGTGTGATGTGTCACACTTCAGTGGGAGTTTGTTGGCAAAGCAGGAAAGTCCCTCATCACTACCTGGAACTGAAAAGCAGTTCATTCAGGAAGAAGATAGAAATATGGGGAAATGATGGATACATCAAAGCTGTCCTGACAGGAACATTCCCAGACAAAATAAGCAACCTGGCATTTTCACAGGTATAAGGCCTTACTTTGTGGAAAGCGGACCCTCCAGTGGCTCGATCAAGAAGTTGGAGTTGGAATAGATATCCTGTCTTGACCGCAGGCTGACAGGGCTTATGAAGGATGGTCACAGTATCCTAACTTTAGAAAATATTGCTCTCAAGTAGTTGGCTTCCTTACCTGAATGAAATGAATACTTCATTCAGAACACTCTGACTGTCAGGCTGAGGAACAGAAAGTGTGATTTCACTAATTATTCTATTAGCTAAAAAATAATATTATACAAAGTATTCCATAGCATACTAAGTAAGAGGTGGTACAATTCTTTACACACACCCATCCACTCATGGATTTTGGCCCTCGTAGTATTGTTTATGTGCTTTTTAATTCAATTTTATATTTTAACTGTATTTTAATTATAATAAAGTTTACTGCCTTGTAGACCATGACTGGGTGGAAAGGCTGCATAAAACTATTTTAAATAAATAGCTACACATGTCATACCTATTTGACCTGTAGGTCAAAATGGAACAAACTGGAATGGATAAGCAGGGAAAGTACAAAGCACTGCCACCAACCATCCCTGCTCCTTTTGCCCAAGGAGGTGGCCAAAATACATGAGGGCCAAAATAAAAACTGTGTCTCTCCAGATGTCCCTGGATTACAATTACCATGATCCCCTGCCAGCAGTTTGGCCAATCCTACAATAAGTAGTTAGGTACTTAGAAGCTGTTCCAATAATTCTTCCCTAAAACGGATTCTTCTTTAAAATGGATAAATACTGGCTCTTGTCATGCTCAACAATTACTGGCCACAAACCTTTCAAAAGATAAATCCAGTTATTTAGATGTCTGTACCCCACTTATCTCCCCAATGGGAATGCAAAATGGCTTACATGATAATTCTTAATTTCTCCATTTTATCCTCAAACAGCAGCCCATGAGGTAGTCGGCTGATTAGTTCATGGTTACCCAATGAGTTTTAATGGCAGAGTGGGAATCTGAACCTGGGTCCCCAGATCTGACATAGTAAAAGGTAAAGGTAAAGGTATCCCCTGTGCAAGCACCGAGTCATGTCTGACCCTTGGGGTGACGCCCTCTAGCGTTTTCATGGCAGACTCAATACGGGGTGGTTTGCCAGTGCCTTCCCCAGTCATGACCGTTTACCCCCCAGCAAGCTGGGTACTCATTTTACCGACCTCGGAAGGATGGAAGGCTGAGTCAACCTTGAGCCGGCTGCTGGGATTGAACTCCCAGCCTCATGGGCAAAGCTTTCAGACGGCTGCCTTACCACTCTGCGCCACAAGAGATCTGACATACTAACCACTAAATTAGGTTAGGGAAACACATCCACATTCACATTAGTTGCCTATGTAGATGAATTCTTATGGACCTCCCTTGCTGGATCAAAATGGATGCTGTTAATTGCACATATGGAAGTTTGGACATATAACATTCCCTCTTGTTACTCCCCACCCCCCTAGAAAGCACAGGAGAAATTAACAACATTGAGACAGTCTTACTGAACATGACACTCCTCCTTGTATTGAAGTGTATGTGCATTTCAATTGTATGAAAAATCTGAATAATGCTTACTGATGTGTAATGGAAAAGAATAATGGAAAAGAATAATAGAAAAATTATCTATTTGCCATGGGTGATACTTCTTGCCTTGGGGTTCCCAAATTTCTAAGCTCTTGGGAACTGGAAGAAAACTAAGTTTCCAGTGTGCTAATGAATTTAGCAACTATTAACACTGGTTCAGGCCTGCAGACCACAGTGCAATTGTGAGCATTATTCACAAGTGTGAAAACAAAATGGGTATGTGTAATGTTAAATATAACAAGTGTGACAGCACAAATAGTACCACTTAGAATTCAATGAAAGTAATGCAAAATCCCACCAGGAAACATTTTACTAGTAATCTGAATCTGTATTTGATAAATAGGAAAGCTGAAGCAAGAGATGATGCAAGTTAAGGATGGGATACAAAAGGTTCCAAACATGAGATAAATGAGGTTATACCACAATAAAGAACTGCAGCATAAAGTTAGTCATGGATAGTGCTGATTTTCACAGCCAGTTGTTAGGAAATTGTACTTTTGAAAGACATCCTTTTACAGTGTGTAGAAGGGATCCTTTTAGATATTTTTGGTTGTCACGTGGTAATTTGAGAATCGTTCATAGGATTTACTGTAGAACAACAGCGAAGCATTTCCAGGAGTTAGCATATGGATTTCATACACATATGCAGATGGCACTCCAATTCTTTTGCCAGAAAAAAATATAGAATCATGGGGTTAGCTTTGTGCCTTTAGCCAGCACTCTGGGTCTAAGTAAATTTTGAAATACCCTGTGTCTATATAGTTGCCAACATCAGAAAAATGAAACTATGGAGATTGGTTCCAGCTTCCCTTACTTGGGAATTCTGAAACTCTGTCTACAGACTCCCTCGTAATCAGATACAATTAAGCCTGCAGTACTAAGCATCTGTATTCAGGATGGGCACTCAGTTTGGAGTCAATGAGTATTTTAAGGTTCACAAGAGTATGTTTATGTTTTCATTCAAATTTACAGGACTCTCGCACAACAGGAAAGAGGGAAGGCAGGCAGATCTCTCAGGATCAGACCTCAGCAGTAGTATAAGATCATAAAAATTTTAAACAGTGGCTGGATAGCCATCTAATGGAAAGGCTGATCTGTGAAGGTTCAAGGGGGTGGCAGGTTACAGTGCATGAACGATAGGGTTGTGAGTGTCCTGCATAGTGCAGAGGATTGGACTAGATGTCCCATGAGGTCCCTTCCAACTCTATTAATCTATGATTCTAGCTGTCTCTTTTGTAAAATGAAAAGTCCCAGACTCTTCAGCCTTTCCTCATAGAGAAGGTGTTCCAACCCCTCAATCGTATTAGTTGTCCTCCTCTATACTTTTTCCATCTCAGCAATATCAATTTTGAGATATGGAGACTAGAACTGTACACAGTATTCCAAATGAGGACATACCATGGAACTATACAGAGGCATTAAAGTATCAGCTGTTTTATTCTCCATCTCTTTTCTAATAATTCTTAACATAGAGTTTGCCCTTTTCACAGCTGCAGCACCCTAGGTTGACACATTCATTGAGCTACTCCCTGCGACCTCAAGATCTTTCCCCCTCTCACTCTTAATCAGTTCAGCCCCAATTAGCATAGACTTGAAGTTGGAATATTTTTGTTTCAGTATGTATCACCTTACACTTACCAATACTGAATTTCATTTGCTACATTATCACTCACTCATTCAGTTTTGGAGCTCTTCATAGTCAGTCTTGGTTGTCACTATCCTGGATAATTTAATTTCACCTGCAAACTTGACCTATCCTCACTCCAGATCACTGATGAATAAATTAAACAGTACTGGCCCCAATACTAATCCCTGCTTACTTACCTCCATTGTGGGAATTGTCCATTGAGTCTTACTCTTTGTTTCCTGTCATTTAAGCAGTTTTTAATCCATAAGAAAACCCTGTGCTAGCAGAAAAGCCCATTTTATAAAAGAGTCCACCCTCTTTATCTAGAGTCCACCCTCACCTCACCGGCAGCCCCGCCGAGGGATTGCCAGGCCACGACGAGGCTGGTCAGTGTGGGAACGAGCTCGGGCAGGCACTCCTTGCCTCCTTACCCACCCACCCAGGCAGTCCCACCAAGGCCTGGCGAGGCTGTGGCAGAGTTGCTTAGGCTGGGGCTGCCTTACCCGATTGCTGTCTTTTTGTGTAGCTAGAAGGTGGAGGGGGAGGCAGTTGAGGGACAGCGTGTCCCCTACCTGATTGGTCCTCTGAGTGGCAAGTGCCCTTTCCAAGGGCCAATCAGGGAGGTAGAGGCAGTTAGGGGAGGGTCACCCCCTGTCTGATTGGTGCTCTGGGGCAAGTGACTCTCCAGGGGCCCAGTCAGGTAGACAATAAGATCCAGCTCCTCCCACCATCTCTTTCTGGCTTTATTTATGGTACAGATGTGCCCAATAATCCTATTTTTGGAACAAGGTTAAAGATATATTTTTATTGTAAAAGAAAAAGAAAACCAAAAAACATAAAAGAAAAAGATTATACACATCACTTTAAAAATTCTTGTTCTTCTATGATTCTATGATTCTCCCCTTCAAAGGCCAGGTTTGCAGCTTGGAAGCACAGCTTGGCATAGCCGCCATCTTCACAAATCAGGAGTTTAGAGTGATTTTGAGTGCTTTTGCTCAGCTTCATCTGGTGTGCTGCTGTGTCCATTCTTGGTACTGTCAGCCCCCTTTGGACATACCTGAGTTACATTTAGACTGAACTACTGCAATATATGCCAGCAAATTTGAAAAACTCAATAATGGCCACAGGATTGGAAAAGGTCAGTTTACATTCCAATCCCAAAGAAGGGCAATGCCAAAGAATGTTCAAACTACTGCACCATTGCACTCATTTCTCATGCTAGCAAAGTTATGCTCAAAATCCTACAAGCTAGGCTCCAGCAATATGTGGACCGAGAACTTCCAGAAGTACAGGCAGGATTTCGAAGAGGCAGAAGAACTAGAGATCAAATTGCCAACATACGCTGGATCAAGGAGAAAGCTAGGGAGTTCCAGAAGAAGATCTACTTCTGCTTCATTGACTATGCTAAAGCCTTTGATTGTGTGAAGCACAACAAATTGTGGCAAGTTCTTAAAGAGATGGGAATACCAGAGCATCTTATCTGTCTCTTGAGAAACTTATATGCAGGTCAAGAAGCAACAGTGAGAACCGGGCATGGAATCACTGAGTGATTCAAAATTGAGAAAGGAGTTCGGCAAGACTGTATACTGTCACCTTGCCTATTTAACTTGTATGTGGAGCACATCATGAGAAAGGCGGAGTTAGATGAGTCACAAATTGGGATCAAGATTGCAGGGAGAAATATCAACAACCTCAGATATGCAGATGATACCACTCTAATGGCAGAAAGTGAAGAAGAACTAAAGAGCCTGTTGATGCGGGTGAAGGAGGAGAGTGCAAAAGTTGGCTTGAAACTCAACATCAAGAAAACAAAGATCATGGCATCCGGCCCTCTCAATTCCTGGCAAATAGATGGGGAAGAAATGGAGATAGTGACATATTTTATTTTCCTGGGCTCCAAGATCACTGCAGATGGGGACTGCAGCAAAGAAATTAAAAGAAGCTTGCTACTGGGGAGGAAAGCTATGGCAAATCTAGACAGCATCCTAAAAAGCAGAGACATCACCCTGCCAACAAAAGTGCATATAGTCAAGGCTATAGTATTCCCAGTTGCAATGTATGGCTGTGTAAGTTGGACCATAAGGAAGGCCGAGTGTCAAAGAATTGAGGCTTTTGAACTCTGGTGCTGGAGAAGACTCTTGCGAGTCCCTTGGACTGCAAGGCGAACAAACCGGTCAGTCCTAGAGGAGATCAGCCCAGACTGCTCCTTAGAAGGCCAGATCCTGAAGATGAAACTCAAATACTTTGGCCATCTTATGAGAAGGAAGGACTCCCTGGAGAAGAGCCTAATGCTGGGAGCAATCGAGGGCAAAAGAAAAAGGGGCTGACAGAGAATGAGGTAGCTGGATGGAGTCACTGAAGCAGTAGGTGCAAACTTAAATGGACTCCGGGGAATGGTAGAGGACAGGAAGGCCTGGAGGATCATTGTCCATGGGGTCGCGATGGGTCAGACACGACTTTGCACCTGACAACAACAACTGCAATATGCCCTTCTTGGAGGTATCCCTGAAGAGCATTCAGAAATAGCAGCTAAAGTAGAATGCTGTAGCTGGACTGCTGGTTGGAGCCAGCTATTGGGAATATGTGACCTCGATACTACAGCAATGACACTGTTTTCCAAGCCTCTCCCAAGCCCTATTCAAGGTGTTGGATTTGTCCTTTAAAGCCCTATATGGCTTGGGACCAGGATATTTGAAGGACTGTCTTTCCCCATATGTTCCTGCCCAGGAATTCAGATCACAAGGAGAAGGCCTCCTGACTGTTCCATCAACCAAAAGGTTTGCCTTCAAGGTACACAAGAGACAGCCTTTTCAGTGGCAGCCCAGAAATACAGGCCAACCTCCCAGGAAGATGGTCCTGGCCCCCTCACTTTCGATCTCTAGGTGGAAAAGAGTTTTATTTAGGATTGCATTTGACTAATGTTTTTAAATTACTGGCAGTCCTAATTGTAATTTAAAATTGTGGCCTTCCACGTATTTTTATCAGTGTTCTTTTATTTACATCGTAAACTGCCTTAAGTCACCCAAGTTAGAAAGGCAACTAATAAATGTTTTAAATAAGTAATAAATTAATAAATGAGATGCATGGGTAAAGGCAGAAGAAAATGCATGAGCCTGAAGCTGATTAAATTAAATGTGCAAGCCCAGGGCACCTACATGTGGCAGCAAACAATGGCTCGATGTTATATCTGAACCAACCTTTTGTGTACACTTAGTTTTGGACTCATCTGTGTTTTCTGCTCATTTTTTTTTAAGGCAGAGCCCCCCCAAATAAAAAGTTGGAATCAATTTTTCTAGAGAAAGGAGTCCTGTAAGAAAAATAATCCCAGATGTTTGGATCTATGTTTTTCAGGGCCTTTTGTACATCATGATTAGATGGCATGTTTAAGAAGAAACAGCCACAGTTTTGAACAGGCATCCAAAAATCAGCTGCTCAGCTACACAATGATGCTAACCAGATGTTTCACTTTTGTCTTTAGCTCATTTTTTAAATCCTCAACAGCCATACATGTAATCAGATTCTTTCTGAGCTTACAGTAACACCCTTTCCCCCGTCTTCAAGTTCACATTTGCTCTGATACAAAGGACAGTGCTACTGGGGGGAAAAAGAAATAGAGCAACAATCATGCCTGTAAAACTGTGGCTTTCTTGCTTGCAGTAGTTCTTCAAAAATATTATCATTGTCTACTGGACTGGTAGTCAGTGAAAACAAGAATTTGCAACCAGACTAAGCAGAGGAAAAGGCTAGCCTTCACAAAGTTGGGATGATCCTCAAACCCAGACAAGTTAGTGAAACATTTGCTGTAGAAAACTGGCCAAACCAAACAAGAAGCGGGATGTGAGGTGTGGAATGGCATGAAGCTGAATATTTTCCTCTTGGAATTCAGAACCTTCCACTTGGGAGCTCCAAAGGGAAGTGCATGTTAACCTCAACGGCATCATATTTAACTTGGCTGCTGAAATGGCTCACTTGGCTCTTTTGGTAAATACCACACCTTTTACATTTCTTTTCCCAATCTTCAACGTGTTCTCTTGGGATGTCCAAGATTCTCACCGGAACAGCATTAAAAAAAAAAAATCCCCTCACTGAACCGAGTTCTACAGACTCAGGCTGACAACCATCCAACTAAACAATCAGGAACCTGCAAGGACTTGCAAGGGGGGGAGGGGCTTCTCATTCCCCCCTCTACCACTATTTCCTCTTGCCATTCCCTGAAAGTCCCCATAGCCTCTCCTATTTTCCTGCTTCCTTCTCTTCTTTCCTACCCTAGCCCACCTACCTTTCTCTGCCACTCTTCTCTCCCCACCCCCCAAGCAGTCTCTAGGTAGGAAAACTATGGCTTGCTTGTGCAGGGCCAAGCTCACTCACATCTCAAGGAATCCTCAAGGACTTAGAATCATAGAATCATAGAGTTGGAAGGGGCCAAACAGGCCATCTAGTCCAACCCCCTGCTCAATGCAGGATCAGCCCTAAGCATCCTAAAGCATCCAAGAAAAGTGTGTATCCAACCTTTGCTTGAAGACTGCCAGTGAGGGGGAGCTCACCACCTCCTTAGGCAGCCTATTCCACTGCTGAACTACTCTGACTGTGAACAATTTTTTCCTGATATCTAGCCTATATCGTTGTACTTGAAATTCAAACACATTACTGCGTGTCCTCTCCTCTGCAGCCAACAGAAACAGCATCCTGCCCTCCTCCAAGTGACAACCTTTCAAATACTTAAAGAGGGCTATCATGTCCCCTCTCAACCTCCGTTTCTCCAGGCTGAACACTCCGAAGTCCCTCAACCTATCTTCATAGGGCTTGGTCCCTTGGCCCCAGATCATCCTCGTCGCTCTCCTCTGTACCCTTTCAATTTTAACTACGTCCTTCTTGAAGTGAGGCCTCCAGAACTGCACACAGTACTCCAGGTGTAGTCTGACCAGTGCCGTATACAATGGGACTATGACATCTTGTGATTTTGATGTGATGCCCCTGTTGATACAGCCCCAAATGGCATTTGCCTTTTTTACCGCTGCATCACACTGCCTGCTCATGTTCAGTTTACAATCCACAAGTACCCCAAGGTCTCGTTCACACACAGTGCTACCTAGAAGCGTATCCCCCATCCAGTAGGCATGCTTTTCATTTTTCTGACCCAGATGCAGAACTTTACACTTATCTTTATTAAATTGCATCTTGTTCTCATTTGCCCATTTTTCCATTATGTTCAGATCTCATTGAACTCTGTCTCTATCTTCCGGAGTATTTGCCAGTCCTCCCAATTTGGTGTCATCTGTAAACTTGATGAGTAGTCCCTCCACCCCCTCATCTAGATCATTAATAAATATGTTAAAAAGTACCGGGCTGAGCACCGAGCCCTGAGGTACCCCGCTACTCACCTCTCTCCAGTCTGATGAAACACCATTGACAACAACTCTTTGAGTGCGGTTCTCTAACCAATTCCCTATCCACTTAACTATCTGAAAATCCAGATTGCAGTCCTTCAACTTATCCATCAGAACATCATGGGGAACCTTGTCAAAAGCTTTACAAAAATCCAAGTAAATGACATCAACCGAATTTCCACAATCCAGCAAACCTGTTACTTGGTCAAAAAAGGAAACCAGGTTGGTCTGGCAGGACCTGTTGGAGACAAAGTGGGAGACTTGTGGGGGAGGCACACCACTTGTGGGGAGAATAATGTAAGCCACTCTGGGAGAATAGTGGGGTATAAGAACAGTGCATTAATAATATATATAGCCAAAGAGGTGGCAGATAAATGGTAACTTTGTTGGTCGACGGGAAGAAGGAGGAAGCCAGGAAAAGTGAGGATATGGGGGTTGCCATGAGGGAAAGAAGAAACAGGGTGAGGAAACGAGGTATCCTCCTCAAGTTCCTACCATATTATTGGGCTTGGCAACAAGCACCATTGTAATTGAATCTGCTGTCCAAGTAAAGGTAGGACGGAATGCTAAAGATAAGGGGAGACAAAGGTAGGTTCATGGGTGGGTGGATGGGAAGAAGGAAGCAGGAAAAGGGTAGTAAGTACATTAAGTTTTCAAGTAAATGAAATAGGAAATAGTTGGAGGGGAAAATGAGACACTTCCCCAAGTCCTTGTGAGCCTATTACTTGTGGATATCTAAATATGGAAGTAGTATTCCACTAGATTCCCTTGTAAGGGATGGGAATTTAATACTGATGTGAAACATCTACAGCGGCATAGGGACAGTGAAATGAAATGGAAATAGACTATGGAAGGGGCGGGGCTAAACAATCTCTGGGGAAGCTATCGCAGAGTGCACTCTTGGTTGCTGAGGTGTGGCTGCTTCCTCCTCTGCTCTCTTCAATCCCCACAACCCCCTCCCCTGGTACCTAAGCAAAAGAGGAAGGAGGAAGGAGGCCAAGAAGGCACAGGAGTTTGCACGTGACCAGAATGGTGGCATCAGCAGTGGCAGTGTGTGAGCTCCCGACCCTCCATTGTTTATAAAACAGCACTTGGGGCTGCCTCCGGGGCGCTGCTGCCAAGGGCCAGTGCTCTGGGCCTGGCAGACACCTCAGCTATGCGTCCTCCTCCTGCTTGCTTCTGTGAGTGGGCCACTGTCTATGGTGCGGCCAGGCCCCCTCTCATGCCTCACCTCACACCACCATCTCCAGCAGCCTCCTCCCTCCTCGCTCTTCTGCTCAGGTATCAGGGGAGACTCTCAAACGTGAATGAATTATTGGGGGGGGGGGAGGCAGTGTTCTAGTTCTGTATCTTGGGTTGCTATCTTTTGGGGAGATTGGAATTATGACATTTTACTTGAATCCCAACATGTTCTCTGTAATACACTTTTCTCTCCCGCCTTTCCCCAAGCAGCACAGCATGGTGATTATGGTTCTCGGTGCCTTCATTTCATGCTGACAACCACCCCGTAGAGTAGGCTAGGCTGGGAGTGACTGGATGAAGCTTCATGGATGAGTGGGGATTTGAGTCCAAGCCTTCCAAGTTGTAGTCTGCCCCTCAGAGCAACTTTAGCATGGGGCTTTGCTCCACAGTGGACTGGTTGCCAGCTTTTAGATGAGCCTGGAGATCTTCTCCTGCTAATACAGCTGATCTCCAGATAGCAGAGGTCCGTTCCCCTGGAGAAGATGGACTCTATGGCACTGCATCCCGCTGACGTCCCCCAATCCCCCCCCCCCAATCTCTAGATGGCTCCCAAGCAAAACTGGCAGCCTAGAACTGGATGTGTCCAAAACTGGATGTGCCTCCGGGGAGGGCGGTATATAAGTATGATAAATAAATAAATAAATAAAATAAAAGGACATCACAGAGTTGGTAACAGGACAAGCGAGCGACCAAAATGATTAAGGTTTCTGCTTAATGATCTTTCTGCAGAGACCACATTGTGTGTAGCTGAATTTTTAATGGTTGTTTATCGAGCTAGAATTAAGATGTTTTAATCAGCTGATTTTACTGTATTTTAGTCTATAATATTAGCTTATTATATTCTATTATAATTTTACCCTGCTTGGCTGTACTTGCCTCTTATTGTTATGCCAATAAAGGTTTATATATAAAAAAATGACTAAGGAGGAAGGCTGAAGAGACTCAAATTATACAGTTGGGGGGGGCAGGTTGAAGGGGGGCCATGATAGGCCAGGAGGTGAACCAGGGCTGCTGCATAAGATGTTTCACACATATATGTGAGAATCTGATTTTCACGCCAATTTGTTTTATATTTTGTTAATTATTATTTATAACTTGTATTTATATCCAAATTTTTATCCATTTTTTCCTTCCTTGTTTTATCCTTACACCCCTGTGAAGTAGGTTACACTGAGAGTGTGACCCATCTTCCATGGCTGACTGGGGCTAGGAGCCTGGGTCTCCCAGATATTAGTCTAACCACTGCAACATATTGGTGTGGGGAAGCAGCAAGAGGGATTCTGGTGCTGGTTCCTGTTTAGGACTGATTGATGAACCAGATGTGATGCTGGGGGCACTGTGAGTGAGCTCCCAAATACGTTTCCCTTCTAATACAAGCATGTGAGTTCCTGATTTAAACCCGCCCCCATTTCTCAACTTGAAATGGCCTCACAGAACTATAATTTGTTCTCTCTTGATTGGGATCTGTATGTTTACGCCAACGGAGCAAACAGAAGTTTCGTGGGGCTGCTTCAGTACAGTAAAATGATGCAGGGGAGGCTTAAGAGACGAAAAAAGGGGAAACAGAAAAGCAAAAAGAAAGACAGGATATAAATATTGGAACCAGTGATGTTTTAAAAAAGTAAAACAGGAGCATGAGCCCAGACAGGGAGAAGATATGACTAGGAACTTAATAGGTGAGAGCAGCTAAGTTCTCATACTGATTTAAAATAGCCTCTTGAGCACTAAAGGTGCATTAGGTGGGAGAAGCACTGAATTTGTCCAGGTTCAAAATATTACACTTCACAGTGTGTAATGTGTAGAGGAGGGGGTATGTGACAGGAATGGCATACTGTAGGCAAACTGATTTGTTTAGAGGTAGCCTAATAAACTGAGGCTTCAGGAAACTTGTCACTTGTTTTCTTTTTCTTCCTTGAGGGAAAAGAAAACAACAGGCTGAGCAGAGATAGGAAAAGTGTTTGCCTTCACAGGCCAAGACAGTAAGCTCTTCCAGATGAGATCACTGTCAGGGTTGATCAATGTACTGACCTACTTAACTTGACAGTGCCTTTTTACCTATAGCAGAATGGTGGCTGACATCAGACTAATAAATATGCATGATTTCTCCCCCTAGCAATTCCTTCCCAAACATATCAGCTGCCTGGATTCCTCCTCCTCAAGTGCAGAACTCAACCCCAGCTTGAAACACTCCTTGTATTGTGTGGCCATCTAGTGGGCATGGGGTTTACTTGCTACACACTTTTCTGCTACCATATTGCAGGCGGCTTGGGAGCCTCCTGTGGCTCTTCTCAGCACCCTTTCCCATGCAGTACCTGTTCTGTATTCCAGGAAAATGGGCAAGTCCATTATCCATTAAGGCTTGTGATTGGCAAGTGGTCTGCACTGCAAAAAAAGGCCACTGCTGGGGGCACTGGAGGACAGGTAAACTGAAGGCTTCCTTGAGCTGGGTGACGCCAGCCTGTCCTCTCCAGTATCCCCCCCCCCTTCACAGCCTCACCTGGGCACCTGCTGAAAATAGTAAAACGATCACCACCATCACAGCAACCATCCAGGAAAAGACTAAGCTGGCTACAGGGTAGTGAGGGTCATTTTATTCCACTTTTGCCATAGCCAGTTTGCTCCCCTCAGGTGTTTTGCCAAGCTGCAGAGCCTCATGCTGGCAGGGCGGGAAGGCAGAGAGAGAAACCCCACTGCTCACTGTCGATACACAAGGGTTGGCTATGGTTCATTATATATGTTTGTGTATTGTATATGTTTTTATGATGTTCACTGCCCTGACCAGCTTGGGAGGATGTTATACAAGTCCAATAAATATCAACAGTAACACCGGCGAGGAGAGACAAGATTATATCCACAAAGGTACCTGAATAATTTAAAAAGTTACAGTTACTTCACATATTGTTGTATATGTGTGTTTGGGAAGGTGGTGCCCAGGGCATACAGTCGCTCTGTGGCTCTTTCGGTTGCCTGTAATTGCAGATGTGGCTGTCTGCAAGCCACGGAGTGCCACTGCTGGATATGTAGGGATTTCTGTGGCTGCTGTTAACAATTGTTCGGCTACCCGTGAAACAAATGGTGATACACTGCCTAGCTTCTCAGTTCCCCAATATACCAGTCTGGAAAGGTAAGCGGAGACAGTCTGGGAAAATAAGCGGTCACCCAGTTGCCCTCAAGAGTGAACAAAACAGGAGACAGAAGCCAAAGCCTCTCCTTAACATTTCGTCTGAGTACTGGTATTCAGAGCCTTACAGCTTTTGGATGTGGATTCCTTTTCATCATCAAGACTAGTAGCCTCTGATGAAACTCTCTCCATGAATCTCTCTAATCCCTTTTAAAGCTATCTTTATCACTGGCCAGAACCACTGGCTGCATATTCCAGTTTAATTACAAGTTGAGTAAAGAAGTGTTGCTGTCTGTTTGTCTTCCCCCTTTCCTCCTGTGTGAAGGACTTCTGGGCAGACTGTCTTCTCTTTAATTCTGCACAGGTTGGTTGTGGTGGTTAGCAAGGTGATGTATTTCTTCCATACTATGGGAAATGTGTGCATGACTACTCATGTGCCTCACAATATTCGGTTCACAAAGTTCCTGAGCTCAGTGGTGCTTAGGTAAAGGTATCCCCTGTGCAAGCACCGGGTCATGTCTGACCCTTGGGGTGACGCTCTCTAGCGTTTTCATGGCAGACTCAATACGGGGTGGTTTGCCAGTGCCTTCCCCAGTCATTACCGTTTACCCCACTGCAAGCTGGGTACTCATTTTACCGACCTCGGAAGGATGAAAGGCTGAGTCAACTTTGAGCTGGCTGCTGGGATTGAACTCCCATCCTCATAGGCAGAGCTTTCAGACTGCATGTCTGCTGCCTTACCACTCTGCGCCACAAGAGGCTCTTCAGTGGTGCTTACTGGCATGCAACCAGAGTGTATGGTTGTGTAAGCACTTCCAAAACAAGTATGTGAAGGAGACTAATATGTTTACTCCTTTATGGAAATTATCTGCAACTCCAATGGCAGTGTACCTAATCTTGTCTGCCTGTCATGTACTCTCATGGTTGTCTTATGAGAGGCACAAAAGGCCCACTTGCCTGCATTTGTACAGATATTCCAAGCATTTATACACAAAAATAATAGGTATATATAAAATATTAGGATTGTGACTCTGCACACTTAGCAGTTAAACACCCCCAAGGTGTTTAACTGTGAAACAAAATAGCAAAGACTAGTGAAAAGGTTCCTTATAGATTGCAGGGGTAGTCAACCTGTGGTCCTCCAGATGTTCATGGACTACAGTTCCCATGAGCCCCTGCCAGCAAATGCTGGCAGCAAATGCTGGCAGGGGCTCATGGGAACTGTAGTCCATGAACATCTGGAGGACCACAGGTTGACTACCCCTGGATTAGAGGCACAGAGCTATTTCAAATAGAAATTCACATATGCCTACCACTGACAAGTAGAATACTACCTTGGCAAAGATTCAATGAGTAGCCGTGTTGGTCTGAAGTAGCACAATAAAATCAGATTTAAGACCAACAAAGATTTATTCAAGGTGTGAGCTTTCAAGTGCACTCGAAAGCTCACGCCTTGAATAAATCTTTGTTGGTCTTAAAGGCGCTACTGAACTCTAATTTTATTGTACCTTAGCAAAGGATTATTATGGGATTTATATTTTCTGAACCAAGCCAGAGCCTTTGCAATCCTGTGAACTAGCTCTGCATGCAAGAGGGATCTCTGAACGTATGGTTCTTTGAATAGCAACCTGAGCTCCCAACTTCTCTTAACACTGCACAGCAAATGGGACTTACGGTATCCTTCTGTTCAATAGAAACAGTAAAAAAACACCCGAAAAATATCCTGTCTAAATTGTGACATAGCTTAGAATAATAGAATCATAGAGTTGGAAGGGGCTTCCTGGGTCATCTAGTCCAACCCCCTGCACTATGCAGGACACTCACAACCCTATAACTCATCCACTGTAACCTGCCACTCCCTTGAGCCTACATAATCAGCCTCTCCATCAGATGGCTATCCAGCCTCTGTTTAAAAATCTCCAAAGATGGAGAACCCACCACCTCTAGAAGAAGCCTGTTTGGAGTAATTCTGAGTAATTCTTTAGATTCTGACAATATCCTCCATTTTTTGTTTTAAAGACCCTATCAGCATTGTGGAACAGTATCTTTTTCTTTGTTTTTAAAGGTACACATCACTTAAAGAGTTCCACATTACTCTGGAACCACATATTGTTTTAAAGTTTCATTTAAATGGAAATGCAAAATAACATTAGTTAGCATATTTCCTGAGACACAAACTCAAGATCACAACAGGAACTCAGCATCACGTGTGCTCTGATTCCATGAATGCTTAAATATGTCTTGTAGAATTGAAAGGGACTTACTGCCAATACCTATACATAGAATTCGTCTAATTATCCCTAAAACTCCCTGTTATACTCACAGATATTATTCACTCCATCCCACAAAAGAAGCCTTGCATTTTAAGGGGTACTGTGTTGTGTTCAGGCCACAGGCGTTGGCAGGTTCACTGAAGATAAGCTACAGATTTTTAAGAAATTCAGACACATTTATACCCTGTCAGGTCAATCATTTTCTGATCCATGTTAGAAACGCTTGGACAAAGTATTCTTTTTACAGTTTTTTTACACTGAGACCAGTGGTTGAACCTGAGAACTTCTATATACAGAGAAGTAGCTCTCCCAGACAACTACAGCCCAATTACAGATACTGGAAATGTGAAGGGAATGGACAAGCCCCAAGCTAGAGCTCGTCAGATCATGGAAGTGAAGCAGGGTCTGACCTGGTAGATTAGATCATGATGTTCTAGCTTTCTAAGTGCAAATGTGTTATATTGATGCAATGTAGTTTATATAAAATTATATGAGTAGATGAGATGTAGTCAAAAGGCAGCATAGAAATATACAAGTTATGTTGTAGTCTAGCTTGCCTCTTCCTGGCTGCCAGACAACCCTAAACTCTCCTGGCTGCACTACACACATGCATGGTTACTATTCTGAAAGAAGACAACCAAGAAAGTCCAGGGTTGCTAAGACGAGGCAGGCACAAACCATCTCTGAACGTCTCTTACTTTGGAAACTCTACAAGGTCTCTGCAAAAGAGAGAACAGGAAACAGACACATCCGTCCAAGTGCATACAACATTACTTGTACATTTCCATGCTGCCTTTCGACCACATCTATTCATAATTTTATATCATATACATTGCATTTGTATAACACACTTGCATCTATAAGGCTGAGATATCGAGATCTAATCACTTATGTATAAATCTAACTTTCCGACGACATCGGTGCCGGCCGATCCTAGGAGCGTTAATCCAGAAGGCGCTCAAAGCCTTCATGTAAACCTAATGCGCATAGAATCGCAATGAATCTCCCCCGCCGGTTCTTTGTCTTCACTTGGATCTAAGGCCCACTCAGTTCAGCGGCGCTTACTCTCCCATCAATGTCCGTGGAAGTATAGCGACTAGGAGCCCACGACTTCCACGGAATAGCGCCTGAGAAGACCTGGGTAAGCATCGCGGAGAAGAGGCGGAGCGACAGCCAACTGGGCCGGAGCCGGAAACGCGCCGAGACGGCTCGGGCTGCGTAAGGAGTCGGGTGGCGCTTGCTGCGTTGCAGGTCGGTCTTTTTGTTTGTTCCGCTGAGCCCCGCGTTGATCCAAAGGCTGCGAATGGAGAACTACTCCCTAGAAGGAAGGGAAGGGGGGTTCGGAGCTGCGGGCAGCCCAATTCTGCCTGGAATCCGAGAGGGAAGTTGGGAAATGCTCCTTTTGCGGGGGAAGGAAATTCCTAAGGCTGTTCCCAAAAAACTTTGTAAATGGCTGTACGAGGAGAGAGAGAAAGTACTGCGGTGGAGCTTGGTTAAAGCCAGAGTTTAGCACTGGGACCGGCTCAGATGCATCTTACAGTGTTGTAGGCTGTCTCTGAGCGTGTGCAAAAATGGAAAAAAATGATTCCTATGCCAGTATTTTGGATTCGTTGTGCTATTAATTCATTCTCGGTATTGTGCGAGTACAAGAATTGTGAGTTTGGAGGGACATCTTAAATGCTTCAGAGACTGTACCATTATTATTATGCTCCTTCAAAAAGCACTGGGTTTTCCATGGTTTGTTTTGAACCCATTCCTGGTCTACCTGGAATGTTAACCACATATTGTTGTCCATCATCATCATCCCCACAGCACCTGGTCAGGCCTCCTAATTTTTATACTAATTCTGCTATTTGTGTGCAGTTTAATTTCCACAAGTATGGAGGGAAGTAAGGTTGAAGAACCTGCAGTATTGACTTCACCCGCTGAAATACTTCCTTCCACCCTAGTTGGACACCTTGTCTTTTTTGGATCAGTCTCAGTACTTGTGACTATGGCAGAAATGGTAGTGTTTCTGATATGCGTGATGTCTGCCAAAGCAAGGTTGCCGTTCAACCTTGCAATCAAGTGATATTTCCACTTGGTTAGCACAGGAGAAAGTGGCTGAGGTGCACAAAGGATCTTTGGGATTGAGAAGCTCCTAGGGGGTCTGACTAAGCTCCTAGGGGGTCTGACTAAGGCTGCCACTTACCTTTGCCTGCGGGTTGCTGAGTACAAAATGGTGGGCAATAAGAGAATATGACTAATAAATATGCAGAATGGAGTTAGAGACAGATAGGAGGAACCTGGGGGAAGTCTCAAGTTTGCTGAAAAGTGTCAAAACTTTTTCAAAGGGTAATTAAACTCTCCAAAATAAGAGATGCAGCCCCTATAGTAACAGGGTCCTGTCCACCGGTGACCACTATACAACTGGGCCAGACTTTTCCTGGGGAGAGACTGCCAGTAATAGAAAGAAGGGAGGAAAGCTGAGGGAGGAGTCTTGGAGGACTGGAGATGTGCCAGAAGATTGGAGGAGAGTGAATGTTATCCCAGTCTTCAAAAAAGGGAGGAGAGATTACCTGGGAAACTACTGACCTCAGTCATAGGGAAGGTAATGGAGCAGATTTTAAACATCTGAAGGACTTGTTGATCCAGGGAAGTCAGCTCGGATTTGTTTCCAGCAGGTCCTGCCAGACCAACCTGGTTTCCTCCTTTGACCAAGTGACAGGCTTATTTGATCATGGAAACTCAGTTGATGTTATTTACTTTGATTTCAGTAAGGCTTTTGACAGAGTACCCCATGATATTCCAATAGGTAAACTGGAGGACTGCAGACTAGATTTTTGGATGGTTAGGTAGATAGAGAGCTGGTTACAAAATTGCAACTAAAGAATAGTTGTCAGTAGTATTTCATTGGATTGGAGAGAAGTGAGAAGGGCTCGGTACTGCGTCTGGTACTTTTCAACATTTTAATCAATTATCGAGATGAGGGGGTAGAGGGACTCCTCATTAAATTTGCAGATTACACCAAATTGGGAGGAGTAGTGAACACCCCAGAAGATGAAGATAGAGTTCAATAAAATCTGAACATATATCTATATAGGCTAGATATCAGGAAAAAAATTTTTCACATATAGGCTAGATATCAGGAAAAAAAATTTCACTGTCAGAGTAGTTCAGCAGTGGAATAGGCTGCCTAAGAAAGTGGTGAGCTCCCCCTCACTGGATGCTTTAGGATGCTTTGGGCTGATCCTGCGTTGAGCAGGGGGTTGGACTAGATGGCCTGTATGGGGTTGGAGCAGGGGGTTGGACTAGATGGCCTTCCAACTCTATGATTCTGTGATTCTGTGATAATGAAAAAATGATCAAATGAGAACTAAGTGCAATTCAATAAGGAGAACAGTATAGTTCTACATTGGGGTTGCAAAAATGAGAAGCATGCATACTGGATGGGAGATACACTTGGGGTAAATGTGGACTGTAAGCTAAATGTTGAACAGACAGGGTGATGCAGTGGTAAAGAAGGCAAATCCTGGACTGTATCAACAGAGACATCACATCAAAATCGCAAGATGTCATCATCCTTCTGTATGCTGTATTGGTCAGACCACACCTGGAGTACTGTGTGCAGGTCCGGAGGCCTCTCTTCACAAAGGATGACAAAATTGAGAGGGTGCACAGGAGAGTGAGGAGGATGATCCAAGGCCTGCGGTCCAGGCCCAATGAGGAAAGGCTGAGGGACACGGGAATGTTCAGCCTGGAGAAGAAGTTGAGAGGAGACATGATTGTTGTCTTTTAAGAATTTGAAAGGTTGTAACTTAGAGGAGGGCAGGGAAAGGTTCCTATTGGAAGCAGAGGATATTTCCCACAGTAATGGCTTTAAACTATGCATAGAACAGTACCAATTAGATATCTGGGGGGGGGGGGGAGGAATTCACAGAATAGTTCAGCAGTGGAATAGGCTCCCTAAGGAGGTGGTGAGCTCCCCCTCACTGGCAGCCTTTAGGCAGTAGCTGGATAGATACTTATCATGGATGCTTGAGGAGCCAGCGTGATGCAGTGGTTAAGAGCGGTGGCTTCTCATCTAGTGAGCTGGGTTTGATTCTCTGCTCTCTACATGCAGTGAGCTGTGTGACCTTGGGCTGGTCATAGTCCAGATAGTGCTGTTCTGACTGAGCAGTCCTCTCAGCTCTCTCAGCCTCATACCTCACAGGGTGTATGCTGTGGGGAGAGGAAGGGAACACGATTGTAAGTTGCTTTGAGACTTCTTCAGGCAGTGAAAAATGGGGTATAAAAACCAACTCTTCTTCCAGGCTGATCCTGCATTGAATAGGAGTTTGGACTAGATGACCTGTATGACCCCTTCCAACTCTATAGAATTATAGAATCATAGCATATAGAGTTGGAAGGGACTTCCGGAGTCATCTAGTCCAACCCCCTGCACTGTAGGACACTCACAACCCTATCGCTCATGCACTGTAATTTGCCACCCCCTTGAACCTTCACCTATTCTATTCCATTCCATTCCCATTCCTATTCTATTCTATAGATAAGGACATAAGTGAAGGCATGCTGGATCAGACTTACATCCAGTCCAACACTCTTGTCACAAAGTGGCAAAATCCCAGGTGATACCAGGAATTCCACCATCGAGGCCAGATGTCCAGAAGCCCTCCCAATGTGGCCCCTCAAGCACCGATACAGAGCATCACTGCCCAAGACAGAGTAATCCATTTATACTCTGTGGCTTATGGTCCTTTGCTCTATAGCCTTATCCCCTTTTGAAGCTGTCTATGGCTGTAGCCACCACCACTTCCTGCAGCAGTGAATTACATGTGTGAATTCCTCTGGGTGAAGAACTACTTCATTTTATCTGTTCTACTACTCATTGATTTCATTGACAACCCACAGATTCTTCAAATATACTTCTTTCTCTGCCTTATTCCCACAGATTCTTAAAAAATACTTCTTTCTCTGCCTTATTCATCCCATGCATAATTTTGTAAATCTCTCTCTTGTCACCCTTCAGTCATCATTTCATACAGGATTTGTAGTGTGCATGATCCAAAAGCATATGAAAGATGCCTGGTGGAAGAGCTCCCTTTTGCAGGCCCTGTGGAACTGTTTTAGCCCTGATCGCCACTGGGAGCTTGTTCCACCAGGTGGGGACAAGGACAGAGAATGCTAGGGACCATTGGTGTTGGCGAAGCGTAGAGCTCTTTGAAGGGCATAGGCAGGGAGGCGGTCCCTCAGGTATATTGGGCTCTGACCGTGTATGGCCTTAAAGGTAATTATCAGAACCTTTAGCCTGATCTGGAATTCAACTGGCAACCATTGCTGTTGATGGAGAATGGGTTGGACGTGGGACCTCCATGGTGTTGTGAGGATCCTGGCCGCTGGGTTTTGGACCAGCTGTAGTTTTTGGGTCAAGGCTAAGGCCCTGCATAGAGCAATTTTAAGCTTGTGTTGCAACAAACAGCTATGTACAGGATGTTTAAGCCTCTGTCTCGGACTCTTGAGACTTTAAGCTTGTGTTATCTAATATCAGCTATCAATGTATTAGAAAAGTTAGCTTCTATGTTTTTAGCTGCATGGCTTTAAGAGATTGTGTTGTATAAAAATCAGTCCTTTAAGTAGCTAATGAACTTCATTTTAAACAAAATCAAAGGCTGATTTATTCTGTACAGTAGTCCTGGGTATACAAGGCTTGGATTCCTTGATAGTGGGTTTGGTGGGGGGGGGGTTGATGATGATTCCAAATTGATGATTTCAATTTCCTGTGAAATCATTAATTGAATAGTAGGTTAATGTGGGAGATAAGAGTCTGCTCTCGCCGGAAGCTAATGTTACCTGTTCGTTACAGATGAGGGATGGACACAGCAGATGGTGAGCATAATCATGATTGACTGATGTCACTCTGAAAATCAACCCATATTACAAATTACGATTTATGTACTTGATTTTTATACTGCCCCTCTACTCAAGTGGTCTCGAGGCAGTTTATAGTAATAAAATACTGTAACAAATTAAACCAATTAAAAGATCTTAATATTGAAAAGAATCGAGAACAGCCAGGATTACAACCCACTACAAATGAGTTTATAACACAGATCAATATGGTGTACCAATATTATCATATATGTGCATCTTTAGTGGGCCTTTATTTCAGGAAAGCAACATGCCTAGGATTAGGTGGAAAGAGCAATTCAGTGTATGCGCTTGCATTGACTTTGCATCACCTCAAGTACTGTGCTTTTTGGTGGAATCAGTTCACACAGTTAGTTGCCAAATCCCAATACATCCTTAACATTAAGGGCAATGAGGGCGGGCTCTGTCCGGGATGAGGAAGGGTGCTGAATGTCAGTCCGCTGGCAGTCCTTTGCCGCCGGACTGATAAATCGGGAGGCATGAAGTGCCTCCTGATCCGCCCCCCTCCAATGTCGGCCGCATGCGGCCGACTGCTGCCATTTCGTCCATTGCCGCGGACAGGACACATTGCCGCCTGGCCAAGAGGAGCTGACGGCGGTGGCGGCCGCCTAGAGGACAGGTTGCTGCCGGCCCACGCAGCCGGTGCCCGCGGTGGAGGCGGGGGCCGTAGAGGAGCAGCCCCGACTCTGTCCCGGCCCTGAGCCGGCCTGCTGCCATTTGCTGCCTTGCCACCACCAACGGAGGTAGGCGGCGGGCCAGGGGGGGAAGAGGTGGCGGCGGGGAAGGCGGCAGCAGCAGCTGCAGCAGGGAAGGCCCCAAGGCCTCCCCACGGCCATCCTCGGGTACGAGGGGGGGGCCCTGGAAGGCGGAGAGCCGCCCCACCCAATACACGAGGCCCTCTAGCGCCCGCTGTATTTAAAGTACAGCGGGCTTAGTTTCTAGTATGGCATAGACATGTAAGGGAGTGAACATACAGGAGGGGAGCAAACACCGTTGTCATTCTCATATGCAAATACAAACTCTAGATTACTGAGCATATACACATGTAGCTTGGAGGTCTGTGCTAAATTGGTGCATATGACTTAGATGGCTCTAATGTGACCCTGATCTCCATGCTCTTGTTTGTTTGTTTTCTTAGATTTTTATACCGACCTTTCCATATGGCCCAGGACGATTTACATGGAATGTTTTCGGAAACATAGAACGTCATATATTAAATAACAGTCACAACAGGTACAGCATTGTACTTTACTTGTGATTTCTTTAGGGGATAAGTGTACATACAGTAATCCAGGGCAGAGAAATGTGTCATGTGTAAACCAGGCCTTGAGCATTCTCTCTCACATCTAACTATCAGATCTCTATACTTTTTTTTAATGATGATTTATAAAGTAAAACTGTTTGGACCTGAACAGAAAGAAAGGAGGAGGCATCTTTCATCTGCCCTCAGTTGTTTGGTAGTTTTTATTGTTTTGAAATTTACAGTGGTCAGTATATTCTATGGCACTGGGAAGTTTTGAAACGAGAGGTATCTGGTATCTAGGGCAGACATGATGTTTAGCTCATGCTCAATCTCTCTCTCTTGAATTCCTCTTCCATTCTCTATTGGCATTAATCAGTTTGATGTTATACCAGAGCTCCTGCTTAGGGTGTGAAATAAGCGTGGATTTAAATTCTGCTGCAAGGCTTTGTTGGGACTAAGGCCTCTGGCAAGAACTTCCTCACAGAAGGACATGTTTCTATGCAACCAAGAGGGTCATATTTGTGCTTGGCCCTAGGTGGCTTTAAGCAAACTGATATTTCATAGCTTCAGCACCTTCCCTCCCAATTCTGACATATTTTACAGGATCACTATGGAATACTAATAACATTTTAAAAGCACAGTATAGTGCTAAATATGATGGCATTTCATAAGAATACCTAATTTTTTTTAGCATGGAACGATCACAAAGAGATCACTACTGTTTTCTAGTTCTGTCTACACCAGGCTTTCTCAACCAGGGTTTTGTGAAATCCTGGGATATCTTAATGGCCCTGGAAGGGTTTCCTGATAAAGTGGGAGCAAATTAATTTTTAAAAATTATTAAACATTTATTAAACAACCTGTGTGCCTGGCCAATGATGGGCAGGAGGGGGTGGGAAGGGGAGGAGCCCTAGGTGGGCATGTACACAGCTGTGCTTCCCAACCATATTTTGAACAACCATGTCACTTCTGCGGTTTCTTGAAGCCTGAAGAATGTTTCAGGGATTTCTCAGTGGTAGAAAAGTTGTGAAAGGTTGGTCCAGACACTTCCTGTATTAAGAGAATTTTAGGGAGTAGCAATGTTGGTTTATAGTAGAGCAGCTAGATCTGATGACGGGAGCTTTCACTCTCCAAAACGTATACTCTGAAAATCTTGTTATAGTCTTAAGGTGCTACTAGAATCTAGCTCTTCTGTATTAATAGATGGCATTGTTTATTCCATAATTTGCAGCCAATTCCTTATCCCCAGGATATAGAAATATTTGACTTGTTCTGTTCCTTTTGCAGAACTTGTGGAGATTTGAAAAATGGCTTTTGCTCGGATTGTTCCCCTACTGTTTCTTAGGATCCACCGTTCTTCTTCCTGGTGAAGGTGATTGTTATTTAATCCATTTTAGAAGTTGTTATTGGAACTTATGTTGCATCATCTTATTTCTCAAGGTTTCGAATGAAGAAACAATCTAGGAGCAGGCATTTAAGTTTTATTTTTAAGACTAGGGACGAAACCTGTTGCATTCAGGAATACAACGGGCACCAGATTGGGGTGAGGTGGAATAACTTTGTAGATAGCCTCTCCCTCCCCCCCAGGACCTGGAAAGCCTGCAGGCTGGAGGCCCCCAGGCAGGGAACTCATCAGCAGGGGCAGCTCTCACGCAGCAGGGATCTGCAGCCTCTGAGCCTTGGAGGGAAGTGGAAGGAGGAGGGGTGGTCAGGGGTGGGAGACAGAAGGCGATTGGCAAGCTGGTAGGAGGAAGAGGCCCTTAAGGGAGGGAGAGCTGCCTTGAGTGGGTGTTAAGCACTGAGTGGCACTTAAGCCATGAGACCAGCTTCTCCTCCTAGGCCTTACCAGAAATATTAAGCAGAACAGATATGTTTTAATTGTATTATATCTAATGACCATACTGTTTTGACTTCTTATAATTTTGTTTATGTAACTTCGGTCCCAGTAAATAATTTTCAGATCTTCAACATTTCCACCTCCAAATTTCTGTTTCACTGAATAGCAGAAGAGTTGTGTCATTTGTCATCCTTGAAGTGTCGGGCACTGTGCAATAAGTGCTGATTGACTTCTGCTCCAGTGTGATATTGAGTGGCTACCTGCCAGTCAGCACCAACAAAACCAAAACAACAGTGGTACAATTATTATATCCCACACCATGGCCTTGGTTTAGATTAGCATGTGCAGATATTTACACAGGTACTTTCCATATTGTAAAAATGTGAAAGCCTTAGGGGGAAAATGAGGATTTAAATGTTTTAGTATTTAATGTTTTTTCTCCAATTGAAACATTGGAAAATTTGTGGAATAATGGAGAAAAAAACCCACCCTTGCATGAAATATGTGTTCTCTTGGAATGAATGAAATGCTTTTAAAGCTTTGGAATTCCAATACAGCACTGGGATTAATGAAATGCTCTATTCTTTGAGAATGTGTAGGTTGATGATTTTAATGTAAGCCAATCTGCAGCATTAGATAATGATAATTCATGTGTATACTACAGACATATGCCTTAATATGTATGATGGTAACACACTGTTTAAGAGTTTTCAATGTCATAAATTGTGAACACAACATCTGAATATGCTGCTAGCCCTATTATGACTGTAATTTTGTTTATAAAAACCCCAAGGTATTCATACTTTTAAATTTGATGATTATATGGACTACACTTGTATATGCTAAGTTAAAAGGATGTTGCAAAAGCAAGAAATTAAGTTTAAACTTGCATATAGTTTTGCATATATTTATATTTTCTGAAGAGCCTCTTGTGGCGCAGAGTGGTAAGGCAGCTGTCTGAAAGCTTTGCCCATGAGGCTGGGAGTTCAATCCCAGCAGCCGGCTCAAGGTTGACTCAGCCTTCCATCCTTCCGAGGTCGGTGAAATGAGTACCCAGCTTGCTGGGGGGTAAACGGTAATGTCTGGGGAAGGGAATGGCAAACCACCCCGTATTGAGTCTGCCATGAAAACGCTGGAGGGCGTCACCCCAAGGGTCAGACATGACTCGGTGCTTGCACAGGGGATACCTTTACCTTTACCTTTATATTTTCTGAGTAGCTATTTTCCATAGTTCTAAAATTGTACAGAGAATGTACACACGTTACCTTCCTGCATCTCAACCTGCTTTTTAGAACTCCACGTGTACTTAAAGTGTAGAAAACGATCTGCCACTGAGGAGGGCTGTTTCCTGAATTGTGAGATGTCCATCTGTTGTTTCCAGTCCTGCATTATGTGTGTGCAGCTCCCAGGGCTGCACAGGGCGATTCACATAGAAACAATACAGGTAGCTGATGATCTCTTTGATGGAAAGGAAAAGGATACTCTTTTGAATACATTTAATTGCTGTATTTTTCAGGCCTATGTATATACATTTTCAGTGTTACAGATTTTTAACACAACATCTAAGTATGCTGCTATTCCTATTATGACTGTAATTTTGTTTGTAGAAAACCAAGGCATCATGAGATGTATATACAATTCTGGCTGCTGGATAAGACTAAGAAGCAGAGTGAGTAGCATCTCTTTGCAAGCAGAACTCTTCATTCAGCAAGGAATTGTATGTTTGGAAGCTTGCTCTAGTAGATATTTGGCCCCTAGCCGCTTTGGTGCACCCTTGGATAATAGCACCTGTAGTTGCTATTATTATTATTATTATTATTATTATTATTATTATTATTATTATTATTATTATTATTATTATTATTATTATTTATACACCACCCTTCTTGCTGAGACTCAAGGTGAATTCCATGGTGTCAATTGAGTACAATCAATATGATGGTATATTCAATGAGCAATGCTATAGAGTTTGGACTACAGAAATCTAAAAACAAACAAATATCAAACAGAGCTGAAACAAAGTATGAGCTTTAAAACATTATATTAAGTAGTATAAAACGATCTAATTTGGAACTTACTCACAGAGTTAGATAGCAATACACAGGGCCATTTCGCACGGCTTCAAAATAGCACAATGGTTGCTAATTGAAAACGCTACTAATTTGCCTTAACGCATGACATCGCAGACAATCTGCAACACTCCTGAAACCAATCAGCAAAAAGCGCTTCGTTGTAGCGCTTTCAGGGGAATCCAGAAAAGTGGATTCACCCTCCGGATAGCGATACACTCCTGCAACCAATCTGCAACACTAGCGCTAAAGACCTGTGCGTTACCATTGTTGCGGGTTCTTCAAAGTCCCTCCCCCTGGCTCTCTCCTCCGATCTTCGGGCGAAGCGAACGCCATTTTTTTTTCTCCGAGCGAGCGGGGATAAACGCACCAGCGAGCCTCTTTCTGTTTAGAGGCTTCCCTGGCTTCAGTCCTTCACCTTTAGTCACTAAGCACAAACCACATAAAAGCCCGTTTGCTGAAATAAAGTCCCTTTATTTTTTACACATTAATTCAGCCGAAAATCGGGCCCGTGAGAGGGGGGGGGATTTTTTTTTATCACTCGAGGCAGCGTGCCAACGATCATACAATCAAACGACAGCTCACATTAGGCAGCTGGATGGGTCTCTCCGTTGCAACGAATCTACCTAGATTTGTTGCTATGGGTCGTTTTTTTTTAAAATAAACCTTTCTTAAAGGGAAAGGGGCTGTTTGGGAGCATGCTAACGGCTGCCCATTGGCTGCTTGACGGCCAGGGGCGGGACGAGCTTGGCAATAGCGCTTCCTTTCTAGCGATTTCTGCCGAGACCGGAAGCCTGTGGGAAACGCTAAAAAATGCAACTGATTCCACTACAAAGGCAGGTATGCATAACGACGACTTCCACTATTTTAAATGGCGATTTTTCATTCCGCAAACAATTTGCAACAAAGATCCCCGTGCGAAAAGGCCCACAGTGTAGATCATAGTTCCTATCCCTTTACCAAAGTAACTTTCTGAGTATTTCATTATAGTACAGTTTTGTTTACATGTCCAGAAAGCCCTCCTAAGTAATTCTGTTCTGCATAGTCTGTGGGAAGCCCAGGAGAATGGGAGCCCTCCTAACCCTCTCAGGGAGGCCATTCCAGAAGGTGGAGGCCACAAGAAAGAATGCACGTGTATGGGTTCTGTCTGTTTTCAGGATGGTAGTTGCAGAAAGCCCTGCAGGGATGAGTGAAGTTTGTGTTGTGGAGCACAGAGAGAGAGAGAGCCAGTCAAGCAGATAAGAGAGATCAAGACTATGAAAGGCTTTGTACTTGAGTCCAGTAACAAATGGGCAACCAATGGAATGACCACAGAATGGGAATGACGTTCTTCAAAGCATCTGCCTTTCCAACAAGCATCACTTCTGTTTTGTCTGGGTTTAGTTTCAATTTCTTTACAGCTCATATAGCTACTCATCAACAACACTCAGGCATCGATTTAGGACCCTTTTGAAAGCCTGACAAACATGGATGAAAATTATATTTGTTTAGGTTTATTATCCTGCCTACCCTGCAACCTCAGTATGTATCCAGCTGAAGTGCATTATCTTCTTGTTTACAGGTATTGTTTTCTAAGATGTCATCATAGGAAGCACTGAGGCTGAGAAATGCCATTACAATTAGAATTGCTGCCACAATGGGAATTCTATCTCTACATTGTTCTTTCTTTTGGTTTCCATTTTTATTCTTTCTATGAAGTATTCCTAATCTCTCGAGGTAAGTCTCTTTTGCATGCTCATTCATTTTAGGTACTGATTGTTTTTGGCTTTTGTAGTTTGCAGTGTATTGACTTAAATAGTAAGAGTTAATGGGGTTCTTTCTAACAGTCTCCAGCAGAGCACCCCACAGTGGCTTTTTCCTTGAAGCTTTTAGGTACCCTTTCTTTGTGTGAATGGGAACTGCAAAGAAGGCATGTGAAAGGTACAAGCTGTGCTCATATTCTTTAATGAAAGTGTAATTGAAGGCTTATACTTTTCTTAGTAACAAATGACTAGAAGCATTACTAGAAGCATAACTTGACATTTACCTTTTAACAGAAACAGACAAATGTGAAGGTCAGCTTGCTAATACTTTTTCAAGGGAACAGCTGCAAAAAAAATTGATTCTTTATAATCTCGTCGAATATTTTCCTTGTCTGATGAAAAAAAAAGTCTGAATGTTCATGGTTTAATGTGTGTGTTTAATTTGGAGTAGTGTCATTAAATTCAAAAAAGTTTAAAAGTAATTGTTTTTAAAACTAGGCCCAACATTATTGAATTTTAGAGAGCTAGAAACTGTGACTGTCAGCCTTGGTTTTGGATTTGGTTGTTGATCAATCAACCTCAATTTAATGTATTAACTAAAATATTTATGCTCTTTCCGATAGCTTAGGGTGCTTTAAAATTCAAATTAAAAATATAGTAAAAAATCCATAAGTTAGAAATCCATTAGAAATCCTGGCCAATAGAGTAGCCTTGCACCAACCTCTGACTGCCACTAAAATAGCTTCTTCTTCACCTTCTCAGAGTGCCTATTTCATAGGGTGGGAGATAGGATGGAAAAAGCATGGGCTGTAGTTGGTGTCCTGTGTGTGAGAGGAGCTAGCAGATGACAACTAGGGATGTGTGATTTGTTTTGGATGAAAAGTACCCAAAACAATGCTGATTTGGGTAGTTTTCAGACCTATCTGAGCTGAATTGCCCATCCCCGTACCCTATACTAGCTGTTATCTGAATCATGAATCAGTGATTCAGCCACAAATCGACCAGCTTAAAGGAAATGTCTGGGGAGGGCTGGGGAAGAGCATGCCAAACAGCTGATCTGTCATGGTGTATCCTTTAAATGTCTCCCCTGCCCAGCCTTCTCAGGCTGTGGAGACACTCACCATTGCCTGGGAATGTTGGAGGGGGGAGAGTCATGTGCATTAAAAAAAAAAAGGTATTTTTTCAGATTTGACTCCAATCAATTTGGGTATGATTTTTTTTCCTGTGCATGTGCCTAATTACAATGTAGGGATCACAACCTGAGATTATTAATCTGCAGGGGACAGCATTCACTTAAGCTTCGGAGTAAAATATGAACTTGTTTTAAATTTTTGCTCTAGTCTGTTATTTTAGTGTTTGGGACATAATCAACTGATCCCTACTAACAGGGATGTTCCCAAGTGGGCTGAAGGAGACTGTGATTCAGCCCCTGTTGAAGACCCTGCAAACTACCGCCATGTCTTGTACCTAGCATTTCTGGGGAAGGTGGTGAAGTGGACAGCTGTAGACCAATTAAAGGGAAGCTTTGGTGTTGGACCCATTCCAGTCCAGTTTCCAGTGTGGCCACAGTGTGGCCAGTGTGGGGCACTGGTCATTCTGATGGATGACCTCTGAAGATGGTTGGACCAAGGTTGGTCGATACTTCTGGTACTGTTTGATCTTACCGCAGCATTCAACTTAGTAAATCTTGAGCTACTTGTTTGCCAGCTAACCAATGTGGGAGTTCCAGGGTCAGCCTTCCAGTGGCTGGTCTCCTTCCGCCAAGGTTGGGGAATCATAGAGTTGGAGCTAGCTTGCTGTAGTGGTTAGGAGTGCTAGAAAGGGAGACTGCAGAAATGCAAGTTATTACAACACTCAAAACAATGACGTACCCTGGACTCAACAAGGACATAGGTTTTTTTATCTCACTATACATGCTAACCTCATTCAACTCTTATATCTACATTCCTCACAATTTATTTTATTTGGGACAATGTGACTGTAAGGTGAGGTTAGTGATATGTAATGGAATTTTGAGTTTAACTCCCTGGTCTTGGGCTGAGATAGCTGCCAGCGTAGCAATTCACTTGCAGGAATGTTTCACACTTGTATGGTGACAGATGGGCCCAGCAGCCAATGGTGGGGTGGGAGCTATTGATCACTGACATAGATAGTTTTATTTCTCCTAGGTTTTTGTGAACTACAACTGAATTTGAGGGGACTGATTGGCTATTTTGGCAAAGAATTATCATATGGCTGTATTTGGATGTGTGACGCAGTTTACTAATTTAACAGAAATAATTTTTGCTTTATATTCCCACTGTATGATGGAAGTTCATAGTCTGAGGAAGAGTGCTTGCACTCGAAAACTCACGCCTTGAATAAATCTTTGTTGGTCTTAAAGGTGCTACTGGCCTCTGATTTTATTGTGCTACTTCAGACCAACACAACTACCCATTTGAATCTGTTCCACAACCAGTTCTTCAAATTATATCATAGAAATATATAAAGTTTCTTATCTGAGACTTCGCCAACTTTAATACAATGGACTATAGTTATTCAAAAGCCTTTTGTAACTAACATGTTGGAGGACAAGAGGGTTCTGCTTCTGCTTGCAGAATAAAATGCAACAGCTTCATGTAATTTATTGACTGTTAACTGTTCTTATCAAATTATTCAAAGGAATCTTGTGTGATTCGGCTTACCTTACAAAAAACTTTTGGAAGAAAGGAAGATTGTTAAGGGACATCATATTCCCCTTTAGTACTTCCAACTCCTTAACCATTTATTTTCTTAATCAAAGCTGTCTGATCCCCCTCATGCAGAGAAAGTATGCAACAGTACAAAGCGCAGTAGAAATGTCACATTCATTGACTTTGATAGTCACATTGTGTCTTTGATGGCCATCTTTCCATGATCTTCAGTCCTTTTGAACATGATGAGCCAGGAGTTAGAATCACAGAATCATAGATTTGGAAGGTACCTCCAGGGTCATCTAGTCCAACCTCCTGAACTGTGTAGCAAATTGGCCGCCAAAGCGGCCAAAACGGCCGATTAGCTTGCAGCCTGGCAAGCTTCTCACTTCGGGAGGGGAGGGAAGAGAAGCTTGCCGAGCCACAAGCTAATCGGTCGCTTTAGCTTTAGCGGCCAATTTGCTCGCGGCCCGGAGGGGCTGGGAGGGGAAGCCGCGGCCGCCGGCATGGCGGAGGCGCAAACGCACATGCGCGTTTGCGCTGGGGCTGCCGCGCATGCACGGGCCCCCCGGGCCGCCCTCTCCGCCCACTACTCTGCAGTGGTCTGCGGCAAGCGGAAGCTTGCGGACCGCTGCTTTACGTGACAGACCTTGAAGTACTTGAAGATGGCCATCATATCATCTCTTAGTCGTCTTCTCTGCAGGATAAACAGACCAAGCTCCCTCAGCTTTTCCTCATACATCTTGATCTCCAAACCCCTCACCATTTTCCTTGCCCACCTCTGGACTCACTCCAGTTTGTTTACATCTTTCTTCAACTGTGGTACCTAAACCTGAAACCAAAACATACTACTGCTAAGACAGGTCCTTCCCATCCTATAATGATGCATTTGTTTTTCCTATCTAAATGTAGAACTTTACATTTTTCACTATTGAAATTCATTTAACCCAGTTTTCTACCATGTCAAGATCATCCTGATTCTGTTTTCTGGTGTGTTTGCTATCCCACCCAGCTTAGTATCATCTCCATATTTAATAAGCACCCCCTCTATTCCTTCATTCATATTATTTATTAATATATGTTGAATAACACGGGGCCCAGGACAAATCCCTGAGGCACTTCACTTCTCACTCCTCTCCAAGAGAATGACAAACAAGTTAGTTCTAGTTATTTCTTTTCACTTAGGAATCTCTTGCTGTAGGAAAGAGATGTTTCTCCAGTGGAGAAGAGCTTTCACTTAATAGAAGGAAACCATAAGATCCAATCCAATCTAAATAAAAAGTCTACGTGGGTTGATTCATGTGTATTTATCAGTCTGTCTGTCTATCTCAGAAGTGGCTGGGGAAGAATCTTTATCCCTTTAACATACTTCCTCAATCCACACTTTATCAGACATTTTTCTGCTTATTGTTTTAGATTTATTGTGTGTCTAGGTCAGTCTTTCTCAATTTTTTTTTATCATTGGTAAACCCCTGAAACATTTTTCAGGCTTTGAGAATCCCCAGAAGTGGCTCAATCTTGCAGAATATGGTTGGGAAGCATAGCTGTGTACATGCCCATCAGGGGCCCCTCCCCTTCCCACCCCCTTCAGGTCCATCATTGGCCATTTGGGGGGGGGGGCAGGTTAACATGGCCATATATAGTTATATCACCTGATCAAATGTTTAACAAATTAAAAAATATATTTAAAAAACAAATAACTCCCACCCATTCAGGAAACCCATCCAGGACCATTGAGAAACCCCAAAGTTTTACGAAAGCCTGGTCTAGATATTTCCACCTCCCCTCCCATGTTTTTGCCATGGGTATTTTCCTGACCCTCAAACTGTGTGTCTGTGAAAACCTGGTAGAGTTGCTGAAGACTGCTTTCATAGCATTCTGAATTGGGAGGATAAGCATCAACTCCTTCATTGCCATGGGCATGCTCACATAGCCCAACATCCTCCCTTTCAATTTTTCATATAATACATTCCACGTGGTGGCCATCTGCACATAAGCCTGAGTTACACACTATTTTCTTTTCTTTTTTAAAGACAATCTTAGCTGAAATGTGATGGCAGATATGCTTGAAGTTATTTTAGATTTGTATTATATATCAAAACATAGTCTTCATCTGTTTCAAAACAATTTACTTGGAGATGAAGTTTGGCACTTCACTTGTCAGTGTGGTGTTAAAATAAATTGCCATATCTTTTTTTTTCCACGAGAGGGAGATAGCAAAGCAGCCTTCAGAAATGCTGAAAACCAAAACCAGTGTGTGGCTAGATAACTGAATCAGAGCAGCCTCTTTTCATACTATGGGGTCTGAGGAGATAAGATGGGATAGAAATGTTTTAAATCAATATATTGAAATAAATATTTCTGTTCAAGGATTGTTAGTGTCTTGAACTTTAAAGTACCATCTGTAGCAAGCTAGCAAGATTAAATGTACTTCCCTAAAACCATACATTTTTGTGTTCAAAATGTACATGTTTGAGCACTCAATAACTTAGGTCATTTTTATCGTAATTTCTAGGAATGGTTGGAAATCAGGTTTAGAGGCTTGGGTGAACTTGTACTTTAGTATTTTTATACCAGTTTGATAAAAGACAGACTGGGCCATGAAGTTTCCATGTCTGTTTTCCATTTGAGAAATTACTGTGCATGTAATGTCAGACCTCTCTGTAGGAAATGTCATGATGCTGACTGGACATTTGCAGAATACATAATCTAGGTTCTTGTCTGTTGTCAGGTAATATTTAACTGAATGCTGTAGATAAGTCATCAAAGATATTTGTCCAGGAAGACATAGGGGAAGCCAGTATTATGTATTATAGCAAATCTAGTCATAGAATCATAGAATTTGAAGTGTCCTCCAGGGTAATCTAATCCAATCCCATGCAGAATTCAGGAAGTTCACAACTACCTGGCCACCCAAAGTGACCCCAATTCCATGTCCAGATGATGCCCCCCAACCCACCCCCCGAACTTCTGGCTAGTCTGGTCTGGAGGAAATTCATCTTCTGACCCCAAAGTGGCCAATAGCAGTTCGCTGGGCATGCAAGAAAGGGCCACAAGAGCCAAGCTCAGACACAATCCCTTCTGCCCACCTACTTACAATCTGCCAACATTTTGGGGAGTCCAGGTGACCGTCCATCAGGAGATAAGACCTGGTTGTCATCTGTATTGTAAACCATTTGATATTCTTTAAAGCAGGGCATAAAAACCAACCCCCTTGCAGATTTGCTGGTTTCTCTGACTAAAGTTCTGAGTGTGTCAGTACAATCTTATGTAGAGTTCCTTCAGTGAAAGTCAGTGATTTAGGCTGGTGCAACTTTTCATCAGATTACACCATAACCCTGCACATGAAACCACACATTGACTGAATGTGCTGACCCCACCCTTTGCTTCTGCATGACCTTTGGCTTGTGAGCATGACACCTGCACGTGGAGGCAATGTCCTCAAATATGCTTTCTTGGTTTGTGAAAGTTGCTGGACTTAAGGAAGGAGCATCCACATGGATACTGTCTCTGTGTGCAAGTGACATGCTTATGAGCCAACAATCACATGGAGATGAAGGCCAGCATGCCCATCCCCATCCTCTCTCTTTGTATGTTCTGTCATTGCATGCAGTGGTCATATATAATATGGTTGCCAGCCTCTTCTGGCCACTGGTGGAGGATGGAAGGGTAGGGTTGTCAGATCCAGGTTGGGAAGCTCCTGAAGATTTGGGGTTGGAGTCTGAGGAGGACAGGGACATCACTAGCGTAGAATACCATAGAGGCTGCCCTTCAAAGCATCCATTTTCTTGAGGGGAACTGATCTCAATTTGAGGTGTAATTCCAGGGGATCCCCAAATCCCACCTGGTATCCCTAGCCAATACAGATCTGAGAGGGAAAAATAGTTAGTAACTCACCTTGGGCAAGTTCCCTGGGAGTGAATAAGTCATTCCCAGTCTCTGTTAATATTTTTTCATATACCAAGAGTCCTGTGCATGAGAAAATAACTACTACTACTATACCAGTAATTTAGAAGATGAGTTGATCAGAAACATAGTTCTTTAAGATCTCCCACCTTGCACCTGTCTAGTCATATTCAGCAAGATGTGTCTGTTTTAATTTTTTAACCTCTAATATTTTATCTGATCAGTGCATTGAACATGTGCTTTGGAAATGAATAAAGAGCTCTGAAAATATTTTGAATGTTGAGAAAAGTCTTCTGCCACAAATCACATTAAGCCGTGGATTTGGTGGGTGTAAGACCTTTGCAGTATTTGCAATGGTTGCTTACCGTGCCCAGTCTGTAGGTGGAAAGCTGTGACAAAATATCTATTGACATTACTGAACAGTGTGTCTATAATAATCCATGAAGTTATGAGTTTATTAAACATAACATTTCCAGTCTAACATTTCTGGTTGATTTCTGTGAGGGCAGAAGTACTGGATCAGGAGGGTCTGTCAGATTACCAGGTAAAAAGGAAAAATTGTCAGATAAGGCAATACTTTCCCTTGAGATTTATCTTAGGTGTCACAAAGTGAAAGGAAAAACTCATTTTGTTGAGAAATGAATTTCTTCAGGTAGATATTAGGAATCCCCTCAGAAAACCAAGGGTGATAAATCACAAGCTTGACTCTTCACTTTTCCCTCAGCTAAACATAGTTAAAAGTGAGCCTTAGAGGCAGTTTTTTCTTCAGTGTGACTTTAAAATGGGATTTGACAAGTCTTTGTTAGAAATAAATTGTTGGCAAGAGTCGATTTGATATCTAATGGATAATACATGGGAGAATTTTGCAAAACATTTATTTCATTTCTTTATTTAGGTGTCTTCATAAGGGGTGGCCCTGAAGGGCCAGCATTTATATTGATGTATGTTTACTAAGGCGTTCAACCAATCAAACAATTTTAGTTGATTACTCATTTGCCAATTAAATTAGGAGATTACCAGGATCTCAATACACGTGGCTTCTAGGAGATATTTAAGTAAATGAGATAAAATTTAACATAGCAATCCAGAAACATTTGTATGAAAAATGCACAGTTCCATTGCTTCTTTGAATTGTATAGTAGAGTTCAGATTATTTATTATTAATCATGTGGCATGCGTGCAATATAGCCAGGAGATCCTTAGATTGTCTGGCTGCCAGGCAAGAGATGTTTAGAGGTGGTTTGCCATTGCCTTCCCTGCATCACAACCCTGGTTTTCTTGGAGGTTGCCCTTCCAAGTGCTAGCCAGGGCTGACCCTGCTTAGCTTCCGAGATTTGATGGGATCGGGCTATCCAGGTTAGGTTATAGACCAAATAAAATTGCTTTAAGGATCTAACCAATTCAGAAGGCCGGTGATTAACCATCCTAGACATATGTCATGAGTAGTAGTAGTAGTAGTAGTAGTAGTAGTAGTAGTAGTAGTAGTAGTAGTAGTAATATAATTTTCAGATTTCATAGAAATTAAGTATAACAGGAGCACTACATAGGACAGAACATTTTGTCATTTAAACAAAATAAATGAGATCTGTCAACTCCTCATACTGAATGTTATCTATTCTGGTAGAATATGAAGAGGAACTTGACCAAGCATTTGATCTGGAAACTGATACAATGTTCTGGGGATTTAAAAAGGTACAGTAAATAATTTAACTGTGATATTATTTTTAGTTGAAATATATATGGGAATTAATTTTGAACCATTATTCATTGAACTATAATGGCCTTTGATAACTGGCTTACTGGATGAAGAAGGAACAATGTGGTCAAACCTGAGTCTATTCCATGCCATATTGCTTTATGAGATTGACATGGTTGGACCTTTAAATTAAGGAAGTTAGAGCTGTCTGAAACTTTGCTTATTTGACCATTGTACTTGTATATACATGTGTAGTACAGCATGGCTGCCCTCTGAATAAAAGCTAAAATATATTATAAAAGTTAATGAAGATTTTTCTTTTGTTTTGTATCTAATAGTTTGCTGTCTGCATATTGTATATCTGCATGTTCTATACACCTTTGTAAGCATATAATGACATAATAATCTAGTTTAAATTGGTGAAATAGGAAAAAGAATGAATAAAACAGCCATTTACCACTTATTACACCAGGGAGTAGGGAAAAGCAGTGTTCCTATGTAACACAAGATCACTGGATTCTGCTTTGTGTGAAATAGAGTAGCTCAAAGAAGATGAGTGGCCATTTCCGCATGGAGGGATAAAACTTGAGTGGCTTCCGGATTGCAAATGCTGGATGGTAAATCTTGAGTTTGCAGCCTTCCTCATGAGGAGACCCCTCCCATGTTTTCTCTCTGCCCTGTTGTGGCATTTTGCCTCCTGACGAGGCTGCAAGGGAAAGCAAAACCAAATTTTCCCTCTGCTCCTTGGCTTGTCAATCACAGCAAGCCACCAATAACAACACAGCAGTTCTCTTGTGGACTGAAACTCCCCCCCCTGAGCCCCAAAGTTAATTTTTTTTAAAGGCACTTCCACGTTGCTATGTGGCATTGTCACAACACAGGTGTATTTTAAATAAAAATCAACACTGCCGCGTTGCTATGGAGAAATGCCAGAATGATATAGCATTCCTCCCTTTTTGGGATTTGTGTTCTTTTGCACTTTATGTCTGTCTGGGTGGATTTCTGAGATGTTAAACATTGTCCCTGGAGCCCAAAAAGACATTTTGTGTTAATGGTTGGCTTAAAAACAAAGTGCTCAGACCCCTGTATGATTGGGAGAAGGCTGCCCAATCACCCCCCTCTATCCCAGCTCATTTCCCACCTCCAGAAAATAGAAACAAGGCTGTTTTTGCCTGCCCAAGTTGTGAGAAGGCTGGACATGGTCCCTGGAGCCCAAAAACATTTTGTGTTAATGATCAGCTTAAAAACAAAGTGCGCAGATCCCTGTATGACTACCCACCACCCTCTTTCCCAGCTCATTCCCCACTTCCAGAAAACAGTTTGCCTGCCTGATCCCAAAAATTCTATGGACATTTAAAAGACAATTTTATTTTCCCTTTGACAATGTAGGTTTGCGGTTGTGCTGCAATGTGGACTGAGCCATTAAAAAAAATACTTGGAGCAGGAAATGGAGAGGGCAGGTGCGAGGGTGGAACAACGCTGCAGAGATTATTGCACCTTTCTTCCTCCATATGGGCTTGCCCTGGATTGCTTACTGATTGCTCACCAATGGGATGCACAATTTAGGGTTGTAAATCCAGTTTTGCCAGTTCCCTTAAACGGGATTTAAAAATGGCCAAAACTCAACCCAGCTACTGGACAACTTCGAGATGCAGGTGACATCAGATAGAGGGGGCTCTAAAAGTCACCAACATTCAAAGGCTGTCCAGAGACAGATTTCTCATGTGGAAATGGTCAGTCTGTGTCTTGCTTTCAAAGAACTCTTTAACAAAGATATTCATGTTCTGATGAGAGATTCATTTGCTCCTCTTATTCTTGGAAACTGGATTAACTAAGGACATCATGAAAGAATTTTACCTAAGTCATTCAAATACTTCAAGGCATATTACTTGAATTATTTGCCCATACTTTACACTGAAGTTATTTTGTATGCATTTTTAGTGCAATATAAAATATAAAATGTTTAATTTGTGACTAATTGCGGGTATCTTTGACATTTTCATTAGAACTAGAAGCATGCAGCCAAAGATGTAATTCCGTAATTGAAATTAATTTGCGAAAGTCATTCATATTTCTCCTCCCTGCCCTTTCTTTGCCCAATGTTCTTACCACCCTCAGGGTGTCTATCTAGCTCAGTGGTCCCCAACCCCTGGTCTGGGGACCGGGACCGGTCTGTGGATCAGTTGGTATTGGGCCGCGGCTTCTTTTCGTCCTCCTCCCTGGCTGCTGCCTCAGGGGCTGCCCTGCCACTGTGCCACTGGCTCACCTTTCGTACTCTCCAGCGGCCCCCCTCGGCATGGCACTGTGCAGCTGCTGCTGGCAGTGCCCCCCAGTGGGCGGCGGGAAGTCAGGGGCACCAGCAGGAAAGCAAGTAGAGCAGGGGCCCAGGCGGCAGCGATGCCGATGTCTCTTGGCAAAAGAATATCCCCCCCCCCAGGCCTTAGTAAAATTGTCAATCGTTGACTGGTCCCTGGTGATAAAAAGGTTGGGGACCACTGATCTAGCTCACAGGGTGTCTGTTGTGGGGAGAGGAAGGAACGGTGATTTTTAAGTTTTATTATACACATCAGATTAAAAACATGCTGGAAAAGCACAACAGAATAAAACCATCTGATAACAGATATAGTAATAAACCATCATAAAACAGTATTGTTACAACCACTGAAGGAGGTCACAAAAGACATAATAATATATAAGGCAAAAAGAGAAACCAAAAACAAAAGGAACAGGGGAGGGGGGTAGAGCCTTCCATCCATATAAAAAGTCCCTCATCTGATTAAAGAAAATTCTTAATCTATTCCAGAAATTTGATCAGATACATTATAAAACCATTCCAGATTATCATAAAGTCATCATAGTTCTTTTTCTGCACATTTTACTCCTCTGATATCATGGAGTTTTGGCTCCAAAACTAATATAAAAAGTAATTGTGAAAGTGGGCATCCTTGTTTGGTACCACATTTGATATTTATTGAACCAGATACACAATTATTTATTGTGATGCTAGCAGCATATGGCGAATAAATAGCCAACATGCCATTATTAAATTTATTTCCAAATAATAAATATTTAATACCTTTTTAAAATACTCCCAATGGACAGAATCAAAAGCTTTATAGATATCAAGAGCTATTAATGCTAATTAGTTCTTCTCTGTTTTAGCATGAAATAGCAGACCCACAACCTTCCTAACTGCATCTGCAATGTAACTTTAGGAATAAATACTGATTTAGATTTACTAGGGTTAAGATATAAACCCTCAGTCTAGAAGATAAAATTTTAGTGAAAAAGTTATAATCTATATTCATCAATTAAACTGGGCAATAAAATTCCCTTGATATTGGATCTTTTATTTTAGAATTAATCCTAATTTATTTTCCAGCCATGAATCAGAACCCTCCATAATCTCATTAAATAAAGGGAGAGGATGGGGAGCCAAAATATCTTTATAATTCTTATGTTATAAACCCATCTATTCCAGGTGCAGATCCTGTTTTAATTAGTTATTAGCCACATAAATCTCTTCAAAGGATATATTTTTATTTAACTCATCCCTAAACCTAGGGTCCAGTTGAGAAATACTTGCCGGAATACAATAGCCATTAATCACTGAAGAATGAATCTGGTTCTCTCTGTAGAGGTTATTATAAAACTCCACAAAGGAGTCCAAATTATCTTAGGTTTTCTTAACCATTTTCCCTTTTAATTTTTCATAGCCATGATCGATTTCCTTTATTTGCTAATAATTTAGAGCATTAAGAAAAGATTGTAAACCACTTTAAGACTGCTTCAGGTAGTGGAAAACAGGATGTAAAACCAGCTCTTCTTCTCCACTTCCGATTTTTTTTCCTTTTCCAGCTGCCTTTTACCAAATCCCCTGCTTACCATGGCATGGTGCTTTCTCAAGCCTTTGTTGTTCTAATTCTAGGCCATGCTTGAGATGATACTACCTGCCATGCTTCTTCCTAGGTATAGCTTGGTCAATACCAGACAGAGAGTGTTAGTATGAGAGCAACTCAGCCAATGACAAGGAGTAACCCTTAGCGACAGAGTATCCACTAGTTCTTCTGAGTACCTGGAATGACAGTGCTGGATGTAAAAGATTCCTCATCACTACTATTTCCTTCTCCTACACTGTCACCAAGACCCTTAGCACATTATGATGGATATATATCCATTAAAGATCATTAAGAAATTGAATGTTCCAATTCTTTAATAATTTCACAAGAGCTGCAGGTATGGAGAAAAAGTATAGAACTGTGTTATATTAAAACTTGTGTGGTGACTTTAACATACATTGAGATAAAGCCAAAATGAATCCCTTGTACACATTTCTCCCAGAATGAATTCATAGGCAGAAACAGTGAGAGCTGACTGTTTTCTGTTCTAATGTGGAAATTCCTTTTGATCAACATCGTGCAAAGGATATATTGTTTTTGGCAGGCTTCCTGAAAATATCTCCTGCAAGCAAATGCTGCCAAGCAGACAGTGATGAAAAAAATGTTGGAGAAGAGAGTGTAGTTACATTTATTTATAACTTTTATATATACTCAATACAATACATAAATGATACTCAGTGGCTCAGGAGCACTGGTCACCAATTAGGGGGCCCAGCTGTCCGCTGGGAGCTTATAAGAAAGTGGCAGGGGTGATGTCACGGTGCATGACACTGTGATGTTATTTCTTGTTCAGAAGTGTTGTTGTGATGCTGGAGGAATTTGCAAATCTTTGTGATAAAAATGCCCCCCCCCCCATATTTTTGCAGCCACTATTCCAATGAGCAGCAGTGGGAGCCCTGGCCACTTTACCCTGCCCTATAGTTCAGGAAAATACACAATGTCCTTTGTCTAGTGGGGCTTGATGTTGGCTGGTAGATTCCACCTTGAAAGTGCCGCAGTTGGAGGCAAAGGTAAGCTTTGAGCTTCCCTGAGCTTCAGGTATCATGCTAACAATGGAAGTAATTGTGACTTTTTTACATACACACAAAACTGCCTCATACTAAATCAGTCCACCAAGATCAGTATTGTCTACTAAGACTGGAGGTGCTCTTCCGATTCTTAGGATGAGGTCTTTCACATCATGTACCACCTGCTCCTTTTTCTTGAAGATGCCAGGGATTGAACCTGGCATCTTTATGCATACCAAAAGTAGATACTCTTCCGGTGAGCCGCAGCCCCTCCCTTTCATTGAAGATAATTGTGAATGTGGCTCTTCATAAGCCACAGTGTGCATTACTGAATTAATATTTCTGTCCTTTCACTTTTGAAAAATTGGGACTTAACGTTGGATAAAATAAAATAAACTAAAATAATAAATTCTCAAGAATAAAATTTGAGTATAAACTAATAAAGTTAAAATGTTGACAACCTCAAATTTGCTAATCACCAATCACGTAAAATTCTTCTTAACAGCTTAACTTTGCAGAACTTCCTAAAATGTGCATGGGTAGCTAACTGGAACTAAGATAAGGCTGTGGCCTTGTTTACTTGCCCAACAGAAACAACTGTTAGGAAGAACTATTGAGACTTAGAGCTGCCATATACCATGTTTCCCCAAAAATAAGTCCTACTCCGAAAGTAAGACCAAGTTGTACTTTTTCATGCACTGCTAGTATAGGCCCTCCCCCGAAAATAAGACCTACTAATGCTGGCATATGGCGGCTGGAGCAGTCATTAAAATTTGGCCCAAAATAATGGAAAACAATAATTAAATACAAACCCAGCTTAACTCAGGGGGGGGGGACCCTCCAAAGAAAGGAAAAATTAACATCAAAAACGGTAAAAAATCTACAACAATAACGCCTAACCTAACGGAAAGCAACCAAGAAAAAGCAAGCCACCGCCACACCCCAGACGCAGCACTGAGCTGACTCTGTCATTGCGGCTTCAGGCAGCAAAATGGGACCAAGCAGGACCACGCTAAGCAAAACGCCCATTGCCCGGATCGCCCACCGGCCGGAGTGTGTGGAACCATCTGAACTGCCCACCACCTGGATGGACAAACAAATGTCGTGTGGAACCACCCGAACTGCCCACCACCAGCCATTGCCTGGAGTGCACAACACCACCCCAGATTGCTTACCGTCTGGATTGCCATCACCTCTGCCTCGGAGCGCATGGAGCCATGCCACAGCCGGGAGACTACCCACTGCCCGGAGCGTGCAGGGCCACACATATTATTATTATGTGCTTTATTACGGTGCTAGACCAGTAATCAAATTACAATGTATGAAAGACCCTCTGCAGCTGGCCACGCAGGAACCAGCTCAGCCAGCCAAGAAGAAATCAGTGAAAACTGACCATCGACATTCAAAATGGTCAACCCGGGACTTAGGTGGGCGAGACTAAGCCTGAGATTGAATGGGGCTGTGGAGAGAAGGGGAGAGAGGGGGAGGAAAAGTGAGGGGGGTGGGTGAGAAAAATAAAACACTAAAAAACAAGAATACAAGGGTTGGGACTGGGAAGGATGGAAGAAACGAGAGGGAGAGGAGGGAGGAAAGAAGAAAAAGTAAAACTCGATAACAATTGACGAAATATAAGACCTACCCAAAAATTAGCCCTAGTGCATTTTTTTAACCTAAAATTAATGTAAGTGTCTTATTTTCAGGGAAACACGGTATGTTCATACAATTCTTTAAAAATGTAAGTCTCAGCGAAGGACTTTAGTAAGTTAGTAAGCAGCACCTTAAACTGAATTTGGAAACAGAGAACAACTGCTGCAGTGATCTTCATATGGGAGTGAAATGTGGCTAGCGCCAAGCAGTGGTCAGGCCGCCATATTCTGCATCAGAATGCCAAAAATAAGCATCTATTTTGCTGTCAAACAGCTATCTTACAAAGCTAAATGTATCTATTATGTGTAGTCACTATTGGAAGAGAATGTTCAATATCGTGATGGTGGCAACTGCTGAAAATTGGGCCATCTCTTTTTGGATAATGTATACAGTCTCATGTACAGGGATGTCGACCAAGTATCATATTTTGTGCTACTGGTTATATATTGTCAAGATGGCCTTTAGGCCAGACCCTAGCAAAAGAACTAGAGATAGTTCTCTGCTGGCTTGGTTAGAACCTATTAATGTATCATCACATTTGTTTTAGAGAAATTCTGGTCTTTTTAGTTCAGGAATGAGGAGCAAATATTAAATTTTACCCACAGTCTTTTCCTCCAGTATGCTTCAAGTTTCATACCAGTTTTATGAATTGATTCCATCTGTGCCTAGGATCCCATGGACTTTGAATGGACCTTTTGGATGGAGTGGGGAAGAGGATATATACTGTGGCTTCTTTTTTGTCATTCAATAGTATCACAGATCTCCAGTCTTTGGCTGAAAAAGGTATGTCATTCAGGACACATTTGTTTGTCTATAACTTTGTGTGTGTATGGGATTTGCTTTGGACCTCCCTATGGGGACAAAGTCAGAATATAAATGAACTAAATCTAAGGTTACTTTTAAGAATGCCAGTTTTTTTCTATTAGATTTGTACCTGTTTCCCCTGGGAACAAAAAAATGAAGGCTAGAAAATGTCTGAGGAATCATGGTTCCCCCAGGCATCATGAAAAAGCTGGAACAAAATATGTGTGACTGTCGAGATGTGTGACTGTCGAGAACTGTTCTGTGTCTTCTTTCTGATACTGTCTAGTAAAACGAAACCTGAATAAGCACAGCAAAAGTTTTTCAGCCAATGCAGCAGAAGAGAGGTGGGGAACTGCTCATTTTGATATTGTGACATATCCTAATGGACATTCCAGAGCAGGATTAAATTAGGACCTGATTTTAGTGACAGCCAAGATGTTCACATTCTCTACGTTTCCCCTGAGTTTTGGAGCTGTGTGTATGGGAAATATGAACCAGGACTTCGCTCAAATAGGATCCACCTAATAACCACCATACCACACTTGGAGGCATATGAATTGTCACTCTTGTAACTAAAAGAGGAAACTTTGACAAACTTGTGTTCTTCCCCCCCCCCACACACACACTCCTTGTAATATATGTTGTTGTTATTAGGTGTGACCCATAGCGACTCCATGGACAATGATCCTCCAGGCCTTCCTGTCCTCTACCAATCCCCGGAGTCCATTTAAGCTTGCACCTACTGCTTCAGTGACTCCATCCAGCCACCTCATTCTCTGTCGTCCCCTTCTTCTTTTGCCCTCGATCGCTCCCAGCATTAGGCTCTTCTCCAGGGAATCCTTCCTTCTCATGAGGTGGCCAAAGTATTTGAGTTTCTGTAACATATAGAAGATCTGCATGTAGCTTGAAGGACAATTGTAGCTAAGTACAGCCTATTTGTCTCATCTACATCTCCAAATCATTATTTTGTTCTCTGCAGTCTACCCAGAGTTTACTTTATAGTGCCATCCAAGCTACAGTTCAGAAAATTGTTCTCAGATTCCCAATTTATAGAATTGATTATGATAATGTTCGCCATTCAGTCGTGTCTGTCTCTTGGTGATCCTATGGCTCATCTGTCTCCACATCTTTCAATCTTGCACCACTTCTTTTAGTTCTCTAATGCTTTGCCAGTATCCATTTTGATCATGTTTAACCATCATGTTCTTTGTTGCCCTGGTTTCCTTTTACCACTGACCAATCCTAGCATAATTTCTTTCTCCAACAAGTTGAATTGCATGATATGGCCAAAGGACGTGAGCCGGAGTTTCGTGATTTTGCCTTCCAGTGATATATCTGGCTTAATGTGTTCTAGTATTTCCTTGTTTGTTACTTTTGCTGTGCATTTAAAACATGTTTATACAGGATGATGATTAATGTTTCTCCTTCCCGCAATGTATGCTATACCTATCTGAAAATGAAGTAATCAGTTCATAGTAATTCCAGCAGTTTTGAAATTCGTCAAAATGGTCGCCTTGGGGAAAAATTAATTGCCTTTAAAAATCCTTTCATTTAGTTGGGAGATTGTTATATAATCAACTAGTAACCCACTATATTTGTGTTCTGGAAGCATAGTCTTGGGGGTGACAGTCCAACCTGTCCAAGTTGCAGCTGCCACTTTTCCTCTGATGCCATTTCATGTCTGCTGATCCCCAGGAACAAAATTTCAGAGCATTTAATGAGCTGCAGCAGAAAGGAAAAGACAGAAAGTCCAGTTTTCAAGGTCCATGGACTGCTGGACAAATAGCAAATTCATCTATAAATGTGACCCATTTTGAGGGGAGGAATTATTTTTTCTGCCCCTTTTATAGACAATTGAGCTGCGTTTGTGGCAGTGGTAAATACCAAGAATTTGGTATTTCAACAGTTTCAGCCAGGAGGCTTTATAAAGCTATCTCAAGACCCTAAATGAATTTCCTCAGCTGGAACAGAGATGTGGCTGGCAGCAGTTATGGTTCATAGGGTCTGTATTGGAAGCCTAGGAGACTACATGGCAGCCCTTGCAGTGTGCTGGCATTTCATTATCACCATTTAAGCAACTTCTATTCATTTTTGGAAGAGACTCAGAGATATTTGTATTGTGAGAATGGTGTTGGCGGTCAGAGTTTTGGACCTGGACCCCAAAGGCCTGGTGCCTAACTGGCCATCATTGGCGTGGCTGGTTGTCACACTCCCTAGCCGCCCAGCTGGTAGTTGTTCCATTAGGGATAGCTTATATTTATTTTCCACCATATTGCTTTGTATTTTTCCCTAAAGTTTTATGAGGTTTTTAATAGGGGGGTTATTTATTTTTAGCCGACCATCGCTGTGGGTGATGGGTCGGCGCTCGGGGTCCCCCTGAACTATGGGATTTGAATTGTCACCGTCATAGGGTTTTTTAAATGGGTGTTTTAATGAGACAATATTGTATATTTTATTGGGGTTTTAGTGTAACCTGTCATGAGCCAACTTGCTGGGAGTGGCAGGATATAAACAGGAAAATAAATAATCAATTGTATATAATCAAATAATTGTATTGGGACTGTCATATAACCCGCCACGAGTTGGCGTGCCACAAATAAATCAATCGAATGAATGAATATGAAGGGAGAACCCCCCTCCCCATACACACACTTTGGTTGTCTTTTGGGATACAAGTGTGATAAGTGCAAATAAATAAAGGAAGACACGTACATTGATACAATGAGGCAGACTTTACCATCACTAAACCTGGGATTAGATAAAATGTATGTTATTTATGAAGTTATGGATTGGCCCACAGCATCACTGGTAACTACTTAAGAAAAGGGCATGATGGATCTAGCTGAGGACTTGTCTACTTCAGTGTCATATTTCCTGCAGTGGCCAACCAGGTGGTTCCAGGGTTCACAAGCACGCCATGAGTGTTACTCAGTAACATGTCTTCTCATTCATTTTCAGAATGTAGTAGTCATACAATGCAGTCACAAGAACCCTTTGTTTGGACAGCAAAACAAAATCAGAATCCAGTGGCACCTTTAAGACCAACAAAATTTTATTCAAGGTGTGAGCTTTGGAGTGCAAGTCCATGTAACAGGCACTTCCAGGTTAGACTTCTGTAACTTCCTCTACGTGGGCATTCCCTTGTCTCTGATCCGGAAATTACAGGTGATACAAAATGAAGCTGCTAGGGTCCACATGAAGTCATCTTGGAGGTCCCATATCCAGCTGATGCTGAGGCAGCTGCATTGGTTGCCCGATCAGGTTCCAGGTTTTGGTTCTTAACTTTAAGGCCATCTGTGGACTGGTCCCCACTTATCTGAAGGACGGCTTGTCTCCTTATGCCTCTCACTGGGCTCTTCACTCTGTGGGTAGGAATCTGCTTGTTGTCCTGATTCTTGGGAGGTATGCCTGGCCTTGACCATGGCCAGGGACTTTTTTATCCTGGTCCCAACCTGGTGGAATGAGGTCCTGGAAGAGCTGAGGGCCCTGATGGATCTATTGATGTTCTGCAGGGCCTGCAAAATGAAGCTCTTCCACCAGGTGTTTGGTTGAGGCCAGGCTAGGAAGAATGATTCCCCCCCCATGTATAGGTCTGGGGTGGCCAGTTTGGCCAGTTATCATCTGAAATCATCTCCTGGTTGGCTGTTGGCTCTGTGAATGGGGCTTGGGGTAGGAGTGGGGATGTCCTGCAGATTGAGTTTTGTCACCATCTGGATTGTTGTGTGCATTGTTTTATAAACATGAGCAGACAGTGTGATGCAGTGGTAAAAAAGGCAAATGCCATTTGGGGCTGTATCAACAGAGGCATCACATCAAAATCACAAGATGTCATAGTCCCATTGTATATGGCACTGGTCAGACCACGCTTGGAGTACTGTGTGCAGTTCTGGAGGCCTCACTTCAAGAAGGACGTAGTTAAAATTGAAAGGATACAGAGGAGAGCGACGAGGATGATCTGGGGCCAAGGGACCAAGCCCTATGAAGATAGGTTGAGGGACTTGGGAATGTTCAGCCTGGAGAAACGGAGGTTGAGAGGGGACATGATAGCCCTCTTTAAGTATTTGAAAGGTTGTCACTTGGAGGAGGGCAGGATGCTGTTTCTGTTGGCTGCAGAGGAGAGGACACGCAGTAATGGGTTTAAACTACAAGTACAACGATATAGGCTAGATATCAGGAAAAAAATTTTCAGTCAGAGTAATTCAGCAGTGGAATAGGCTGCCTAAGGAGGTGGTGAGCTCCCCCTCACTGGCAGTCTTCAAGCAAAGGTTGGATACACACTTTTCTTGGATGCTTTAGGGTGCTTAGGGCTGATTATGCGTTGAGCAGGGGGTTGGATTAGATGGCATGTATGGCCCCTTCCAACTCTATGATTCTGTGATTCTATATGGCGGTTTTAGACTTTTAAAGACTTTTATGTCTAAAGCCAGCTAGACCAGAAGTGACAGTAAACAAGTACAAATATAAATAAATATTATACTTTTGTCACATCATGATAAGACAAGAGTAATTGGAAAAGATAATAATGCTGCGGAAAGTTGAAAGCAGGAGAAAAAGAGGAAGACCCAACATGAGATGGATTGTCTGTATAAAGGAAACCAGGGCCCTCAGTTTTCAAGATCTGAGGTAGGCTGTCAATGCTAGGTTGGAGGACATTAATTTCATAGGGTGGTCATGGATCAGAAGTGTCTTGAGAGTACTTAACACCCACACAAACACACCCACAATTTTAACACTTTCATAAAGAGCTGTTTTGTTTTTACTTTGGCTTTGCAAGTGTGGCTCTTGGTGAACAGTCAATAGACATCCCTCCTCCCCAGAATTGTACTAATGACATATTTATTTGCATTGTTTGGATATATTTTCATCTTAAGAAGCATTAGCAAAGAGTATTTTTGTCATAGCTGGAATCACTTCAGTGGTTATTTCTCGGCTTCTAGAAAAGGCAAAGAGACCAAAAGATAACTAGACAGCCCCCTTGACAAGCTTCAAAGCACAGCCTGTGTGCATTGAACAGTATTTGAGTGCTGTTCTCATCAGATGTGTCTCAGGGTCTCTCTTGACCCCCACTGGGAACAGCATAAGAAAATTTGTGCAAGACTGTGTATCATGTCACAGTGTCAACAAAGAAGTCTAATGTTGGTGTACAGAGACTCAGCATCCATAGTGACTAGAACGCTGTTTTCTTGGAGATGCTTCATGGTCTCTTGCCTAAGAATAAATGCACATGTCTGACATTAGAAACCACAACATTTAAAAACCAGTGGAGGGACATTTTAACCTCCCAGGACATCCAGTTGTTGACTTAAGAGTAGCAGGAATCTCAAAGGGGGGTTAGAAAGAGAGACTGCAGAATTCCAATTAATAATGAAGTTCAAGACAATGCGTCTTCCTAGATTGAATTGAGACCAAGGTTTACCATCTCATTAACACAGCCTACTACTCCTTCTGCATATCACACCCAATCCAATCATGCCTGTGATTCTCATTCATCTGCTATTGTCATTTGGCATCTGAAATCACTCCATGCTTTAATTATAACGATAGATAGGCTCACATCCGAACTGTACCTAAAGTCTCAAGAAAGCTCAAGTTGTGTTATAGTGTTTTTTAGTTTAAAATAAATAAATACTAAATACATAAATAAATATAAGATTGCAGCAATTTCCCCCAGCTTCCTTTTCCTTTGCAGATCCCCTCTAGTTTGTTCCCGAGAGTCCACTAACACATAGGAATAACATTTCAAATAGCTCAGTAGGAAATGATACTTAATTTCTTAATGGTGTGGTTGGGATTCTAGCCATCATCTGACAATCCTTATAACAGCCCTGTAAAGTAGATCACATTGTCTCCAAGGTGTAACAGTGGGTTTGAGACTGAAAAAGATGTGGCTCGCCTCACTGAAGGTTTCCTGTCAACTTAAAGTGGTAGTGGAAACAGTAATATTTTGATTTTATTTGTGCCTGCCTTTCAGTGTACACTAGACCAGGAGTGGCCAAACTGTGGTTCTCCAAATATCCATGAGCCCCTGCTATTATGCTGACAGAGGCTCATGATAATTATAGTCCATGGACATCTGGAGAGCCACAGTTTTGCCATTCCTGCACTAGACTCTTCTATTGTTGCTTTGTTGGCATAATTGCTGGCAAATAAGGGAAAATCCTGAGCTAATAGGAGGTTAATCTGTAAAAAGCATGTGAAGCTTTTTTAGAAAGTAGAAATCAGCAATAACATCTGCATTGATGACCACAGACCAAGCTGTCCTTAAAGACATAGGAAGCTGTCCTTAAAGACATAGGAGCTGGATGAAAACCTATTTATGAAAGGTAATGAGCTTGAATGAGCTTGAAAGTATAGGTAAAGGTATCCCCTGTGCAAGCACCGAGTCATGTCTGACCCTTGGGGTGACGCCCTCCAGCGTTTTCATGGCAGACTCAATACGGGGTGTTTTGCCAGTGCCTTCCCCAGTCATTACCGTTAACCCCCCAGCAAGCTGGGTACTCATTTTACTGACCTCGGAAGGATGGAAGGCTGAGTCAACCTTGAGCCGGCTGCTGTGATTGAACTCCCAGCCTCATGGGCAAAGCTTTCAGACGGCTGCCTTACCACTCTGCGCTACAAGAGGCTCTTCTTGAAAGTATAACTGGAATGCTAATATTTTGGAGGAATAAATTGTCCTTCTTATACCCTGCAAGATGAAACTCAAATACTTTGGCCACCTCATGAGAAGGAAGGACTCCCTGGAGAAGAGCCTAATGCTGGAAGTGACTGAGGGCAAAAGAAAAAGGGGACGACAGAGAATGAGGTGGCTGGATGGAGTCACTGAAGTAGTTGGTGCGAACTTAAATGGTCTCCGGGAAATGGTAGAGCAGTGGTCCCCAACCCCTGGTCCGGGGACCGGTACCGGGCCGTGGCTCCTCCTTGTCCTCCTCCCTGGCTGTTGCCTTGGGCTGCCCTTCCACTCTGCCACCAGCTCACCTTTGGTGCTCTCTGGTGGCTGCCATGGCTGGGGCTCCCCCTCAATATGGCACTGCGCAGCTGCTGCTAGCAGTGCCCCCCAGGGGGCGGCAGGAAGTTAGGGTCACCGGCGGGAATACAAGTCGAGCAGGGGCTTAGGCATTGGCAACGTCCCTAGGCAAAATACTACCCCCCCCCCCCCAGGCCTCAGTAAAATCGTCAAGCGTTGACCAGTCCCCAGCGATAAAAGGGTTGGGGACCACTGTGGTAGAGGACAGGAATGCCTGGAGGATCATTGTCCGTGGGGTCAAGATGGGTCGGACATGACTTTGCAACTAACAAGAAAAACCACAACAGTTTTCTCAAGTCTACCTGGTGAGTTTATGGTAGAGGCAAGATTTAAATTGGGCACCTCCTGGATCATTCTTTGAAGACAAGGAGCTGTTTTGTTTTGTTTTTGTATCCTGCTTTTTAATATGTAAAGGGGTCTCAAAGCAGCTGACAATAGCCTACCCTTTCTCTCCTCACAACTGACTCCCTGTGAGGTAGGTGAAGCTGAGAGTGCTCTGAGAGAATTGTGACTAGCTCAAGGTCACGACTTCACACCTAACAACAACATACCCTGCAAGGGAAGGCAAACAGGTATCACTTCCCCCTTTTCCTCTGTCTGGTTTTTTTTACTATTCTCTTCCTCTGCTCAGCCTCTTCCTTCACCATCTCCCCTGCCAGGCTTTTTGCCCACCAGCTTGTGGGATGGCATCAGCTCCTTGCCTATGGCAGCTCACCCTGTTGCCTAGTCTGCCTTAGACACGTAATGCTAAGGGAACTCTTCTGCCAGGCATTTGGTTGAGGTCAACCAGATCCAACATCTTCCACTGGACCCTCGAACCTCCTTCCCATGAAACTTAATGCCTTGAACCTACCTATCAAGGGTCTGTCAGTATGTTTTGGTTATGAATTTATTGTTCTCACTGTTCATTATTGTTCTGTTGTTATTTATGTTTAATTACTTTTTTGTTCCTGTTCCTTATGTTTCATGTGAGCTGCCCTGAGCCTCTAGGGGAGGTGGTATATAAATTTATTAACATGATAAACAAGCGTTCATTTCATCCATGGTTATTCTCTCTGTCTTTCCAGTACAAACCCTGGGTTTTGATGGCCTATGGGATGGCAGCCTGTTGGTTTTTGTTGGGCACAAATGGTCTGATCGTGATTTTGCTCCAAACAAGTGTTTCTTATTTCATGGCTCAGTTTAAAAACCCGGTTCTGACCTGGCTGAGCTCCTTGCTTCTGTTGTCGACTTTACGCATCCCTGCCCTGGAAGACCTACAGGTAATTTCTTTATATCTCGTTGTCCCAAAACAAACACTTTCATTTTTGGTTTTGAAGAAATGAGTTTTGAGGAATCACGTTAAGACACAAGTGCAGTGACCATTTAGTTATTTTTGACATCTTGAAAATAACCCTTTCTTTGGGAATTCATTATAAAGTTGAAGACCCATTACGAAGTTGCCTAGCACTTCTCTACACAATGACCTTTCTTTGGCCTTGCAGTCTTTTCAAACAGAATCTGCTCCCAGTGGTTAGGTGTGCCTCGGCACTGAGTGTGACTAACATTGGAGGCATGCCCAGAACAGTGATTCACATGGACACATACAAAAGGAACTCTACCAAGGGTCTGACTAGATAAGACACTGGAAAATCTGGGTTTGCATTTTCTTGGGTATTTAAATGGAAATAACATCCACTGGCAAGGAGGGTTTTAATCCTTCACAGCATGTATAGTTTTGTTGACTGAAACTGCTCCTTTTCTTACCTTTTGTTACCTAGGACGGGGGGGGGGGGAGATGGGCAGAGAGGTTGCAAACTTTTTATATTTTTCTGTTTCAGAACTAATTGGTTTTGGTTGAAACCACACAGGCAGAGGATGAATCTCAAAGAGTGCAGTGGTTAAGAGTGGTGGACTCAAATCTGGAGAACCAGGCAGCCAAGTGACCTTAGGCTAGTCACAGGACTCAGAGCTCTCTCAGCCCCACCTACCTCACAGTGTGTCTGCGGTGGGGAGAGGAAGGGAAGGTGAGTGCAAGCCACTTTGAGACTCCTTCACGTACTGAAAAGTGGGGTATTAAAAGCTGGCTCTTCTCTCTTCTAAGCTGGCAGTGACATAATGGCACATTTCACCACCACAACTATAAACTAATACACTTTAATTCTATATGTAAACAATCACCTTCCCTTCCTCTTCCCACACCAGGTACCCTATGAGGTAGGTGAGGCTGAGAGAGCTCTGAGACAGTTGACTGGCACAAGGTCACCCACTGACTGCATGTGGATGAGTGGAGAATCAACTCCGGTTCTCCGGATTTGAGGCCACTGCTCTTAACCAGGACACTAAGCTGCTTTGGGTCCCCACTGGGGAGAAAGGCAAGATATATACAAATTAAATCCATATATAAATAAAATGCTGCTTGAAGCTTGAAAAACAGATATAGAGCCTAAGCTGTGGAATGACATCCTGATAGTGTTGAGCAGTGATCACCTTATTTTTCTTTTAGGAAAGGTTATAAACTCCCTTTTCATTTTCGTTTTCTCCCCCACCCCCAAACAAACCTGTGTTTTTCAATTGCATGCGTGTTAGTTTTTAAAATAACCTTTTGTTTATTTGAAGGATTGTTTGTTGTGCAGCATCGTTTCTGCTGCTTTGTTTTCTTTTTGTAAAAGTGGCATATAAATGCATCTAATATAATGTTATTGGGGGTTGGGCTTCTTCCTCTTTCTGCCTCCTGTTCAGGGACAGATAAAAGGGCTAATAGAAACTATGCTTTGATTCCCTGGAGTTTTGTCATGATCAAAGCTCAGCATCTCTTCCCCTTTCTTCCTCCCCCCCCCCCCCCCACTCTTGGAAGGTAAAATTATTCCTTGCAAATTTAAAAGAAGCTGCTACAGCATGACTATCGGCTTTACTCAGGACGGCAGCGGCCAAGGTGTTCTTCTCTCCTTATGTGCCCTAGTTAGGAAGGGCAGCAGCTACTGCGATACTGGAGTTTTGCTTATCTGCAATTTTTTAAAAGTCTGCTGCTTCAATTAATATAAATTATGTTCAGAGTGTTCCAATAGTTCAGGATATTTCTGTTCACCTCCTCCCATATTAAAACTGTAAATGGTGCACCTGTTAATATCGGTACTCTAAAACGTTTTGATCTTGCCTTTTGTGTATTACCTAGGACGGAGTGGAAAGTTCTCAGGGGAATCTTTATTGGCTCGAAATGGAGCTTTGAATGGAAGCCTCTTGGCGGTCCTTGCAGCAGCAGTGTTTGCACTGCTTGGTGTATCTGGGCTGCATTTATTTGTGATGTTTTTACTCACGAGATGCCAAGGTGACAGTGGGCGCTTTGCCCTGCCTCTATTTTGGCATCAGATGTAATAACAGTTCCAGAGGGGTAGCCATGATCGTCTGTTGCAGCAGAATACAACACCTGGCACCTTAAAGGCTGACCAGATTTAAAGTGAGCTCTGACTCATGGGAGCGTACGCTGCAATAAATGTTGTTAAGTCTTTAAAGTGCTAGTGGGCTTGTGTGGTATTTAGGTGTGCTAAGGTGGTGATGGGAAGTATGTCAAGTTGTTGCCGACTTACCGCGACCCTGTGGGGTGTTCAAGACAAGAGAGGAACAGAGTTGATTTGACCATTGCCTGTCTCTGTGAAGCAGCCCTGGATTTCCTGAGGTTTCCTTGTTATTGTTAAGTGCGAAGTCGTGTCCAACCTATCGCGACCACATGGACAATGATCCCCCAGGCCTTCCTGTCCTCTGCCATTCCCCAGAGTAGTCACAGAATCACAGAATCATAGAGTTGGAAGGGGCCATACAGGCCATCTAGTCCAACCTGCTCAACACAGGATCAGCCCAAAGCATCCTAAAGTCTCCTCTCCAGGCTAAACAGACCAAGCTCCCCCAACCTTTCTTCATGGTCTTGGTCTCCAAATCCCTTACCATCTTTGTTGCCCTCCTCTGGACACGCTCCAGTTTGTATACATCCTTCTTCAACTGGGGTGCCCAAAACTGAACACAGCATTCCAAGTGAGGCTGAACCAAAGCAGAGTAAAGTGGTACCATCACCTCCTGTGAACTGGACACGATACACTGTTTGATACAGCCCAAAATCCCATTTGCCTTTTTAGCCGCTGAGTCACACTGTTGATTCATGTTCAATGTATGGTCTACTAAGACTCCTAGATCTATTGCACAAGCTACTGCCAAGACAAGTCTCCCCCATTTACATTTGTTCCTATTGAACTTCATTTTATTCAGATGTTCTTGTGAGGGCCCTAGCAGCTGCATTCTGCACCAGCTGCAATTTCTGGGTCAAGGAAAAGGGAAGGCCTACGTAGAGAGAGTTGCAGAAATCAATCCTGGAGGTGACCGTCACATGGATCACAGTGGCTAGATGATCTGCGGACAGATAGGGTGCTAGTAGCTTCACCTGGCACAGATGGAAAAATGCCAGGTGAGCTACTCTGATGATTTGCGCCTCTGTTGTTAAGCATTGATAAGGCTGGTGACAACCCAGCCCAAAGCTCCAGACCAGCTGGGCCTGAGGGTGCATGTAGATGTTGAACAACGTGGGGGAGTTGGAAGGGTCACAACAACTTTTTTCCCACAGCAACCCTTTGTGTCCAATTCTTAAGAAAGGAAATCAGCCACTGGAGGGCTGTCCCACATATCCCAGCCTCGGCGAGGTGGTGGCCTAACTATTTGTGGTCAACCACATCAGACATGGCTAACAGATATAACATCATAAGGAAAGCCAAACTGCCCCTGTCCAGCTGGTGCCGGAGATCATCTGTCAAAGCAACCAGCACTGTTTCTACTCTGTGTCCAGGACGGAAGCCTGATTGGTATGGGCTGAGTGCCAAAGTTTCCTCGTGCCAAGAGCTGGTCCTTAGTGGCCCTTTCAACCACCTTACCCAGAAACACAAGATGCGAGATTGGCCGGTAGTTGGCTGGATCCCGTGGCTCCAGCATTGTTTTTTAAGTAAAGAGTGAACCACCGCCCCTCCTACCATCCCTGTTAATTCCGCCGATGACAGGGAGAAGTTGAAAATATTCCTCAGGGGGCTTCCTATCCATTGGTCATTTGTTTTGAGTAGCCAAGACAGGGATCAAGGGGACAAGGGGTCACCCTCACCAACCCCAGCAGCTCGTCCATGGCTGCTTATTTCCATTTTCATAGTTCCTCTCCCAACACTACAGTTTCCAGATCCTTACATTCAGTATTAAGCTGTATGTGCATGCCTACATGCAAAGATCCTTTTATGCTCACCTGAGAATCTGAGGATGTGTGTTGTGTTTGCAAGGGTCAGGGCAGAAGGTAGACTAAGTTTTGAGCTGAGTTTACAAAATAGCAACAACATAAATTTTAATGCATTTCTCAGTGGAGCATAAATGACATTCAGATTTTGGGGGGCCACCACATTAATTAAGCACCGTAATCTTAATGAAGAAACATGACTGCCAATTCTAAATCTTGGTTTTCCTTTCTTCTGTTTCTGAGCTGCTTAGCGCAACTTGGCAGCTTGTTCTTTGTGACTGGATTTTGGGGGTGGGGGAGCTGTTAAAGTCATAATTTGCACACCATGTTTTGTACTGAAATTCTGCCAGCATTCCTGGATTTCCCCGTTGTTCACTCATTTCTCCCTCTGTGCCTGAGGATGCATGAAGAATAGCTGCTCCTTTGAAAAGCACTTCTGTTCTTCCTGTGTTCTCTTTCACACTCATAGACACAGCTTGTCTGCACATTCTGTAAGTGTAGGCATCAGGCCAGGATAACAAGTGTTGCTTGTGTGGTATCCAACTGTGAGAATAAGGTCTTGTAAGGAGCTGCTTTATATGAGTAGACCAATGGGAAATCTAGCTAATACATCTAACTGTGACTGGCAGGGGCTCTTTAGGAACACTGCAGCCTGAGGTCCCTTAACTGGAGATGTCATAGGAGCATACACGTGGAAAATACTGAGCTTTATCCCACCGTGCTATATGCTGGTATGGTCTTGTTCTGAACACTGGACTACAAGAATAACATTCTGTGGGGAAATATTAGGAAATAACAAGTCTACAGGCAGATACCTTAACTAAACCAAGATTAGGCAGATTCCCAGGCAGGATATCTTACCAGTTTTTATCTTGCCTTTTCAAAGTAGTACTTATTTCATTTTCACTCTGTGCCAGCTTTTCTCATCTTTCTTGCCATCGAGAAACCCCTGAAACATTCTTCAGGCTTCGAGAAACCCCAGAAGTGATGTGATCATGCAGAATATGATTGGGAAGCATAGCTGTATACATGCCCATCTCCCCTTTCCACCCCAGCATTGGCCTTGGAGGCGGGGGGGGGGAGGGAAGGTTGATATGACCATATATGGTTATATCACCCAATAAATGTTTAACAAATTTTTAAAAAATATTAAAAAATTCATTAACTCCCACCCAGTCAGGAAACCCTTCCAGAGCTGAAAACCCCACAAGGGTTTTCTTTCCTTGAAAACCCCACAAGGTCCCCATAAGTCAGGTTTGAGTTGACAGCAAAGAGAAAAAAAGAAAAAATATTGGTTTGTCTAGCCTCTGCTTTTGCTTGGTCATATGAAGCTGCATTTCCTGACTCAAACTCTTCATTGCAAGGACACAGTCTCCTCAGGTCAAAATATTATCTGTCCCAAAAAACTTTTAAATTTCCTTTTCTTTTAAGTGTTCTGGTGTGGTTACTGAAGAGCTGTAATTTCAAAGAAACATTTTGAGGCAAAGCCAACTGGGCAAACCAAATCACACTACAGGATAGTTTGCATGTGGGATGCCCAGATGGGTGCAAATGCAAATATTGAAATACAATAAACAGAATGATGAATAGTTAGTGCAATTAAACGTGGGAATAGAATGCAGAGGCATGAACTGCAACAAGGCATAATTTAAAGGGATTCAAAGTTACCCAAAATATAAATTTCCCATACATGTTCTTTGTGCATTCTATCCATGAAATGCTCTTGAGTTAGTTTGTGTGATTCATTTTATTTGTTTATATATTTAGTTTTAGATATATCATCTTTCTCCCCCTTCAAGGATCGCTGCCTTGTTGTGGCAAGGGGGCTTGCGTAGTTCAGTGAAGCTATGAGCTATGCCGTGCAGGGCCACCCAAGACGGACAGGTCATAGCTGAGAGCTCTGACAAAAGGTGATCCACTGGAGAAGGCAATGGCAAACCACTCCAGTATCTTTGCCATGAAAACTCTATGGACAGTTCCAATAGGCATAACGATATGACGCTGGAAGATGAGCCCCTCAGGTCGGAAGGTGTCCAATATGCTACTGGGGATGAGCAGACGGCTAGTACAAGTAGCGCCAGAATGAATGAAGCGGCTGGGCCAAAGCCGAAAGGACGCGCAGTTGTGGAAGTAACTGTTGGCGAAAAGACAGTGCGATGCTGTAAAGATTTTTATTCCGTAGGAACCTGGAACGTCAGATCCATGAATCAAGGCAAGCTGGACGTGGTTAAACAAGAAATGAGAAGACTGAACATCGACATTTTAGGAATCAGTGAACTAAAATGGACAGGAATGGGTGAATTTAATTCAGATGACCATCAGGTATACTACTGTGGACAAGAATCTCGCAGAAGAAATGGAGTAGCATTCATAATCAATAAGAGAGTAGGAAAAGCAGTCTTGGGATACAATCCCCAAAATGACAGAATGATCTCAGTTCGAATCCAAGGCAAACCATTCAACATCACAGTGATCCAGGTCTACGCCCCAACCACTGCTGCTGAAGAGGATGAAGTTGATCAGTTCTATGAAGCCCTACAACACCTTCTAGAAGCAACGCCCAAAAATGATGTGCTTATCATCATGGGGGATTGGAATGCTAAAGTAGGAAGCCAAAAGATAACCGGGATAACAGGCAAGTTTGGCCTTGGAGTACAAAATGAAGCAGGGCACAGGCTGGTAGAATTTTGTCAAGAGAATACAATGGTCATAGCAAACACTCTTTTCCAGCAACCCAAGAGACGACTCTACACATGGACATCACCAGACGGTCAACACAGAAATCAGATTGACTATGTGCTCTGCAGCCAAAGATGGAAAAGTTCTATCCAGTCAATAAAAACAAGACCAGGAGCTGATTGTGGTTCAGATCATGAGCTTCTTGTTGCAAAATTTAGGCTTAAATTGAAGAAAGTAGGGAAAAGCACTAGGCCACTCAGGTATGAACTAAATCATATCCCTGACGAATACACAGTGGAGGTGACAAATAGATTTAAGGAATTAGATCTGATAGACAGAGTGCCTGAAGAACTATGGACGGAGGTTCGCAACATTGTACAAGAGGTAGCAACTAAAACCATCCCAAAGAAAAAAGAAATGCAAGAAATCAAAATGGCTGTCTGAAGAAGCTTTACAAATAGCTAAGGAGAGAAGGGAAGTGAAAGGCAAGGGAGAAAGAGAAAGATACACCCAATTGAATGCAGAATTCCAGAGAAAAGCTAGAAGAGATAAGAATGCCTTCTTAAATGAACAGTGCAAACAAATAGAAGAAAACAATAGAATGGGGAGGACCAGAGATCTTTTCAAGAAAATTGGAGATATGAAGAGAACGTTTCATGCAAAGATGGGTATGATAAGGGACCAAAATGGTAGGGACCTCACAGAAGCAGAAGAGATCAAACAAAGGTGGCAAAATTATACAGAAGAACTATACAAGAGCGAGCTTAACATCCCTGATGACCACAATGGGGTAGTTACTGACCTGGAGCCAGACATCCTGGAATGTGAAGTCAAATGGGCCTTAGGAAGTCTGAGCAACAATAAAGCTAGTGGTAGTGACAGCATTCCAGTTGAACTATTCAAAATCTTAAAGGACGATGCAGTAAAAGTGCTACACTCAATATGCCAGCAAATTTGGAAAACTCAACAATGGCCACAGGATTGGAAAAGGTCAGTTTACATTCCAATCCCAAAGAAGGGCAATGCCAAAGAATGTTCAAACTACCGCACCATCGCACTAATTTCTCATGCTAGCAAAGTTATGCTCAAAATCCTACAAGCTAGGCTCCAGCAATATGTGGACCGAGAACTTCCAGAAGTACAGGCAGGATTTCGAAGAGGCAGAGGAACTAGAGATCAAATTGCCAACATACGCTGGATCATGGAGAAAGCTAGGGAGTACCAGAAGAACGTCTACTTCTGCTTCATTGACTATGCTAAAGCCTTTGATTGTGTGGAGCACAACAAATTGTGGCAAGTTCTTAAAGAGATGGGAATACCAGAGCATCTTATTTGTCTCTTGAGAAATTTATATGCAGGTCAAGAAGCAACAGTGAGAACTGAACATGGAATCACTGACTGGTTCAAAATTGAGAAAGGAGTTCGGCAAGGCTGTATACTGTCGCCTTGCCTATTTAACTTGTATGCAGAGCACATCATGAGAAATGCGGGATTAGAGGAGTCACAAATTGGGATCAAGATTGCAGGGAGAAATATCAACAACCTCAGATATGCAGATGATACCACTCTAATGGCAGAAAGTGAAGAGGAACTAAAGAGCCTGTTGATGCGGGTGAAGGAGGAGAGTGCCAAAGTTGGCTTGAAACTCAACATCAAGAAAACAAAGATCATGGCATCCGGCCCTCTCAATTCCTGGCAAATAGAAGGGGAAGAAATGGAGATAGTGACAGATTTTATTTTCCTGGGCTCCAAGATCACTGCAGATGGGGACTGCAGCAAAGAAATTAAAAGACGCTTGCTCCTGGGGAGGAAAGCTATGGCAAATCTAGACAGCATCCTAAAAAGCAGAGACATTACCCTGCCAACAAAAGTGCGTTTAGTCAAGGCTATGGTCTTCCCAGTTGCAATGTATGGCTGCGAAAGTTGGACCATAAGGAAGGCCGAGCGTCAAAGAATTGAGGCTTTTGAACTCTGGTGCTGGAGAAGACTCTTGCGAGTCCCTTGGACTGCAAGGCGAACAAACCAGTCAGTCCTAGAGGAGATCAGCCCTGACTGCTCTTTAGAAGGCCAGATCCTGAAGATGAAACTCAAATATTTTGGCCACCTCATGAGAAGGAAGGACTCCCTGGAGAAGAGCCTAATGCTGGGAGAGATCGAGGGCAAAAGAAGAAGGGGACGACAGAGAATGAGGTGGATGGATGGAGTCACTGAAGCAGTAGGTGCAAACTTAAATGGACTCCGGGGAATGGTAGAGGACAGGAAGGCCTGGAGGATCATTGTCCATGGGGTTGCGATGGGTCGGACACGACTTCGCACATAACAACAACATATCATCTTTCTAGTTGAAGAAGCCTACTTCCAAGTAAAAAACCAATGACCTCAAAATAACAGTGATCCCAAAGGAGTGTTTCAGGAGTCAGAGCTATGTAAATAGTAAATGCTGCAAGAATTGGAGTTGTAATGGTATGACATGTAAATGCTTCACAAAAAGTGTTTTTCATCTTTACAAGCGCATGGGTGAGACTGCATACTGTAACTTCCTGTCTGCTTTTATTTTACAGAGGGGCTGGTATGGCAGTGAAAATGAATACTACTTGCTCATTTTTACCTTGACGGTCCGCTGCCTCTACTGCACAAGCTTCAGTCTAGAGTACTGCTGGTCTAAACAGAAGATGCATCATTCGTTCCTTTGGATGTTGTTATATGTGTTCTATTATCCTGTTCTTCACAATGGGCCCATTATCACCTTTGATGATTTTCATAAGCAGGTGATAGCACTTCTGAAATATTGCCTTTGTCTTGGTTTATGTGAAGTTCCATAGTAATCTTAATGCTCCATTAGATGAAATTTGACCTGTGTGCTTACTGCTTTCCTCTGCGGGGTTACTCTTGTACGAGCTTAGGAAGACTGTTGGCTTCATGATGGATAACATGTTTAGCATGACCATGCTTATGACACCCATGAAATACATTATTTATGCAAAAAAAATTGGGGTGGGAGGCATTGTATTTCTAAAGTATCCACTGCTGTTGGGTGTAGATAATGAATAAATCCCCCAGCAATTGGTTTTGTTTGATGCAGGGGCCTTCCGTTTGTGCAAGATTGTTGTTTGCTGCTCACAGATTAACTGTCTAAGAGGATTTCCTGGACTATTGGCTTTAATGCTACTTCAAATCCTCCTTGAAAAATCCAGAACCATGTAACACATTTTTCTCAGACATGTTAAGATCTACATCGGAATTCGAAGGGTTTCTTGGTCTACGACTATGGTACAATAAGATGCATACTGTGTTTGACACAGTGAAATTCAGTTAATCATAATCATAGAATAGAATCATAGAGCTGGAAGGGGCCATACAGGCCATCTAGTCCAACCCCCTGCTCAACGCAGGATTAGCCCTAAGCATCCTAAAGCATCCATGAAAAGTGTGTATCCAACCTTTGCTTGAAGACTGCCAGTGAGGGGGAGCTCACCACCTCCTTAGGCAGCCTATTCCACTGCTGAACTACTCTGACTGTGAAAAACTTTTTCCTGATATCTAGCCTATATCGTTGTACTTGAAGTTTAAACCCATTACTGCGTGTCCTCTCCTCTGCAGCCAGCAGAAACAGCATCCTGCCCTCCTCCAAGTGACAACCTTTCAAATACTTAAAGAGGGCTATCATGTCCCCTCTCAACCTCCTTTTCTCCAGGCTGAACATTCCCAAGTCCCTCAACCTATCTTCATAGGGCTTGGTCCCTTGGCCCCAGGTCATCTTCGTCGCTCTCCTCTGTACCCTTTCAATTTTATCTACGTCCTTCTTGAAGTGAGGCCTCCAGAACTGCACACAGTACTCCAGGTGTGGTCTGACCAGTGCCGTATACAATGGGACTATGACATCTTGTGATTTTGATGTGATGCCTCTGTTGATACAGCCCAAAATGGCATTTGCCTTTTTTACCGCTGCATCACACTGCCTGCTCATGTTTAGTTTACAATCCACAAGTACCCCAAGGTCTCGTTCACACACAGTGCTACCTAGAAGTGTATCCCCCATCCAGTAGGCATGCTTTTCATTTTTCTGACCCAGATGCAGAACTTTACACTTATCTTTATTAAATTGCATCTTGTTCTCATTTGCCCATTTTTCCATTGTGTTCAGATCTCGTTGAACTCTGTCTCTATCTTCCGGAGTATTTGCCAGTCCTCCCAATTTGGTGTCATCTGCAAACTTGATGAGTAGTCCCTCCACCCCCTCATCTAGATCATTAATAAATATGTTAAAAAGTACCGGGCCGAGCACCGAGCCCTGAGGTACCCCACTACTCACCTCTCTCCAGTCTGATGAAACACCATTGACAACAACTCTTTGAGTGCGGTTCTCTAACCAATTCCCTATCCACCTAACTATCTGAAAATCCAGATTGCACAGATAATAGTCTGTGCATGTGTGTTGATCCTGATACACAAACCTATCACAGGAAATGATTGGGGGAAAAGTATTTCAAAACTTGCAAATACATGAATATATATAACATTAACTCTTTAGTTCAGGAAGGACCTAAACATGGAGTAAAAAGCCATAAATTTTTGTTGTTGTTATGTGCGAAGTCGTGTCCGACCCATCGCGACCCCATGGACAATGATCCTCCAGGCCTTCCTGTCCTCTACCATTCCCTGGAGTCCTTTTAAGTTTGCACCTACTGCTTCAGTGACTCCATCCATCCACCTCATTCTCTGTCGTCCCCTTCTTCTTTTGCCCTCGATCACTCCCAGCATTAGGCTCTTCTCCAGGGAGTCCTTCCTTCTCATGAGGTGGCCAAAGTATTTGAGTTTCATCTTCAGGATCTGGCCTTCTAAAGAGCAGTCAGGGCTGATCTCCTCTAGGACTGACCGGTTTGTTCGCCTTGCAGTCCAAGGGACTTGCAAGAGTCTTCTCCAGCACCAGAGTTCAAAAGCCTCAATTCTTTGACGAGCCATAAATAAGAGGTGTGATAAATTAACTTGAAAATAATTCAATCTTAATTTTACTTTTTGCAAAGTTTCAGAAGCCGTTTTTCTTGGCATCTAAGTATTTTATATTAGTGCCAAGAAAGAGCTGGCTGCTACTGAAAAGGCCTGTAGTGCAGAGGCTTTTATTATGGCTAACACTGGTTAGCTCTGTCTTAATGACAAACACCAGAGAAGTTGCTAAGCTTCATTAAGCAATGCATATATACCATGTACCAATATTGTGGCTTTTGCATGCATATAATTTCTGAGTACTGAGAGCTTGATAAACATTCAGAAAAGTTGACAGAAAAGTTGACAAGTTTTTCTCCCTCTTACATCAACTCACGGAGAACCCAATGAAGTTATTGGCAAATAGGTTCAGATAGACAAAAAGAAATACTTATTTCCAAACAATAATTAAACTGTGGAATTCACTGCCAGGGGATTTAGTGATGGCCACAAGCATAGATGTCTTTAGAAGGGGGCTAGAGATATTCCTGGAGGTCTTCCATGTTGACTAGAAATGACGTGGGCCCATGTTGTCATCATCCTTAGAATGTTGGTACAGAGGCAAGCAAACCTTACATATCCAGTGCTAGAAGGCAGCATCAAAGGAAGGCCTTGACTTCTATTCCATGTTCATTTGACCTTCCATTGTTTGGCAGTTGGTTGGCTGCAACATGAAACAGGTTGTGTACTAGATAGACTACTGGTCTGATCCATCAGGGCTGAATTTATGTACTGATGTCAACTGATACACCTATGCTAGTAGGTGTGGGTGTAAAGGTGGTGATTTTGTAAAGTATTTTTGCACAGGATGATGAGCAAGACAGCCTGAATAGACCCTATGGCATGACAACTCAGTGTTAGAAGGGCCATTCAGCTCAGACTTGGCCAGGGAACCCATGGGTGAGCCAGAAACCATCACTGGCACTCCTGATCAGGCTTGAGCCAAATAATCCCTGCAAAGCTTCATTTGCTCCTCTCTGCCAGTGACCCCTGTTCTCTATATATTAAATGGATAGTCTTTCTCTGCCATTGAGACAGTTCCAGACCCAGAAAAGAAAAATAGTCTAGGTTTTCCAAAGCAAGTTAGAGCCCTGTTTTCCATTAAAATTATCTATCACCGCAACTGATGTGCCTAAATGAGCATTTTATCACTGGGAGCTGAGCAGGAAGCAGATGTGTCAACATGCCTATTGAAGTCTGATAGGCATGCAGGGTAACTGAAGCAGCACCATCCAGAAATGCTCAGTTCTTTCCCCTGCCCCAGCACTTTGAAGAACCATAGTTTCTTCAGACTACTCAGAGCTACTGAGATGTCATTAAGGATGAGTCAGAATAGTGAAATCATCCGGAAAGCTCAGTGAAAGATGTAATAAGAGTTATTAAGTAATCTTCTATTCTTTACAGAGAATACACCAATCATCTGTGTAATCATTTCCAAGTAACAAACAGAAAAGGGAAAGGAGGAGAAAAAATGGAAGTAAGCTGAATGAGGTGTTTTCTCATACCCTTTCCCTGAACAACTGACAAAATATTCACTTCATGTTGTTTTAATAGCCCCATGAATAAATATATGATTTTCTTCAGAAGAAAATATAGAAAAGATACAGATCAAGAGCCCAACATTTAACTCTAAATCTTAGGCCCAAATGAGGAGAGGGAAGAAGAAAAAAACTGTAAGGTGACATTTTGAAAATATTGAAAAGTAAGTATGATTTGACTTCATTTTATGCCATCTCTCTTGTATAGTTTTGTTTGTTTTATGAGAATTTATTTTAGTGAATTTAGAAATCAGGCTAAGTGAAATGCCAGCTAACTATTAACAACCTGGTCAAGAAGGTTAAAAAAAAAGAAGAAGCGAGTTGCTTCATAATATTTAAGAATCCCAGAAAGCAGTTTAGCTATTAATCTGAAACAGGATGAGTTTTACCTCAGAATTAGATATAGCAATTATATGTATTACTAGCAGAGAAGCCCATTTTGAAAATAGGGTAGGGAATGGGTGGATGTGCAGCAAGGTGTGGTGAAGCATGGCTGGATAGCCATCCTCAGGTCCTGGCCTCACCTGGTGGCAGCTCATCCTCAGGCATGAGAAGCAGGGAAGAGCCTTTGGATGATGTGGGAACATTCTGATTGGCCCTTTGGGGGGGGCCTTCTCCCGCTAGAGCCAATTAGAGGTTCCTGGGTGCTTCCTGACAGTGCACCAGCTCCTCCAAGTGGCCAAGGGGAGGGCCCCCCCAAGGACCAGAGGGCCAGCTCATTGTCAGTAGCAGTGCATGTGTGTGATATGTTAGTCCGCTGAGAAGAAATACAGAGGGTGCTAGTGGATGGGGAGGCAGACTGTAGGAAAGGAAGGAAGAAGAGGAAAGGAGGTATGGGAGAGAGAAAAAAGGGCAAGGTGTGGTTGAAATAATGGGTAGAAGGGAGAAAGAAAGGAAGTAAAGGAGAAAGACAGGAAGCAAGTGAGAGGGAGAGACAGGAAGGAGATGGAGAAATAGAGGAAGTCAGGAAGTAAGAAGGAAGAAAGGAAGGCAGGCAGAGAGGTAGGTGAAAGGGGAGGGGACACGGGGGTGTGAAGGTTGGGGGGAATCGCGAGGGGGGTGAATTGGGCGGGGGAGGTGGCAAGGGAAGAGGGGTAGAGAGGAGTGTGTGCGTGGGTGTGGGGTGGGGGAAGGGGTGGGAGAGCGTGGTGGGTGGGTGGCTGTGTGTTTGTGCGTGTGTCTGATGGCGCGGGGAAGCGGCGGTGGCACGATGGGGCGGCAGCCAGGGGGTTGTGTGTGTGAGTGTGCGTGTCTGTGGTCACTGGGAAGCTGTGGTGGGGCAATGGGGGGTCGGCCAGGGGGGTTGTGTCTGTTTGTGTGTCTCTTTTGGGCACCCGAAGGAGGCTCAAAGCAGCTTACAGTCACCTTCCCTTTCCTCTCCCCACAACAGACACCCTGTGAGGTAGGTGAGGCTGAGAGAGCCCTGATATCACTGCTCAGTTAGAACAGTTTTATCAGTGCCATGCCGAGCCCAAGGTCACCCAGTTGGCTGCATGTGGGGGAGTGGGGAATCAAACCCGGCTCTCCAGATTAGAAGTCTGTACTCCTAACCACTCTACCAAACTGGCTCTCAAGTGCAATGATAATATGATATCCAATGACATGTAAATGCAGATTCTTAATCAGAGTTCAAAACTGGTCCGACGTATCCTTACCTGTTGCTATAGTGGAGGGGAATAGCAATGAGTGGAGGCTCCATGAGACCATGCTCTTGAGCACCAGGAGTAGTTATAACTTTTAGGAAGAAAGAACTGAAAGTACCTGGCTACAGATAAAGTAATTTTAAGAATTCAAAGCAGAGGAAATGGAAAATTCAGAATAACAAGCTAAAAAAGGGGTAATAAAAATGTTCTGAGATCCTCATAAAGTGAACACTTGAGAAGAATATGAAAGAAGTATCAGTCTTACCTACAAGGCATGGACAGAGTCATTCAGAATATGGGACATTCATGAATTACCTTGACAAACCTGAGAAGAATTTGCATTTAAACAAGCCAGACAAAAGGCCCTTGCATATCAAGTGATAATCAAATAATATGCACATGTTGGAAGAGTTTTTAGAGGGGAAATATCATAATATTGAGATGATCAACAAAGACATGCTGTCATGCCCGCCTGCTCAGATTTGGCACCAGGGCTGCTCCAGCGGCAGAGATCTCCCTGAGGCATTGGGAGACCCGCCTGCCACAGACTCCAGCTGCCTAACCTATCTAGTGATGAGCAGCCTGGGCCCAGCCAGGCTGTTACCCAGCCATATTTCATCAAGCCCCTGGATAAAGCAGTCACCAGTCTAGAAGACTCACCAGAGGAGCAGCACCAGTAGGCTCAGGTCAAAGTTCCTACAAGCTCTGAACAGCAGTGTTGGAGGATGTGATCTACCCTGACAACTGTCAGATGATCAGCAGGCTTGCTAGCTCACTTTAAGGGTAAATGGGGCCCAGCTGTGCAGGCTTCCTCTGATGATGATTAGAGCCACCTGCAAGCCCTCGAGGTTAAGGGCAGCCCCACCCGGTTTGGGTGTATATCAGGTGAACCCTGAGACAACGTCTGTTCTGGGGTCAATATGTTCTCTGCTTGTCTCCTGTTCTGGTTCACACTGGCAGAGCTCTGATCCTGTGACTTCTGGCTTTTTGATCTCTGGTTTGCCTGACCTTCCTGTCTTGTCTGATGTTACTGCTCTGGCTCCTAGATTCTTTGGTTTGGTTTCAACTCCATTCCTGATACTGGTTTGTGTTTTGCACTCTCTGGTTTTGACTACAGCCCGGCTTGACTTCATTCTCCAACCCATGTTCCTCTGAACTCTGTCTCTCTTGGCTTCTGACCTCCTGGACTGGTTTCTGGACTTTGGGGCAAGCTCTCTGCTCCAGCACAAGCACCCGGCCATGCAGGTGCAGCTTGGCAGGGTAGTGCAGATGCTCTGATTCTGGTACTTTGATAGTCCATAATACATTTCTTAGTCAGAGCATAAATCATGTATTTCATCTCAAAGTGTGAGCTTTCATGCGCATGCACAGTTCCTCAGACAAAATGGAGCGAGGATAATGTGAGTACTGATATATAGAACAGGTAAATTAGTGGCAAATTAGTAAACTGTGTGCCATATTATGCCACATGATAATGTTATGATAAATGGCATAATTTGTATTCTGTGACAGTTTACGAAGTTCCCTCTGATTTACCTTTTCTATATATCTGTACTCTCATGATCCTTGTTCTATTTTGTCTGAGGAAGTATGCCTGCACACAAAGGCTCACACCTTGAATAAATCTTTGTTGGTCTTAAAGGACTCAAATTTTGCTGGGGAAAAAAATGGCTGAGCATCCATTTTAGGTTCCTGAGTAAATTGGCTAAATATAGTCCTACGCAGGTAACAATTATTCTTTGATTTGATCTTTAAAAACAAATCCCTTTTAAAATAATGATGACAATATTTTACTTTACTGTTCAAATCCTGTATCTAAAGGTGAGGGAAATAAACATGTTTCTCCTGTGTTAATTGCCTTTATTCCCTCCAAATTTTTCACCTTCTTATGCTTTTCCTGATAAGTCACAGAACAAAAAAGCTTTTTTTGGAAGCAATTATCCCAACAGGCGAGAAAGGCTGAATGCTGAGAATATTATAACCCTATGCAACATTTTTAGAATGAATTGGACTGGCTGTTAAAGACTGAGGAAGCTCTGTGTTACCAGATGTGACTTTGCTCTCCATGATGTGATCAGACACTGGAGTGAGGGATAAATATGTAGGGTGATGAAAGCCTACATCTAAGCTTTTTGTTGTATGATTGCTTAGACGCTTAGGTTAAACATAGATTCAAATGAGTAGCCGTGTTGGTCTGAAGTAGCACAATAAAATCAGAGTCCAGTAGCACCTTTAAGACCAACAAAGATTTAATCAAGACGTGAGCTTTCGAGATCTTTGTTGGTCTTAAACGTGCTACTGGAATCTGCTTAGTCTGACGATGAGTGCTTGCACTCGAAAGCTCACGCCTTGAATAAACCTTTGTTGGTCTTAAAGGCACTACTGGACTCTGATTTTATTAGGTTAAACGTGGCATTATATATTTTTTTAAAATGATGAAATAGTACCCCACCCCAGAAATTGGTCTGCAGTCATAATAGTTTTGATTTTGAACAACTGAGACACTTATTTTCTAGAATAAATGACATCTTGTTCCATTTGAAGGATACAGAACCCATGTTGTAGTGTGAATGTGAATTAAAAATACATATGGCAAGACGCCTTGGGCTTTTTTGCATAAAGCAAGAAATGGAGAGTACAAGTTGATTGTCCCCTAGAATTTCGCTGGGTTTATAATGTCAGGTTCTTAGCAGAAATCTGCTCTTTGAAATGAAGAGACTGAGCTCTAAAATGGAATTCTTCCAGCAGATTTTTCATATACTGGTGATGGTCCTATATTTAAATAAATTCAGTTACAATTGGATGACAGTGTTTTTGGATCAGAAACCTATCAGTATCCTTTCAAATGTGGCAAAAATTCTTGCTCAGCAGTGTAGAAAATTGTTTGCTCATCCATATGCAGCATTTGATGTGTCAGTTGCACATGTGAGCAGACATGCATGTGTGATCGTTATGCCTGACATTGTTTATGCATACTACATAATATGCTGAAGGGCTTTCCATGTAGGAATTGTGTTTTAAGCATTCCTCAATTTATGTTATAGCAAAATGTTTTACTTATGATATAATTTGTTGGTCAGCATGAAATGTCAAGAAATCAAATACAAAAGTCAAATCAGGGTTCTCTTGAATTCCACATTTTTAGTGAATTTATTTTCCCGGGATTAGAAGAACAGAAATGAAACTATGTTTTTAAAATGCACTATTATGCCATCTTTTCATTTTGTAAATGATTTGTCATTTCATCACAATTTTAAAATGCCTTAATTTATTCCTTTTACAGATGACTAGTCAAGACTCTGGTGGTCTGAAGTCTAATCTAGGGATTTTCATCTGGGGCACTGTTCGTATTTTCTTATGGTGGTGGCTGGCAGAACTGATGATCCATTTGATGTATATGCATGCAATTTACAGTAGCCCTTCACATCTGCAAGCAGTAAACTACTGGGCCCTAGGTAAGTGTTCATGCATGAGTTTGTTATTCTGTATTAAATTCTTCTTTATCATTTTCTGTTCTGTGAAGTCTTTAGGATCCTCACAGCACCCCATCCTGTTGTTCACAAATTACAAAACCTACTAAAGAAACTCAGTTCACCTACCTGAGGAAGGCGCCCACTCTCCAGGCGTTCTACAAACTCTGAAAAACTGGATTATTCAAGAGGGCTTTTCTATGTGGGCAATAGAGTTGCCTTGTGTTAAATGATTCACCAAGAAAGACTGTGGCTTATACCACTGTATATATCTTGCTGAAATTAGGATCCTACTGTGTAACTGTGGCATCATAGATTATATCATATAACTTGTCATGCTAGTTACCTAACTAATAATGTCGAAACTGTAGTTGTTGTTTTAATGGATTTTAATGGGGTTTTAAAATGTTGTAACCCGCCACGAGCCGCAAGGGAGTGGCGGGCAATAAATCAAATGATGATGATGATGATGATGATGATGATGATGATGATGATAATAATAATATATATGCTTGTCTTCAATTCTGTTATTAGATTTACACTTGGTTCTAGTCCTATTACATTGTTTATTGAATGTTCCAACCTGATGATTGCATGAACTTATTCCGTGTAATCCGTTTTGAGGCTTCCTCAGGAGGTGGTGGGTTCTCCATCTTTGGAGACTTTTAAACAGAGGCTGGATAGACATCTGATGGAGAGGCTGATTCTGTGAAGGTTCAAGGAGGTGGCAGGTTACAGAGGATGGGGGTCGTGAGTGTCCTGCATAGTGCAGGGGGTTGGGCTAGGTGACCCAGGAGGGCTAGATGACACAGGCCTTTTAGATCTCCTATTACTGGATCCTTCAATGCAGATGCTCTGCCATTGAGCCATTGTCTCTCTCCTCCAACTATGTGTTGAAAAGGGAAAGAGATTTGAATAGTTGACAGCTGCCTTTGGTCAGTGGCAAAGAAAACCTGGAAAGGGAAATTTAGACTGACAGTGTGGGTAGCTGTTATGGCATGTGAGAAGATTTTAGACCTGTGAAAGAGTGTTGGTAGAGATTCCAAACTAACCATCTAACTGCTGTTCTGCGTTCATTCTGTTCTATTGTTCATTCTGCCTGTTCTGGTGGCAAGCAGGGGGGGGGGAAGTGTGCGTAAAGAAGCAAGAAGACTTCAAATGAACCAATCAGGACATAGGAGAAAATAATTTCTATTATTCCATTCTATTCCATTCTATTCCCTATGCTAAATGCACATCTCCAATGCCCCCTGTAGGATATACTTCACATGTTTTGGAATTATGCACATTACAGATCTTGCATATTCCAGCAGGGAGGGCTTGGTTTAGATGTTGGACTTTTGGGAAATATAGAAGCGCAGGGAGGCAGTGATTGGAGTCAGGAAAGGTTCCAGAGAAGGGATTTTGACAGGATTGGTGGAGAAGGGTGGCTCCTGAAGACTGGATGCAGGAAACACTTTAGAATCTGGCCCCTAGTCCTACTGTTAGTTAAAAGGTGTGTGTGATGATGGACCTGAGGGACAATAAAGGGACTTATCAGTCAAATAAAATAAGACTGGAATGATTTTGTTTGTTGTTGCTTATCTATGTATAATTCCACTTGTGCTTATTATCACATGAATTTTCCCTATGTGCTTTCTTGCTGTGTCTGCAGAAATAGCCAAAAGATTCAATTTCTCTAACTTGCAAATAGCTTTCAGATATGCTGAGCTGTAACTGACACATTAAACATAACCCCCCCTCCCAAATCTAGCTGCTTTCCTTCATGCTAATTAAGAACCTGCATAAGGAAAGGTAACATCAGAAGTTTGCCTCAGACAAACCTATCTGGTGATTCTTTTTAAGAACATTTTATTTTCAGTTGAAGTTCAAGTTATTAGCATTTTATCATTTTCTTCCTGGATGTGTACTTAGGATTAGCTCTCATGTTGATTTGCCTTGATCCACAATGTGTGAACATATTGTGGTGGTGATAAGCACATGGAGCACCAAATGTGATTATCTTTATTTTCTTTAGTCTCTTCTTGTCTCAAGCACCATATTTTTATTTGAAACAACATGGGATTGTGGATAGCTCTCTTGTCTCATGTTATCTTCCCTGTAGTTTGTATTCTTAGTGTTGGAAGGAAACCTCTCACAAATTGGGTTGTATGTCAGTGGGAACACAAAGTGCAGTGGGTTCTAAACAATAATGGAAGCCCTGTGGTTGAAGGGTTTCCTTCTGTGATTGGGACAATTGTAATCCTGCCAGAAAATATGCCCAAGAGCAAAGCTTTTGTGACAACCAGACTGTGTTGATAAAAGCATATCTTTCTCTAGTTCCTCCTGCATCTAAGATGAGAATACCATGTTATAGAACTTTACCCATGTAAGATTCCCCCCCCCCTTTCTGAGCTTCGTTAGTAAATAAGAAAACTCAAGACAATTTAAATTCATTAAATAAAACAGAGTCTGGTTACTGGCCCAATAACACAAAATTAAGAAATTATTATAGTCAACATCATTAATTTAAACAAGACTAAATAAATAAAGATGAATAAATAAAATATCTGGCATTGAATTGCTGCTCTGAATTCTATGGCTCTGGCCCACAGTACATTTAAAAATGGCATTTGGGCAGAGGCTGCATGAAATAGAACACTGAGGTATTTGATTCATATTTCTGTCAGTGTGGTGTAGTAGGGTTAAAGTGTTGGACTGGCAAAAAGCTAGCTTGTCAGAGAATAGTTTTAGGCTAGTCTTCCTTCAGTTTCTGTATGCATTAAATATTTTTATGTGGGGGAACATTTAAATTTGAGCTCAGACAACTGAGAACACGTGGAGAGAGCTACTGGGGAGAGTTGCTGCTGACCAGGTGAGGCTATTGTTCTGCCTGGGTGAGGTGATTGCTGGCTGCTCCTCACTAGAGGCGCGAGCCGAAGGGCGAGAGACAAAGGGCTCTTGGCCTGTGGCTCTTAGCCTGGGGTTCTTGGCCGAGCAATTAGAATCAGTAGATTATATTTCCCTAGTACTTCCACTGCCTACACATTACAATGGACCTCCAGGACACTCATCCCATCATCTGCAGTGAGTGTGACATGATTGCCTTCCTCCCAGAAGACAAGATGGACTACAGCTGCCCCAAGTGTAAGCTGGTAAGACTTTTGGAGGAAAAGATTAGGGGACTAGAAAACAGAATTATTACTCTGACCCAAAGTAAGAAAGGGGAGGAGTTCATAGTCCAGAGCTCTGCAACTTGGAATAAAGAGAATACAACCAGTCCTGAAGAGGTTAAGGAGATTGACCACAATAGGGAGCCTCCGCAGGCAGTTCGGAAAAAGACTGAAGGGCGAAGGGCGAGACAGTTCTCGGGGCCTTTGGAGCTCCAGAATAGATTTCAGGCCCTTGCAGAGGAGGTGCAAGGGTCAACAAGGGAAGAGGTCCCAAAACAAACTCTAAGACAAAGGGAAGAGGCCACGGGGACAGAAGGAAATGGAGTTGAGAAGAAAAAAAAAAGGAGAGTACTGGTAATTGGAGACTCCCTGCTAAGAGGAATGGATCGCCATGTGGCTGGGCCCGATCCCCTAACCCGAGAGGTGTGTTGCTTGCCAGGGGCGAAAATTAAAGATGTTTCAGAAAGGCTGCCCAAACTCCTCAAATCTACGGATCGCTACCCATTTGTGATGGTCCATGTGGGAACGAATGACATGTCCCTGAATACCATCGCTCCTATTAAAAAAGACTATCAAGATCTGGGGAGGAAACTCAAGCAAATGGGGGAACAAGTGGTATTCTCTTCAATCTTGCCTGTCAAGGGAAGAGGAATACATCGGGAGAGGAAGATAATGGAGGTGAATCACTGGCTGCGTAGTTGGTGCCGGCAGGAGAGATTTGGTTTCTGGGACCATGGGATAGGCTTTCTTGAGGAAGGCCTACTAGCACCTGATGGACTGCACTTATCGAAACTGGAGAAGAATGTGTTTGGCAGGAACCTGGGGAGATTCATCAGGAGAGCTTTAAACTAAAGCCACTAGGGGAAGGAGACGATCAACATAGGGAGTGTATGGAAGGAAAATGATCGGAGGCAGCCCAACCGGCAAGGCCAGCTCATAGGGAACCAAAAGTAAAAGGATTCAGATGTCTTTATACTAACGCCCGAAGCATGGGCAATAAAAAGGAAGAGCTGGAACTTCTCATGCTGATGGAAAGGTATGATCTAGTAGGCATCACAGAAACTTGGTGGAATGATTCTCATGACTGGAATGTAATGGTGGATGGATATGAACTGTTCAGAAAAAACAGAATAGATCGAAGAGGTGGAGGAGTGGCACTGTATGTGAGGAAAGGGCTTACCTGTCTGGAAATTCTAGTGAAGGAGAGCATATCTACAGTGGAAAACATCTGGGTGAAAATAAGCGAGGGGAAAACAAACAGTGTGGTGGTTGGATGTGGATGCTGCACTATGTGAGCAGCTTGAGAAAATATCCAAGCGTCAGGACCTTGTCCTCATGGGTGACTTCAATTTCCCAGATGTGTGCTGGGAAACAAACTCTGCGAAGCGTCCTCAGTCATGCAAGTTACTGACCTGCCTGGCTGACAATTTCATTTATCAAATGGTAGATGAACCCACAAGAGGTTCAGCCATACTGGACTTAATACTGACCAACAGGCAAGAGTTGGTGGATGAGGTGAAGGAGGTGGGGACCCTAGGGGGAAGTGACTATGTCCTCATAGAATTCCTTTTGAGATGGGGAGCCAAGGAAGCTTGTAGCCAGACGCGGATGTTGGATTTTCGTAGGGCAAACTTTAATAAACTCAGAGACATGATGAGTGTCATACCATGGACAAGAATGCTGGAAGGGAAGGCAGCATGTGAAGGGTGGGTGCTACTCAAACAAGAGCTATTGCATGCTCAATCAATGACAATCCCAGAAAGACGAAAACACTGCAGGAGCTCTAAGAAGCCTATTTGGATGAACAGAGAACTTCAAGAGGAACTAAGAAAGAAAAGGAAAATGTTCAGGAAATGGAGGGAAGGACAGAGCTCTAAAGAAGAGTACCTACAGGTTACTAGGCACTGTAGATCAATCATCAGAAAGGCCAAAGCTGAGAGTGAGCTAAGATTGGCCAGGGAAGCCCATTGTAACAAGAAAAGATTTTTCAGTTATGTGAGGAGCAAACGTAAAGTAAAGGAGGCAATAGGCCCACTGTTGGGTGCGGATGGACAAACTCTAACGAAAGATGCAGAGAAAGCAGAAAGGCTTAGTGCCTATTTTACATCTGTTTTTTTCCCACAGGTCAAAGTGTTTAGGCATATCTAGAGATGGCCATAGCCAAAGGATAGTGTCTGGGTGGCAGGTTAATATGGATAGAGAGGTTGTCGAGAGGCATTTAGCTGCACTGGATGAGTTCAAATCCCCTGGTCCGGATGAAATGCACCCGAGAGTACTCAAAGAACTTTCCAGAGAACTTGCACAGCCCTTGTCCATCATCTTCGGAACCTCTTTAAGGACTGGAGATGTCCCGGAGGACTGGAAAAGAGCAAACGTTATTCCGATCTTCAAAAAAGGGAGGAAGGATGACCCGGGAAACTACAGACCAGTGAGTCTGACCTCTGTTGTGGGGAAGATAATGGAGCAGATATTAAAGGGAGCGATCTGCAAACATCTGGAAGACAATTTGGTGATCCAAGGAAGTCAGCATGGATTTGTCTCCAACAGGTCCTGCCAGACCAACCTAGTTTCCTTTTTTGACCAAGTAACAGGTTTGCTGGATCGGGGAAATTCAGTTGATGTCGTTTACTTGGATTTTAGTAAAGCTTTTGACAAGGTTCCCCATGATGTTCTGATGGATAAGTTGAAGGACTGCAATCTGGATTTTCAGATAGTTAGGTGGATAGGAAATTGGTTAGAGAACCGCACTCAAAGAGTTGTTGTCAATGGTGTTTCATCAGACTGGAGAGAGGTGAGTAGGGGGGTACCTCAGGGCTCGGTGCTCGGTCCGGTACTTTTAAACATATTTATTAATGATGATCTAGATGAAGGGGTAGAAGGACTACTCATCAAGTTTGCAGACGACACCAAATTGGGAGGACTGGCAAATACTCCAGAAGATAGAGACAGAGTTCAACGAGATCTGAACACAATGGAAAAATGGGCAAATGAGAACAAGATGCAACTTAATAAAGACTAGTAAATAAGCCCGCTGCAGGCAAAATGCAGCGGGCACTAGCAGGGCTCGCGAAGAGGGCGGCGGGGCTGTGCGGCCCTGCCTGGCAAGGGCGGGTTCCCTCTCCCCGCCCTCCCCGCAGTGAAAAACTTCCCAGGCCGCAAGCTTGCGGCCCGGGAAGCTTCTTACTGAGGGAGGGCAGGGAGAGGGAATCAGGGCCGGGCTGCGCATCGTGCGGGCGCAGCCCAATGCACGGGTGTGGCCTGATGCGCGGGTGCGGCCCGAGGGTGCGGCTCAATGCGCGGGCGTGGCCTGATGCACGGGTGCGGCCCGCGGGCGCAGCCCGATGCGCAGGCATAGCCCGCGGTCGCGGCTCGATGCGCGGGGGTGTGGCCTACGCAGGCGCGGTCGGCGCGGCCCAATGCCCTGCCGGTCCCCAGCCTCAGAAAGGTTGGGGACCACTGTGTTGGAGGACCAACTCTGCTAAGAAATAAAAACTCAGTTGAATTCTTAACTTGTCTTGCCAACAGCTTCATTTTCCAGAAAGTAGAGAGGGGAACCTGGGGCTCTTCTATTTTATACTTGATTCTCATCAATAGGGAAGAACTTGTAGATGAGGTGGAAGTAGTGGGCACACTTGGTAGTAGTGACCACGTGCTTTTGGTATTTTCAATTGTGGGAAAGAGAAAACCTTTACGTAGTAGGACATATAGACTAGACTTCAGGAAAACAAATTTTAATGGACTTAAAGGTATGTTTGGTAGAGTCCTGTGGTCAGAAAGACTTAAAGAGATGGGAGTCCAAGAGGGTTGGGAGTTTCTTAAAAGTGAAATACTGAAGGCCCAATCACAAACAATTCCCTTGAGAAGGAAAGATGGAAAGAGCCTAAGGAAGCCAAGGTAGCTCCATAAACAGCTGTCAAACGATTTGAGGAATAAAAAAACAGTCATTTAGAAAATGGAAGGAAGGCCTTATTACCAAGAATGAGTATAAACAAATAACCAATCATTGTAGGGACAGGATTAGAAAAGCTAAAGCTCAATATGAGCTTAGGCTAGCAAAAAGTCTTCTTTAGTTATATTTCAAGTAAGAAAAAGAATAGGGACACCATAGGACCACTGCAAGGACAAGAAAGTGAAATTATAATAGATGATGAAGAGAGGGCTGAACTGCTTAATTCCTATTTCTCCTCAATCTTCTCGCTAGCGAGGGAAAGAGTGCTCAATGTGGAAAAAACATAACACAACAGGGGAGATGTGAGTGGTGCCCTAGGATCACTGTTGGGGCAGTCCACAAACACCTAGTTGCTTTAAATGTTACAAAGTCTTCTGGGCCAGATGAATTGCATCCAAGAGTACTAAAAACTTGCAGATGTAATCTCTGAACCTCTTTCAATTATTTTTGACACTTCTTGGAGAACAGGAGAGCTGCCAGATGATTGGAGGTGGTCAAATGTTGTCCCCATCTTCAAGAAAGAGAAAAAAGAGGATCAGGGTAACTATCGACCTGTCAGCTTGATGTCTGTAGCTGTAAACATTTTGGAACAAATCATCAAACAGTCAGTCCTTGAGCAGCTGGAACAGAGAGATGTGATTTCTAAGACACAGCACGGGTTTCGCAAGAACAAATCATGTCAGACCAACCTTATCTCTTATTTCGAGAAAGTGACTACTTTACTGGACCAGGGGGATGCTGTTGTCGGGAACCCGCTTGCTAACTGAAAAAACAGGGTGCCCCTTGAAGAAAACGTCACGCCAGGCCTGGTGAACGATACAACAGGAACAAGCTTTATTTCAGCAACGTGGAGTCCGCTGGTATGGAGTAAGAGCTTCCACCGAACTCCAGGTGGAAGCTCTCTTTTATACAAAACCCACCTCCTTTGGCTGTATTGCCCCACCCAGTACTTCCGGAGGGAACATGCTGATACAATCATGACTCATGCACATATGCGAGGTTTTCCGGGGTTCCCGATGGCCCATTTTCCTGGAACAAAGGGCCATCTCCGGGCCCTTGTCAAAAGGTGGAGGGGGACATTGAGGTTCTTTAGCGGCCATTGCCACCTCAACGATCGGGTGGGGCGCCCAGCTGCCGGCTTGCCTGTGATCACCATGCCCTACCTCCGTGATCGCGGGCGCCTCTGATGGCGGGGTTCGGTCTGGTTCCCAAGCCACCAAGGACCGAACCACGACATTCTGCCCCCCCAAAGGTCCATTCTCCAACCCCCCGGGACGGCCAGGATACCGCTTGTGGAAACGTTCAGTGAGTCGGGGCGCAAGGACGTCCGCTGCCCAGACCCATTCCCGGTCCCCCAAAGCGAAGTCCTTCCATTCCACGAGGTACTGCAACTTCCCCCTGTGGAGTCTAGAGTCCAGGATATCCGCCACCTCGTGGTGCTCCCCCCCCGGCAGGACCTCGGGCGCTGGCGGGGAAAACACGGGGTGCCAAACGTCACCGTCCGGAGTTTTTTTTAGAAGGCTCACGTGAAAGACGGGATGGATGTGCCGGAGGTTCTTGGGGAGCTTGAGCTTGACCGAAACTTCGTTGATCGGGGCCAAGACCTCGAAAGGCCCCAAAAACCGAGGGCCTAGCTTCTTGCTGGGCAAATTCAACCGGAGGTTCCGGGTGGAAAGGTAAACTCGATCCCCCGGTCGGATCTCCTCAGCTGGTCGTCTCTTCCGGTCGGCGTCCTCTTTCTGTGCTGCCTTGACTTTGTGGAGCTGCTCCTGCAGCGACTTCCAGCAGCTCCCGGCACGCTTCCCCCACTCGCGAAGGTCGGCCGATTCCCGGGCGGGGACCTCTCCAAGCTCCGGGAAGTGTCTCAGGTCTGTCCCGTAGACGACGGCAAAAGGCGACATCTCCGTGCTGCTGTGGTCTGCGTTGTTGTACGCGAACTCGGCCAGGGGGAGCAGGGGCACCCAGGTGTCTTGATGATAGGAACCGAAACACCGCAAGTACTGCTCCAGTACTTGATTAACCCGCTCGGTCTGCCCGTCCGTCTGGGGGTGGTAAGCGGAGCTCAGCCCTTGCTCGATGTCTAACAGGCGCAGGAAAGCTTGCCAAAACCGGGACACGAATTGTGAGCCCCGATCGGAAATCATCTTGTCCGGCAGCCCGTGCAGTCGGAACACGTGATCCAGGAACATCCGAGCCAACTGTGAAGCACTGGGGACACTGGCGCAAGGAATGAAGTGGGCCTGTTTGGAAAATAGATCTACCACCACCCAGATCACCGTTTTCCCCTTGCTGGGAGGCAAGTCTGTTATAAAGTCCATGGAGATCACTGACCACGGCCAGGTCGGGACCTCGAGCGGGTGCAGCAGCCCTTTCGGCTTGCCAACCCCCGGCTTGCAGGTCAGGCAGACAGGACAACCACTGACGTAAGCTTTTGTGTCCCGCCGCAGACTGGGCCACCAAAACCGCCGCCGGGCCAACTTCCAGGATTTTACGAAACCGAAGTGCCCGGCGGTCTTAGCATCGTGGCAGAGGCTGAGGGCTTCCCGTCGTAGCCCTTCCGGGACGTAGACAGCCTCCCCCCTGCGCCAGAGACCGGAGTCTAAAATCAAAGAGTCCCGGAGCTCAGCCAGCTCCTCGTCTGTCCCGTAGGCTGCCACTAGGCGGTCTCGGAGCGGGGCGGTCGCCGGGTCGGGCTCCCATTCCCCCCTGGCCCGACGCCTAGTGACGACCCCGCGTCCCAGCTGCTCCTCACCGAACACCGACCTGGTGCAGGGAGCGTACCCCTCCCCATGATGCGGCAGCCGGGAGAGGGCGTCCGCGAGGAAATTCTCTTTGCCGGGGATGTGACCCAGCTTGAAATTGTACCGCGAAAAGAACTCCGCCCACCTCATCTGCTTGGCGTTCAGGGATCGCGGTTGCCGGAGCGCCTCCAGATTCTTGTGATCTGTCCAGACCTCGAACGGCTCCTCTGTTTCCTCCAGCCAATGCCGCCATTCGGTGAGGGCGAACTTAATCGCAAACGCCTCCTTCTCCCAGGTAGACCAGTTCCGCTCCGTTTCGGCGAATTTTCGTGAGAGGTAGGCCGCCGGCCTCAGCTGCCCCGCCTGGTCTCGCTGCAGGAGAACCGCCCCGGCTGCTGCGTCGCTGGCGTCGACTTGTACCACCATCGGCTGGGTTGGGTCGACGTGCAGTAGCGTGGGCTCAGACGCGAAAGCTTGCTTGAGGGCCAGGAACGCTGCCTCCGATTTCTCATTCCAGCCGAGCGCTGCGCTGGGCCGCGTGGCGCGAGAACCTCTCCCCTTGGTACCTAGCAAGTCCGTGAGGGGAGCCACTACGGAGGAGTATCTGGGGATGAAGCCTCTAAAAAAGTTAGCAAACCCCAGGAAGCTTTGTAGCTGTTTCCGGGTGCGGGGCCTTTCCCAGTCCAGCACCGCCTGCACCTTCTCGGGGTCCATAGCTATGCCCTGGGCTGAGATGCGGTAGCCCAAATAGTCCAGGGAGGGACGGTGGAATTCGCACTTAGCCAGCTTCACGTATAGGTGGTTTGCCAGCAGGCGCTTTAACACCTCCCTCACCAGGGTCACGTGCTCTTGGGGATCTTGGCTGTAGATCAGGACGTCATCCAAATAAACAACCACCCCCTGAAACAGAAGGTCCTGCAACACCTCATTAATTAGACTCATGAAAACCCCAGGTGCCCCGCTTAAACCGAACGGCATCACTTTAAATTCGAATTGTCCCAATTGACAGTTAAACGCCGTTTTCCACTCATCCCCCTCCCGGATGCGTACCCGGTAGTACGCCTCCCTTAGGTCAAGCTTAGTGAACAGAGTCCCTTTGCCCAGCCGGGCCAGCAAATCCGGGATCAGCGGGAGGGGGTAAGCGTTCCCCGCTGCGATGGCGTTGAGGCCCCGGTAGTCCTGGCACAGCCGTCTGGACCCATCCTTTTTCCGGACGAACAAGACTGGAGCTCCCATGGGACTGGAAGCGGGCCGGATGAAACCTCGGGCCAGATTTTTTCCCAAAAACTCCCGGAGGTCCTTGAGCTCACCCTCACTCATTTTGTAGATGCGCCCTTTGGGCAGTACCGCCCCCTCTGGGATGTTGATAGCGCAGTCCGTGCGGCAGTGTGGGGGTAGCTCGTCCGCTTCCCGCTCGCTGAAAACGGCTGCGAGGTCTCGGTACTCTGGCGGGACCTCGGGCTCTGGTTTCTCCTGCTGCGCCGCCGCCGCTCCCCTGGGACGCGCCGCCGTCCTCTTGTGGCTGGAATTCTCGCGGGGGACCCGATGCCGTGCACCCACCGTCAAGTCGAACTTCAGGGTCCCCGCCCGCCAGTCCACCACGGGGTTGTGTTCCTTCAGCCAATCCAGGCCCAACACCGCCCGATATCCCGCTACGGGGACCTGGATCAGCCACCGCAGCTCTTGGTGGTCCCCTATGTGGATGGCGATAGGACCCACCTCCTCCCCGAAAGGTCCCCCCTGAATCGGGCTGCCGTCCATCTGGACGAAAACCAGGGGAACCTTCCGAATGCGCTTCGGTAGCCCCAAAGCCCGGGCTATCTGGGGGTGGACCATGCTGTGGTCGCATCCAGAGTCCAAAAGAGCCTCCCCCACCCAACTTAGTCCGTTCTCCGGGTTCCGGAGCTCTAAAATTACCACGTTCGGAGGTCGCGCCTCATGCTGTAGGGGTTTTCCCTCGCACCGCGGGACCTGCTGCCCGGCGCCGTCTACAGCAGGTCCTGGCCGTTTCCCGTCGCCTGGACGCTTCCCGGTTCGTTGCGGAGGTCCTCCGCCCGGCGTGCCTGCTGGGGGCGTGTCGCACCTCCCCCCTGGGAGAGCCCGCGGTCCTCCCCCCCTTGCCGTTGGCACGCTGCTGCGAAATGTCCTGACCCCCCGCATTTCAGGCACAGTCCTTCCCGGCGTCTCCTTTCCCGCTCGGGGTTCGGGGGTCGTTTGGGGCGAGAGTTGTCGGGGCCCGGTCTTGGCGCCTCGGCTGACCCGCCTTTGGCCTCCCGGGGGGGTGCGGCGGCCCAACCCAGGCTGGCTTCCAGCTTGGCGAACACAAAACACCACCCCTCCAGTGTAGACAGATCTTCTTCCGTCCCCTTGATCACGGCCCATTCCCTGAGCTTCGGGTTAAGGCCCTCCCGGAAGTACTCGATTTGGGTCTCCTCGTTCCAGGAGAACACCTTGCCTGCTTCCCTCCGGAAAATGTCTATATAGTCCATAACCCCCCTAGTACCCTGTCGAAGTCCCTTGATCCGACTCTTTGCCTTGTCCTCAGCCTGGGGGTCCTGGAATCGTCGGCGGAGCGCGACCACGAAGTCCTGCAGGTCCTGAGTTGCCGGGTCGCCGCGCTCGGCCAACCCCAGGTACCACTGACCCGCCTTGCCCTGGAGACACGAGGCCACCCCCCAGACCAAGTCCTCGGAGTCCTCATACCGGTCTCCATATCTCCGGGCATGCGTCAGCGCGTGGAGGAGGAACTGCGGGAGGTCGTCCGGCGTCCCGTCGAAACGCGCCTTAAGCTCTGGGGGGGAACGTTTTGGAGAGTAGTCCGACCCCCTCCGGATCCGGGATTCTCGGCGTCCGCCGTCTCGTCCTGCTCCGCTCCACCGGCTACCAACTTGCCCAACGACGCCGTGCCGCTCCCTGCCTTGCACGTCGCTCCTGCGTTGGTCCGGCTCTCGCCGCCCCGTCGGCTCACCCGCTCCCCCGAGATCCTCTGCTGTCTCGCCTCTCCGCTGGCCGTCTCGCCTACTCGGGACTGAAAACTGCTCCGGGTCGGGGTCCGGGGCCCGCTCACCAGTGCCGGGCTCGTCCTCGTCGCTGGAGGCATCCTCACTCGACGCGATCCCCTCCGCCGTTGTATTACCAGTCCCTCCGGGCCCGGCCCGAGCTTGCTCACGGGCTTCAGCTGCCTGCAAGCGCCTGGCCAAGTCCGCCATGGCCCGCCGCAGGTCCTCTAGGGATTCCTCAGGTCTTACCGGGCGAAGCGCCTGCCTCAGCTGGGTGTCCCAGGTCGGGGCCAACCCCCCAGACCTCGGCGCGCTCCCCGCCGTGCTTGGGAACCCCATGGCCCGGCGCCTTCCCTTGGCCGCCGCTGCCAAGGGTCTCGGGGTCCCGGACAGCTGCTCCTGGCCCCCCGATTTTCGGAGGAAATCTCCCGGGGACATTAAACCCATGTTCCCGGGGTTCGTGGGGGTCGAGACCGCCTCGTTGCTTGAAAACGCCATCTCTGGATCCGTCCCGATAAGCGCTCGGATGCGATGCCGACCCTGGAGTTCGGTGGGAAGCTCTTACGATGTCGGGAACCCGCTTGCTAACTGAAAAAACAGGGTGCCCCTTGAAGAAAACGTCACGCCAGGCCTGGTGAACGATACAACAGGAACAAGCTTTATTTCAGCAACGTGGAGTCCACTGGTATGGAGTAAGAGCTTCCACCGAACTCCAGGTGGAAGCTCTCTTTTATACAAAACCCACCTCCTTTGGCTGTATTGCCCCACCCAGTACTTCCGGAGGGAACATGCTGATACAATCATGACTCATGCACATATGCGAGGTTTTCCGGGGTTCCCGATGGCCCATTTTCCTGGAACAAAGGGCCATCTCCGGGCCCTTGTCAAAAGGTGGAGGGGGACATTGAGGTTCTTTAGCGGCCATTGCCACCTCAACGATCGGGTGGGGCGCCCAGCTGCCGGCTTGCCTGTGATCACCATGCCCTACCTCCGTGATCGCGGGCGCCTCTGATGGCGGGGTTCGGTCTGGTTCCCAAGCCACCAAGGACCGAACCACGACAGCTGTGGACATAGTTTATCTGGATTTTAGTAAAGCGTTTGATAAGGTTTCACATGATATTCCTATTGACAAGTTGGTAAAATGCGGTATGGATCCTAATTCTGTCAGGTGGATCGGTAACTGGTTGACAGATCGTAAGCAAAGGGTTCTTGTTAACGGTTCAGCATCCTCTTGGAGTAGAGTGACAAGTGGAGTTCCCCAAGGATCCGTCCTGGGCCTGTGTTGTTCAACGTATTTATAAATCATATGGTTTAGCGAGGATGCTTATTAAATTTGCAGATAATAATACTAAACTGGGAGGGGTAGCAAACACAACCGAAGACAGAATCAGAATACAGGATAATCTTGATAGGCTCGAGAAGTGGGCTAAACTGAATAATATGAAGTTCAATAGCGACAAATGTAAAGTTCTGCGCTTAGGTAGGAAAAACAGAATATACCAGTATAGGATGGGGGAGACTTGTCTTGGCAGTAGCATGTGTGAAAAGGATCTAGGAGTCTTAGTGGACCACACATTGAACATGAGTCAACAGTGTGACTCGGTGGCTAAAAAGGCAAATGGGATTTGGGGCTGTATCAAATGGAGTATCGTGTCCAGATCATGGGAGGCGATGGTACTGCTTTACTCTGCTCTGGTTCGGCCTCACTTGGAGTACTGTGTTCAGTTTTGGGCACCCCAGTTGAAGAGGGATGTAGACAAACTGGAGAATGTCCAGAGGAGGGCAACAAAGATGGTCAGGGGTTTGGAGACAAAGACCATGAAGAAAGGTTGGAGGAGCTTGGTATGTTTAGCCTGGAGAGGAGACAACTGAGAGGGGATTTGATAACCATCTTCAAGTATTTAAAAGGCTGCCCCAGAGGGACGGACCAGAACCAATGGGGCGAGAGAGACAGCCAAATTCCTAAGCATGATGCTCCATCCAGGACACTTGAAGTTTTAAGGCTGTGAGCCTAATATTGAGACTGGGAAATAGGACCGGGGCTCTTTTGGTGTACTACCCACCCCACTGTCTAATAGTCCCCCTGCTTGAGCTGACAGAAGTGGATGAAATGGGATGAACTGATGTTGGGAGGAATTGATGACTTTGTCGTGGGCAGAGCACTGTTTGCTTTCCTTTAGACGGGCGGCCAAACTGGATTTCCCGATTTCCATGGGCTACAATTATCATGAGCCTCTGCCAGTATCCTGCTGTAGTCCATGGACATTTGAAGAGCCACAGGTTGGCCACCCCCACTTTCGATTTCTAGGGCTACCAAGATGGGGATTTGTTAAAATGATCTACCCTTGGAGCCAGATGGATTGAAGTTACTTTTTTGACAGCTCCTCTGTGTGTGTGTGTGTGTGTGTGTGTGTGTATTTTCCTTTTGATGCCCTTTGGAATGAGGAAATGATTGACATGATTACCCCCAGGTTCTCTCATATGTTAGAGTCTAGGTAGGCCCTTGGCTTACTGAGGTGCTCAAGGTGATGAAAAAAGTTGATATGTGGCCAGAGCAACAGTGGAGAAAGGCTCTGAAAAGACATGGGCTAACGCTCATTTTATAGCTTGCCGGTGATGTCAGAAAAGTAACAGCACTTTGTCAGCACTATTGTGCCTGCACAATGTAAGAAGCCTGTCAGAAGCCTGCTGGGATCAGAACTGCAGGAAGAGGTGGGCCGCTTGGTGACCTGCTGTGACCATTTTACTAAACACTTCACAGGTAAAATCTCTCGCCTCCATAACCACTTGGGTTGTATATTAGCAGTGGCAGAGTCAGGTGTTGCCTCGGTGCTGGCTAACTTATCTGGCTATTTAGGATACTTTTGAATAGGAATGAGCATGAACCAGTTCATCAATTGTGATGAATTTTGGGCTGTTCCTGAAGTGAAGTTTGTGGAAGGTCAACTGGAAGAAACTTTCAAGCAGTTTGTGGTGATTCATAAACAGATACATTTTGTGCCGGTATCACACAAGGGATGCATTCCACCACATCACATACCGAACTGGAGACAGCAGAATAGAAAAAAAGGGACAAGATCAAGAAATACCAAGACCTATTATTGAAGTTAGAGTACCTCTGGGAGATGCATGTGACAATCATACCAGCTGTGATTGGAGTGCTTGGAGGAGAACCTAGAAGTCTCAAGAAACACCACAGTATTCTAGCTCTTGAATATATAACACCAGTTCAGCTCTACAAGACAGTGTTGCTTGGAACAACAAGAATCCTGCAACAATATATCTGCATTTCTAAGAACTTGGCTAGATCTTGAATTGCAGAACACCATCACTAGTCAAATATCTGACTGTGAGAATTCATCACCATCATCTTCATAATCAATTATTTTATTATGTAGAGTAAGATTTCATTCCTAATTCTTTGGCTAGTTACAACCAACTCTGGGGTAGAATTGTGGATGGACAGAGAGTTATTGATAGAAAGATCCAAGATGTACTATTTCAGAAACATTATTTTTAAAAATGTTAAAGACCAATATACTCCCAACCATGCATTCTGGAGAAAAAGGACATGGTTGCTGCTGCCCTTGGGTGGTAGTGGAGTGAAAGGGCAGGAATTAAGTGCTAATTATTTACAGAAGATCAAAGAAGAAGCTTGTTCTCTCACTTGTTCTAATTATTTACTATACATTTTACTTTTAATGAAAGAAATGGAAGATTATTGACATTCACCTGAAATATTCACCATCCTTCCACTTGAGATTGTCAGTATTTCTGGAAATGCTTTTGTTGTTGTTATGTGCGAAGTCGTGTCCGACCCATCGCGACCCCATGGACAATGATCCTCCAGGCCTTCCTGTCCTCTACCATTCCCCGGAGTCCATTTAAGTTTGCACCTACTGCTTCAGTGACTCCATCCAGCCACCTCATTCTCTGTCGTCCCCTTCTTCTTTTGCCCTCGATCGCTCCCAGCATTAGGCTCTTCTCCAGGGAGTCCTTCCTTCTCATGAGGTGGCCAAAGTATTTGAGTTTCATCTTCAGGATCTGGCCTTCTAAAGAGCAGTCAGGCCTGATCTCCTCTAGGACTGACCGGTTTCTTCGCCTTGCAGTCCAAGGGACTCGCAAGAGTCTTCTCCAGCACCAGAGTTCAAAAGCCTCAATTCTTTGACGCTCGGCCTTCCTTATGGTCCAACTCTCGCAGCCATACATTGCAACTGGGAATACCATAGCCTTGACTAAACGCACTTTTGTTGGCAGGGTGATGTCTCTGCTTTTTAGGATGCTGTCTAGATTTGCCATAGCTTTCCTCCCCAGGAGCAAGCGTCTTTTAATTTCTTTGCTGCAGTCCCCATCTGCAGTGATCTTGGAGCCCAGGAAAATAAAATCTGTCACTATCTCCATTTCTTCCCCATCTATTTGCCAGGAATTGAGAGGGCCGGATGTCATGATCTTTGTTTTCTTGATGTTGAGTTTCAAGCCAACTTTTGCACTCTCCTCCTTCACCCGCATCAACAGGCTCTTTAGTTCCTCTTCACTTTCTGCCATTAGAGTGGTATCATCTGCATATCTGAGGTTGTTGATATTTCTCCCTGCAATCTTGATCCCAATTTGTGACTCCTCTAATCCCGCATTTCTCATGATGTGCTCTGCATACAAGTTAAATAGGCAAGGTGACAGTATACAGCCTTGCCGAACTCCTTTCTCAATTTTGAACCAGTCAGTGATTCCATGTTCAGTTCTCACTGTTGCTTCTTGACCTGCATATAAATTTCTCAAGAGACCAATAAGATGCTCTGGTATTCCCATCTCTTTAAGAACTTGCCACAATTTGTTGTGCTCCACACAATCAAAGGCTTTAGCATAGTCAATGAAGCAGAAGTAGACGTTCTTCTGGTACTCCCTAGCTTTCTCGATGATCCAGCGTATGTTGGCAATTTGATCTCTAGTTCCTCTGCCTCTTCGAAATCCTGCCTGTACTTCTGGAAGTTCTCGGTCCACATATTGCTGGAGCCTAGCTTGTAGGATTTTGAGCATAACTTTGCTAGCATGAGAAATTAGTGCAATGGTGCGGTAGTTTGAACATTCTTTGGCATTGCCCTTCTTTGGGATTGGAATGTAAACTGATCTTTTCCAATCCTGTGGCCATTGTTGAGTTTTCCAAATTTGCTGGCATATTGAGTGTAGCACTTTTACTGCATCGTCCTTTAAGATTTTGAATAGTTCAACTGGAATGCTGTCACCACCACTAGCTTTATTGTTGCTCAGACTTCCTAAGGCCCATTTGACTTCACATTCCAGGATGTCTGGCTCCAGGTCAGTAACTACCCCACTGTGGTCATCAGGGATCAGGGATGTTAAGCTCGCTATGCTTTAGAAACTGCTTTAGAATGCTTCTAAATGCTTTAGAAACTGACAAAAGTCAGTATTTCTGAAATGCAAAGTCACACAATACATGATACATTTTCTTAGCATTTATACGTCCGTGAAGCTCGTTGATTTTGAGGAAAGAGGCAAGAGGTGAAGTTGTTTGGACTAATCTTCCAGAACATTCTTCAGGCAGCAGTAATGAGAACAAGTTCTCAGTGTTACCTTATATGGAATGGAATAATAGCCAATTAACAGTGGAAACCTGCAGAGGATACAGTTAATGTCAAAAAATCAATTTGACGGTTATATTTATGAGTCCATTATTGGTGATATGGGTGTTGGGAAGTTGTTGAACTCACACGTAACCTGTTAACTTTGGGGAGGTACAACTGCATATAATGAAACTAGTTTGCATTCAATTTCATTATTTGAAAATATTCAGCTTAATTCTCAAGGGCGTTTATATAATGACAGAAGTATCTGCTTTCATGTAAAATCCAGCAGAAGACAAGAATGGCAGCCTTAAGATGTGGTAACTGGAATATATGTTTGTGTTGGCAGAGTTTAAATATGCATAGAAGTGTTCAACACTTAGCTAAATAAATTCTAGTGAGAGTTTGACTATCACAGGGTATGTGGAACACATACCTGCTGTGGGACTCCATGATCCTGGTTCCCTCCCTCTCGTACACACACACACTGCTTCCCCTTCCCCCTACCTGTACTTCCTGGTCTCTCCTCCCCAATCCTTCCCTCCCACTCCCCCCTTGCCTTCCTATCCTTCCTGGTCCCTTCCCATCAATCCCTCTCTCCTGCCCCCCCCCCACTTTTCACCCACTCCCACATTGCCTTTCCCACATACCTGTCCTTCCTGGTTTCTCCCCTACCTTTCCCCTCACACACCCCTTCTTACATGTTACAGCAGGAGTTCTGCAGCCCTCTGTTGCCAGCTGTGGCGTCTCCCACTTCCCAGGCCTGCCCTGCTCTGCGGAAGGCAGGACAAGCCTGGGAACCTGAGTGCTACAGTGTCCGATCTTCCCCAGCCTGACCCACTCTGCACAGGGTGAGAAAGGCCTGAGAAGCTGGGTGCTGTGGTAGCAAAGCTTCCCAAGCATGCCCTGATCTGCAGAGGGTGACAGTAACAAAAAAAAACAGGGAACCTTGTGGAAAATTCAGAACGAGATGAATAAATGCACCAAAAAGAAATCTCAAATGCAAAAATTATTATACAATTAGAAAAAGTATACAAACATTTTAAATAAGAATATACATTCTTTACGTAACATTGTCTCAAAGACTATATACAATATGAATATATATGCTACATGAAACAGCAACAAGGAATATTAATAAAACCCAGTTATTATCAAAGACAGCATGGAACACAATGGGTTTTTATTAATACTCTTTGTAGCTGTTTGCTCCCCGGCAGAAGCAATTGCAAAACAGGCTGAGCTCCTGGGTCTTGTTGGGAATTTCCTCTAGCTCAGATGTTAAAGAAAGTGGGGGATAGGACCGCACCCAACAAGGGAGTTTATTGAGCTGCAACAACTCTTCCCCCACTGCCATCCTCTGTGCCTGGTTTTGGAAAAAGGAACACAGCCACTGTAAGGCTGTACCCCATATTATACCCAGGTGAGACGGCAGCCAATAACTGGTGGTATATCATGTCAAATGTGGCCGACAAATCTAACATCACAAGGATGGTCAACTCGCCCCAAGGTGACCAGCACTGTCTTCACCCGATAGCCAGGACAGAAGCCTGACTAATATGGATCGAGCACCAAAGTTTCTTCCAAGAATGCTAGGCGCTGGTCCTTGGTGGCCTTTTCAAGCACCTTACCGAGAAATGCAAGATGCGAGACTGGGTGGTAGTTGGCCAGGTCCCGTTAATTCAGCTAAGGTTTCTTCAGTAACGGCCAAACCACTGCCCCCTTCAGTGCATCTGGGAACTCTCTCATAGTCAGGGAGAGAATGTCAATCTCCTATCCTAGAGGGCCTCCTATCCACTAGTCACTCATTTTGATCAACAAAAATGGACAGGGATCGAGGGCGCAAGTGATCTCATTGATCCTCATAAATTGTCCCACTTTGGGCCCTGAGAGCCACCTGAAGTCATCAAATATATCCCTCCGAGACAGCCAAGGGACATCTAGTTCCCTTTCTGTATCAATTGTGGCAGGAAGGTCACAGCGAAGCAACAAGACTTTATCTGCAAAAAAGCTCATGAATACCTCATATCCAAGTCCCAATTGACTAAAGTTTTGGCGCGGTTCCTTGAGGACAGTAGGCGACTGAATTACTCTAAATAATTGGGCTGGGTGAGAGCTTGCGAACTCAATAGAGGCAGCATAAAACTCATTTAGGTGCATTCACAGTCAGTGTTCTCTAACCCCCGGGTCGTGGAGCCCTTGGTGGCTGTGGTGGGCGGAGAGAGGCACGGGTGCTGGCACGCCAGCAAGCACGCCAGTGGGTGCGCCTCCCTTCCCCCGCGGCACTTGCTGCACCGGGAGAGAATCTGCGGCTGAATCGCTCAAGCTGGGGGGGGAGGCGTGGCAGCTCTGCGCCTGCGCATTTGCACCCGCTGGTGAACGCCGCGCTGTGGGGAGGAGGCAAGGGTGGAAACGTGCTGGCATGGCAGCTCTGTGCGTTTGTGAGCACCGCTCTCCCTCTCTCTCTCCCCCCCCCCCGTTCCCCGGCCTGAAAAAGGTAGGGGACCACTGTTCACCTTTATAAGTGTGCCGTAAGGTGATCTTGCCACCTCATTGTGAGACTTCCTCCACACTCATTCCAGTCATCTCACAGCCATCTTCCTTTCCTGCAGCTCTGTTGTATACCACAGAGCTAGTTTGAGGTGAGGTCGGAGAGGACATCAAGGAGCAATCTCATCAATGGCGGCCACTAGGGGGGCCTGCCAGTCCTCCACCAGCACCACCATTAGTTGCTGGGAGGTATTGTGTCCCATAGAGCATCCAGGAATCTGGTTGGCTCCATAAGTCTCCATGGGTGGGCTAAAATGTGCCTGCTGTCCAAGTAGGAAGGGGGTGGCACACTCAGCCCGTTCTTCAGGGCATAGTGGTCTGACTATGGGAAGATATCAGTTGCCACCAGATCCACCTTTACCACAGCACCAAAGATCAAGTCAAGGGTGTAGACAGGCTGATTGGTGGAGCCAGTAAGAAATTGGGAGAACTCTAGTGTTGCCATGGCTGAAACCAGGTCCATACCAGACCCAGCAGATGGTGAATTTGCATGGACATTGAAGTCCCCCAAGTTTGAAGTCATGGTTACTGCAAGGCCCAGGCTGTCAATGCCTCCAGGAGGTATGACAGGGCAGTTGGAGGTGTGCTGGGTGGTCGATACATCGGCCAAATGACCAAGTTCTCCACTGAACCCCCCTCTATACCAACACATTCCACTTCTGAAATTGATGGCGCTGGAAGAGCCCTGTAGGAGAAAGCCTCCTGGATGACTAACGCCACCCCCTCCCCTCCAATGAATCTGAGCCTGATTTAGGACTCAAAACCCAGGTTTCGGTCAGACACGTCAACCTCCTGCCCTGTGAAATATTCCCACAGGGTGGAGGGCTTCTTATTAATAGACCTGGCATTCCATAAGATCAGAGTCGGTTCCTCCCTAGCCTCAGCCTCACATACCTCAAGATGGTATGGAGATTAGATGGGTGGCAAGTATATCCATGACAGGGGCCTTAGAGGACCTTAATAGCTCACTGCTCACAACCCTGACTACTGAAATATCTCCCTTGGTCCACTATTACTAGGATCACCAGCCCAAGTCACCAGCCCCTCTACTAGCTCATGTAAAACCAAAAAGGGAAACCCAAACCCAATCTAACCAGAAAAGTTAGGAACCCAAAGGTTGAGCTGCAAAAATAATTTTTAAAATTTTCAAATATTTATTATATAATAAAGTATAATTCAACATATTATAAACATAGTAATCATAATTTAAAAACATCACATTTCTAACTACAAATGGAACAGACATGAATATATATACCTAGATTGCAGTGCAAATCTTCTAGACGTACAAACCTTATCCAACAGCAATAGATAATGTGTAGGGTATCTGTTAAAAGTTTTGTTTATGCTTAGCATGCAGAGCTCGAATGATCAAGAAAGTCACAGTAATCTATTTCACTTCCAGACAGCTCCCAACCTGTTCAGGTTGGCATGGTTCTTTTTAAAAATGTGAAATCATATTTGCTGCTGATTTCTTACTAAAGTACTTTCCCAAACCCAGTAGCCTAGGAGCTTCAGTGTTGTGCTGTCTGATCCCCCATGCTTTCAAACCGATGTGGTAGTTGATGTGTGATCAGAAGGTAGTAGGGCACAAAGGGAGTTAGATGAGGTAGAACTAGTAGAGGGAGAGGGAACAAAGGGTGCTGTGGTTGGAACAGGAAAGGAGAATAATGCCAATTCTAAAGCAAGCTCTGTAATTCACAGGCTATACTGCAATTTACTCATAGGACAGACTTTCAGAGGAACTCGTGGAACAAGCTAAAAACAATCCACAACATTCTGCTGTGGATCTCACATGTGCTGGTGTATATATTTTGAAGTGGTATTGAACTGGGGAGCCCAACATACCTAAAGGAGAGCTTGCTTGCTTAGAATATCCTCATAGAATTCCTTTTGAGATTGGGAGCCAAGGAAGCTTGTAGCCAGACGCGGATGTTGGATTTTCCTAGGGCAAACTTTAATAAACTCAGAGACATAATGAGTGTCATACCATGGACGAGAATGCTGGAAGGGAAGGGAGCATGTGAAGGGTGGGCGCTACTCAAACAAGAGCTATTGCATGCTCAATCAATGACTATTCCAGAAATACGAAAACACTGCAGGAGCTCTAAGAAGCCTATTTGGATGAACAGAGAACTTCAAGAGGAACTAAGAAAGAAAAGGAAAATGTTCAGGAAATGGAGGGAAGGACAGAGCTCTAAAGAAGAGTACCTACAGGTTACTAGGCACTGTAGATCAATCATCAGAAAGGCCAAAGCTGAGAGTGAGCTAAGATTGGCCAGGGAAGCCCATTGTAACAAGAAAAGATTTTTCAGTTACGTGAGGAGCAAACGTAAAGTAAAGGAGGCAATAGGCCCGCTGTTGGGTGCGGATGGACAAACTCTAACGAAAGATGCAGAGAAAGCAGAAAGGCTTAGTGCCTATTTTACATCTGTTTTTTCCCACAGGGCAAAGTGTTTAGGCACATCTAGAGATGGCTGTAGCCAAAGGATAGTGTCTGGGTGGCAGGTTAACATGGATAGAGAGGTGGTCGAGAGGCATTTAGCTGCACTGGATGAGTTCAAATCCCCTGGTCCAGATGAAATGCACCCGAGAGTACTCAAAGAACTTTCCAGAGAACTTGCACAGCCCTTGTCCATCATCTTCGGAACCTCTTTAAGGACTGGAGATGTCCCGGAGGACTGGAAAAGAGCAAACGTTATTCCGATCTTCAAAAAAGGGAGGAAGGATGACCCGGGAAACTACAGACCAGTGAGTCTGACCTCTGTTGTGGGGAAGATAATGGAGCAGATATTAAAGGGAGCGATCTGCAAACATCTGGAGGACAATTTGGTGATCCAAGGAAGTCAGCATGGATTTGTCTCCAACAGGTCCTGCCAGACCAACCTAGTTTCCTTTTTTGACCAAGTAACAGGTTTGCTGGATCGGGGAAATTTGGTTGATGTCATTTACTTGGATTTTAGTAAAGCTTTTGACAAGGTTCCCCATGATGTTCTGATGGATAAGTTGAAGGACTGCAATCTGGATTTTCAGATAGTTAGGTGGATAGGAAATTGGTTAGAGAACCGCACTCAAAGAGTTGTTGTCAATGGTGTTTCATCAGACTGGAGAGAGGTGAGTAGGGGGGTACCTCAGGGCTCGGTGTTCTGATGGATAAGGTGAAGGACTGCAATCTGGATTTTCAGATCGTTAGGTGGATAGGGAATTGGTTAGAGAACCGCACTCAAAGAGTTGTTGTCAATGGTGTTTCATCAGACTGGAGAGAGGTGAGTAGTGGGGTACCTCAGGGTTCGGTGCTCGGCCCGGTACTTTTTAACATATTTATTAATGATCTAGATGAGGGGGTGGAGGGACTACTCATCAAGTTTACAGATGACACCAAATTGGGAGGACTGGCAAATACTCCGGTTCAACGAGATCTGAACACAATGGAAAAATGGGCAAATGAGAACAAGATGCAATTTAATAAAGATAAGTGTAAAGTTCTGCATCTGGGTCAGAAAAATGAAAAGCATGCCTACTGGATGGGGGATACGCTTCTAGGTAGCACTGTGTGTGAACGAGACCTTGGGGTACTTGTGGATTGTAAACTAAACATGAGCAGGCAGTGTGATGCAGCGGTAAAAAAGGCAAATGCCATTTTGGGCTGTATCAACAGAGCCATCACATCAAAATCACAAGATGTCATAGTCCCATTGTATACGGCACTGGTCAGACCACACCTGGAGTACTGTGTGCAGTTCTGGAGGCCTCACTTCAAGAAGGACATCGATAAAATTGAAAGGGTACAGAGGAGAGCGACGAAGATTATCTGGGGCCAAGGGACCAAGCCCTATGAAGATAGGTTGAGGGACTTGGGAATGTTCAGCCTGGAGAAAAGGAGGTTGAGAGGGGACATGATAGCCCTCTTTAAGTATTTGAAAGGTTGTCACTTGGAGGAGGGCAGGATGCTGTTTCTGCTGGCTGCAGAGGAAAGGACACGCAGTAATGGGTTTAAACTTCAAGTACAACGATATAGGCTAGATATCAGGAAAAAGTTTTTCTCAGTCAGAGTAGTTCAGCAGTGGAATAGGCTGCCTAAGGAGGTGGTGAGCTCCCCCTCACTGGCAGTCTTCAAGCAAAGGTTGGATACACACTTTTCTTGGATGCTTTAGGATGCTTAGGGCTAATCCTGCGTTGAGCAGGGGGTTGGACTAGATGGCCTGTATGGCCCCTTCCAACTCTATGATTCTATGATTCTATGATTCTAATATAAGCCAGGAAATCCTCAGCTCAGGGCCATTCCGCACAACGACCAATGTTGCTAAATGTTTGCAGTATGCAGAAACGCTATATTTAATAGTGGAATTTTGTAATTCTGCACACCTTCTATTCTAGCAGAATATTGAAGTCCCAGTAGCGATCTATTCGTTCCCCACAGGTTTCAGGCCTCATCGGAATCACAACAAAGGAGGCGATATTCTTCTGCGCTTCTTCCTGCCCCTGGCTGTCAATCAAACAGAACAGCCAATGAACTGTTGTGTTTATGCTCCCGAATAGCCACTTTCCCTTTAAAAACTGTTTTTTAAAAAACCCCAAACACCAGTAGCATCGAATATTTGTTCATTCAATGTCTCAGAAAGACCTTTTTCGCTGCTGTAGGAGCTGGAGCTTAATCGTTTACATGCTCTTCAATTAAAAAAAAATTGCATACCAATGGATGCAATTTCTAGTCAAAATTATGGGCAGTGTCGAACAGGGGGCTGTATTGTGCTTTAAATTGCAGAAGGGAGCTTTGTTTTACTGTTAAGCAGGAGTTTGGCAGGAGTTTTGCGGTTATTTTACGATGTCATACAGAACGTAGAATTAATAGTGTTTACAAAAGGTAAGACTTCGGCTACATTTAAGTTGTGCGGAATGGCCCTCAGATCTGACCTTAGCTGAACTCCAGCAAACCCATTCCTTTTGATCATCAATTTGCAGTGCATTTGAATTTAGGCTACAGAATTGACTACAGAAGCACCCTGCCCCCCAAAATGTTTTCTGTTACCAGTTTTGGGAAATGGTGTAAAGATCACAGCACTTGAAGGATAATGTATAGCAAAAGGCATTGGAATGGTTTCTTTTTATATATAACTGATCTTTTCCTGTGTAATTTTTATAGCTTTAACAGTTCTTGTTCACTACAGCCTTAGGCAAGCCAGTCTCCCAGCATCTGCAACAGAAATGAGAAAATACAGACTTGCTCCACAGAGTTTCTGTAAAGATTACTGAGATAATATAAGTGAAAAGGTTTAAACATTTCAAAGCACTATATAAACACATATTATTTGCTGGTATCCAGCCATACATATCTGGAGAATACTTAAGAATTCTTGAGAGGGAGCCATTTCCCCCCACTGAGCCCACCAAATCCTGTTCCTGCATGTCAGTGGCACCTTAGGCACAGGATGTCATCGGTCTAGAGTAGGAAGGAGAAATTGGTGGAAAGACCAATGAAACATAAACCTGCCTTTACAGAGATCAATAAAATACTTTGTCTGGTGCTTTTTAATTTAATATCTAATAAACCAGAAGATGAAGATAATTTGTGTGCTCATCCTTAAACCTTTCAGTACTTTTGCTCTTGAAGATATTATGGCCTCAGCATATATCTACATATTAATAGAATGCTAACAGGAATCTGTTCACTACTGCTAGGTTGTTCATGGCATTTTTAAATCCTGTACAATAATAAGACAATGAAGTAATATTTGGCATTTGGTCCTTGAAAACTGGGAACACAAAACATAATTTGGGGTGATTAATGAGATGTCCTTCCCTAAAACGTGGATCATTCGCATTTTTTTGCTGATCACCTTTATGAAACTAAGCAGTTAAAAAAAAAATCACCAGCCATATGTCAAGCTGCCATTGATTCCATTTGGATTTAAAGTTTATGTGCTTGTAGGGATAGGGGGTAAATCTTATATCTGGAAAAAATAGGCAGGCAAACAGATACCTGCGTTATATCAATTAATTGGGCCAGATGGCATTCCCCCCACATTTTCAACAGTACAGAAGACACCCACCCACATTGATGTGAAAATGGGGAAAATAAAAGTTGAAGTTATAAAACTAATTCTGTAGTAAACAAAAGAAATCTTAATATTTGGACAGAAAGTCTCATAGTCACAATAGGTAGAACTGCAAGCATGTTTGGATATTGTTAAACTTTAAAGCACTGCTGCAGAAGCAGGTAAACCAGTGATTCTCCACCTTCCCCTTTGGGTTGCTGAGGCAGTGACGGCAGCCTTGGCGACCCCCCTGACAAGGTCGATCGACCCCCAAGTTGAGAACCACTGCATTAACAGCTGTACCATAAGTAGATGCACTCTCTGTCTTTGTACAGAGAACAGTTTTATTGGGGGGAATCAACCCTCCCCTTTAAGTTTTCACATTTTTCTGCAGACCTGGAAATTCCCCCAGTTTTGCAGAACTTTTTAAAAGTGTTTGTATGGCCCCAAATTGTGGATGTAGATATCTGCAGATTTGGGCCAAGGGTCTGGTAGATAAGTAGATAGCAGTATGATGCTACCTTTGCAGGGCACAGTATCAATGGCTGCTTCTAAGGATTTCTTTATAAAAATATATCTTCAATAGCTCCCTTAGTTCTCAGAATTGAAGCATGGCTACCAGGCCACTGTTTGATTTCTAAGGAATCTTGTGTGCTGGTCTGCATCATTTAGAAAGTCAGTACTATATTTCACAGTTTGTCGCACAACTTTAGGTTTTTCATTTTTGGTTAAAGTGGAAATGTTTCACAAAGCTGCCCTAATTTAAAAGATCCCCCAAACTACACTCTGAGGCAAGAAAGCTTGTCACTCTGCCATTAGAAATAATTTAATCAAAGGCCATGTGTCCAAATGGTTTCTTTATAGAGGAGGCTGCATGCTGCATCTCTGCATGATTTATTTTCATAGCCTTGCGTCCATATGTCAGTCTCTTTTTTTTGGGGGGGGGGTACATTTTAAAAACATCTTACCTGACACGCCCCCCCCCCCAAAAAAAAATGTGTAGAGAGGCCCACAGGCGTGAGAAAGAAGAATGAATGCAGATGAGGGACCATTTCTCTGGTGTCTGTAGAGGTTTCCTCAAACCGACAAAGAAGGGGGAGAGTGACACATGAGAGGAGACAGTGAGAAAATTATTGGAAAGAATATTATTCAGTGTTACATTTTAGAAGCACAGCCCTTCTGTCTGCTTAATGCTACTGATCTACTAAAATAATGATAATGCATGTAATTTTCCTTATATTGAATTTTAATTTGGAATAGTAATATCTCACAAATTTAAACTGCTTGTGGTGGAAGTATAAAGATGTAGTAATAATGCTCTGTTATCATCCTCAATAGACGAGTCCTGGAGGCAGATGACAGGAGCACCAACATACACAGAAAATCTTGCATCCTGTTAATGATACAACAGATTTCAAGACTGAAATCCAGATGGTTAATGCAGCTAGAAGCTATCTTTTTACCCTTTTGTTCAATCTGTATCCCACAGATAAGCAAAGGGTTGTTTTGTATACTGGTGGTGATATAAAGTTGTACTGAAGCTGTAGGGGATAATATAGATCAGGGGACAAAAACAGATTACATCTATAGAGAGAGCCTATACATTAAAAAAACTTTTCTTGCTTTGAGGCAAATTCAGTGTACAGTTTTGTTCTTTAACATGTTTGATGTAAATGCTGTATATGCCGTATTCTGAAAACTCAGGAGTCCGATTGTTCGTGCTGCCTTAAACTAACTGTTGGTCTTTGGGTTGCTGAGGGGGAGCAGGAAACAGGGTTTTCCTTTACAGACAGACTCAATCCTGAAATGGAGGCCTACAGATTTTATAAAAGTTTAGCTATATTTGGCGAAAGGTTGTATACCTCAGTGAGGACTTTGCAGCCCTGAGTATATTTGACATTTTATATTAGAATTAGTTGGAAACATTTCTAGCATCTTCTGCAAATAGGAGTCTTCTGTGGCCAATTGCAAAAGCATCCCTTCATTAGAGCAAGTGGTAGGCAAGCTGTGGCACCCCAAAATTAAGTACTGCATGGATAGAACATGTAAGACTAGAGAATGTAGGAGTCATACCATGGTTTCTTTCAATGTTGTCCCTGAGTCTCTGTCCCTCCCAGCAGGCAGTTTTCTATTAATTGATTCTACTTAAAGGTGATCAATTACTTAAGACCATTAAAATATCTTATGTAAATGTAAGCAGCTTACAAGCAAGGAGACTATTCTAAGGAGCTTGTGATCAGTCCAGACTCCCACTGGAGAAATAAAAATGTCAAGATTAATAATTAATGGCAGACACTTTCCCAGTTGTAAAAAGAAATAATTAAAAGAGACTAGTTGCTTGCCCCATCCGTCTCCACCCAAGCATAGAAGCATCCCCACAAGTTACAAGGTGCTCAGTTTGTTATTTTGTCCTGAGATCAGAAAGTAGATTCTGAATTACATTACATACTATTTACATCACATTGCTGTCACATTGTCCCAAATAAAGTAAAAAGAAGAGGGGATTGTAAGGAATGTGGATATGAGTTGAATGAGATTAGCATATGTAGTGAGATAAGAAACCTATGTCTGTGTTGAGCCCAAGGCAAACAACTAGTTTTTGTGAACTACAACTGAACTCAAAAGGACTGATTAGCTGTTTTAGCAAAGAATTACCAGACTGCATAATTTGGATAATATGACCCTCTTTACTAATAAGCCACTAATTTACATTTCCCTTATATCTGTACTCTCATGATCCTTGTTCTATTTTGTCTAAGGAAGAGTGCATGCACTTGAAAGCTCACACCTTGAATAAATCTTTGTTGGTCTTAAAGATGCTATTGGACTCAATTTTTGTTTCATCAGAGCTATGTTTCTTAAGTATCTTCATTCCCTCTATTAGCCCTACCTATCAGTTCAGATCTTTTGAGGAGGGCCTGTTTTCAAATACAATCCATGCAGTCTCCTATCTGTAAAATACTACAGTTTGAGCACTGGTCAAAATTATTGATAGGGAAAGCTTTAAGAGATAGCACTGTTCTGTGCTTCAGCTCTTTGAGGAGCCTCTTTGGAAATTCTGAAGGGGTGGGGGGAAGGAGTGGTTTAGTGGCAGAGCCCCTGCACAGTAGGCAGAAGACCAGCTCCCTCCTGTCACTGCCAGAAGGAATAGGCAGCAGCAGAGGGCTCCTTTGCTAGGGAGCCCCAAAAGGAGATTTTATTTTATTTTTTATTTATTACTAGATTTCAAGCCCATTTTAAATTTAAATAAAATGGGCGCTAGATGGGCTGGGGGGGAGAGCCCGTCCCCCGCAGAAGCCGGAGGGAAAAGGGGGGCTGGGAAAGGAGGCTTCTGTCAGGGCGGAGATCTCCCTCGCGGGTGCGAGGGAGAGCTCAGCCCCGGCAGAAGCCGGAGGGAAAAGGGGGGCTGGGAAAGGAGGCTTCTGTCGGGGCGGAGATCTCCCTCGCGGGTGCAAGGGAGAGCTCAGCCCCGGCAGAAGCCGGAGGGAAAAGGGGGGCTGGGAAAGGGGGCTACTGTCGGGGCGGAGATCTCCCTCGCGGGTGCGAGGGAGAGCTCAGCCCCGGCAGAAGCCGTAGGGAAAAGGGGGGCTGGGAAAGGAGGCTTCTGTCGGGGCGGAGATCTCCCTCGCGGGTGCGAGGGAGAGCTCAGCCCCGGCAGAAGCCGGAGCGAAAAGGGGGGCTGGGAAAGGAGGCTTCTGTCGGGGCGGAGATCTCCGTCGCGGGTGCGAGGGAGAGCTCAGCCCCGGCAGCAGCCGGAGGGAAAAGGGGGGCTGGGAAGGGAGGCTCCCGCCCCCCCACCCTCCCCAAAGGCTCCCACGGCGTCCTGTCGGCCCCGGGAGCGGGCTCGCCGGGCGAGGCCGCAGCCGGGGCCGACAGAAGGCCGGCTCCCACCACCCCGACCCTCCCCCAGCGGCGAACGGCGTTCTCTCGGCATCCGGAGCGCCCTCGCTACTGCGAGGGCGCTCCAGACGCCGAGAGAAGGCCGGCTCCCACCACCCCGACCCTCCCCCAGCGGCGAACGGCGTTCTCTGGGCCTCCGGAGCGCCCTCGCTACCGCGAGGGCGCTCCGGACGCCGAGAGAAGGCCGGCTCCCACCACCCCGACCCTCCCACAGCGGCGAACGGCGTTCTCTGGGCCTCCGGAGCGCCCTCGCTACCGCGAGGGCGCTCCGGACGCCGAGAGAAGGCCGGCTCCCACCACCCCGACCCTCCCACAGCGGCGAACGGCGTTCTCTCGGCCTCCGGAGCGCCCCTCGCTACCGCGAGGGCGCTCCGGACGCCGAGAGAAGGCCGGCTCCCACCACCCCGACCCTCCCACAGCGGCGAACGGCGTTCTCTCGGCCTCCGGAGCGCCCTCGCTACCGCGAGGGCGCTCCGGACGCCGAGAGAAGGCCGGCTCCCACCACCCCGACCCTCCCACAGCGGCGAACGGCGTTCTCTCGGCCTCCGGAGCGCCCTCGCTACCGCGAGGGCGCTCCGGACGCCGAGAGAAGGCCGGCTCCCACCACCCCGACCCTCCCACAGCGGCGAACGGCGTTCTCTGGGCCTCCGGAGCGCCCTCGCTGCCGCGAGGGCGCTCCGGACGCCGAGAGAAGGCCGGCTCCCACCACCCCCACCCTCCCCCAGCGGCGAACGGCCCCCGAAGCGCTTACCTGTCGCTGTGCGGGTGAAGCAGGGAATGGGGAGCCACGCTTCGCGCGGCTCCCCATTGCCTGCTTCGGGCGGGATGGACACTTGGAGGGGCCAATCAGGAGCCGCTTCGCGGCTCCTGATTGGCCCCTCCGAGTTTTTATCCCGGACCGGTCCCGCCCTAACTCCTCCCCACTACCCCTTACTCCTTTATACAGTCCGTGGCGCCCGTGGCGCCACGGGCTGTGTACAGATTTGATTTATTGACTGCCACTCCCAGGCTAAGCTGACCAAAATGCTAGACCTGAGACCTCTGGGTGGGGAGGGGTTCAGGGAATGGGAATGGAAGAAAGATTTTCTTCTAGCCCTGGAGAACATTGGTGAGCCAGGTGGGCCAGCTCCTGCAGCCCCCCCCCCCCAAGCAGGGCTGGGAATGCACTCAACTAGGACCAGGTGTTTGGCAACAATGTAAGGCTTTCCCTGACAATACTTTTTGACCAGTGCTCAGAGTTCAGCAATAAACTCATTTTGCTAGACTTACCAAGCTTGTAAAAAAAACAAAATCACATGGTGGGAAAAATAAGCAGTAGTGGAGCTTGTACACCAATGAAGGGGGGAGAACCACTAACATTCTGCTAAGATGGCTACCTGAGAGTAAATACAGCTTGAAGAAGCTATCCTATGTTTAAAAACATGCCCAGTGCAAAACTGACCAATAAGATGAGATCAATTCTTAGATGCAATTCTTAGATGCTTGACACATTTCAGCACTGTAACTCAGTGTCTGTGTTTTCTCATGCATATGCAGAATATATATTCTGTGATTCCTTAGAGACAAATGGGGAAGGAGAGGTGCAAGAGTCACACACAACATTCAAAGTTGAGCCCTACAAATTTAACCTCAGTGAGAATCAGAAGTAAACTGCATGTGCCTAAAAGGCCATTATTCTGAAGTGTAAATTCCACCACAAGGAAAGATGTACATGCTGGTACTGTGGAACTACCACAAACATGCTGGGTAGATCTTGGCAAAGGCAAGTTTTCTAATCCCCCTGAGCACACCCAGACTTTCATCCTTTTCTGTCAGAAGCTTGGATCGACCAGGCTGTTTCCCTGGAGAGAAGGATTTGAGTCTGAGTGGTGCTACTTTCTCATCTCCCCTCTCCTGCTGCACCCAACATGCCATCCTTAATGCTCTTCCTAGAGGGTCCCTTGTTCCCTTCAAGGGACATTTAGATGGAAATCTTTGTTTGCAGAAACTCTGCCTTGGATCCAACCCACAATGTGTGTTTTGAAATGAATAGATGAAGGGATCACTTAATGATTGCGGTCAGAAAATTAAATTTGTAGAAACAAAATGTGATTCCTAGCAAACCTCTGTACCATATGCCTTCCTAGTTTCATCTGCGGTATTTTAGTGGCAGAAGCAATTGTTTTCATCTGGCAGTGCTGCATGGAAGGTTTAGCTGTGGCAAAGGGGAATATCCTCTGCTCCTGTTATGCTATAAATGAGGCAGCCAGGTAAACCTTAGCTTGTGATCTTTAACTTGTTTCTGCTGATTGATGAAGCAGAAAATGGAACATTCTCTTTTGAGAATCGAGTAGAATTTCTGGTACTGACTTTTTCAAATGATTCCAGCAGGTAAGCATAATGTTTTTAGGCAACATCAGGAACCTTGTACTGAATTATTGGGGTTGAAATTGTCAAGAATGTAAAGGTTACTTAATGTAACAATATTTATGGCTGCTGGTAAATAAGATGTTGAATGTTTAAAAAGTTAAAACTAGGTATGTTAAAAAAAAATAGAACCATTTTGGATTTGGCCCAAATCTGTTCAGGCTAAATCCAAAGCACCCTCCCCTGACTTGGATTCAGACAATATGCACTGGTTTGGGTAAAGGTCAAGATATATTGCACCAAATTTTCATCAGAGCTGCTGGAGCTTCTCAAAAGAAATGCCAAGTTTCAAAAAGATTGGATCAGGGACCAATTCTGTCAGTACCCAAAAAAGGTACCTCCATCCTGCACTGTTTCATTGTTTCATTAAAAAGGTCCCCAACCTTTTTATCACCGGGGACCGGTCAATGCTTGACAATTTTACTGAGGCCCGGGGGGGGGGGTAGTCTTTTGCTGAGGGACGCTGCTACTGCCTGAGTCCCTACTCCACTTGCTCTCCACTTGGTAAGGTATTTTTTCTGCATTATTTTTGTTCAGGTCAACGGGATGCATATGCCTATTCAGTACTAGACAGATTTAACACTCTTTTAAGTGCACTGAAGTCAGTGTACACTCTGCGCTGTGGTATTATTATGCCTTGTCTTATACTTACCTTTGCATCTAAGAATGCTTGCTACAATCTGCAGTCTAGAGAAGCAATAACATTTAGAACCACATAACATGTAAGGGATTAAATATAGTACTGGATGATAAATTGTTAAACTACTAGCCATGGTGACTGAGGGGAACTTCCACATTGAGATGCACTAAGCCTCTGAATTCCAGAGCCAGGAGGCAACATCAAGGAAGGCCTCGGCCTCTGTGCCCCGTTGTTGAACCTCCAGAGCAGGGGTAGTCAAACTGTGGCCCTCCAGATGTCCATGGACTACAATTCCCATGAGCCCCTGCCAGCGCAGTTTGACTACCCCTGCTCCAGAGGAACTGGTTGGCCACTGTGTGAGACATTTGGACAATTGGTTTGATCCATTAGGGCTATTCTTAATTTTATATAATAGAATAATAGACTACAGTAAATTTATAATATTACTACTTTAAAACTGATTTAAGTGTATGACAGATTATTATCAAATAATAAAGAAACTGAGTTTGTCCAGGAAGGCAATTTAGGATTCCCCCCCTCCCAAGTAGCCATTTGTCTACTTTATGCAAGTATGCTCTGCCCGTGCAATCTGTTTACTCCTTTTTGTAGCCTACAGGTACCTGAATGAGCATGGATGTGCAGAAAGCCTGATCACACTAAAGGTCCTCTGTGTTGTTGTGAGGCATGAGTGCTTAGAGCTCACTTCTGTATCCTTCCACATGCAGAATCCGCACTCACCTTTGTGTATATGCCAGTCCACATTTTTTGCTTATGTACAGTATATTGAGGAGGGGCACTACAGCTAAATATATTGAAAGACATTAAATCATATCTTTCTGTTTAATGGCCACTTAACAAAATAAGCTAAAACAATAAAAATGAACATTGAGCTGGCATTGTCTTCAAAGGTGGCAATATGTCTAATTCTCTGGTTTTTGCCCTTGTTGCTTCTTGTTCTGGGTTATGTGCAACTCTTGGAGCATGTAGCATAAAAGGCTAAGAGAATTTTAGGTGGACAAGCAAAGCAATGTCTGTAATAATACTGAACATACCATGTATTGACTTTATATTTAGGATGCATGAAGATTTATAGTCTTTTGGAGATAAATATTTATCTCTAAGATCAATAAGTCTTGATTTGTGTTGAGCTGAAAAATCAATATTTGCTTATTATACCAATCTAAACCTGGAGGTCTAGGATGAGACTCTAAAAGTGAGACATGTTTGATTTATTCTAGTTCAATGTCCTATTTTCCATTCTAGCTAGATAGCCAGATGCTTCTAGGAATCCCATCAGCCATCGCAAAAACTTCCCCTTCCCCAAAACTGGCATTCAAAGGTACATGGACATTCTGATTGACCATACAGCTAATGGTCACTCATGGTCCTTTCTTCCTCCATGAATCTGCCTAATACCCTTTTAAAATCTTCTGAGCCATAGTAGACTTAGGAACATCTCACAATAGGCAAACATTTGCTTCAGTTTCATAGTATAAAAAGTTTGCAGCCGTGGAGATCTTTCTTTAAAAATAGCTGCTAAAAAAGGTGGTAAACCATACCAACTGGGAGTATCTGTTTGCTTTGCTTGGCATTGGTCAAATGCAAGATAATTCTAGCTTCACTAGGCCCTCAAGCTAATTTGGACCTCAGGATTTTTGTATCCCCAATCCCCTTTGTTGGTGGCTCTTTGATTCAGTCAGTTAGTTGCTGTCAAGTGGAGCCTTCAAAAAGTTAATTCCCAAGTCGAATCTGAGCCAGTGAAGGACAGTTCTTATGATTCAGATTCAGCCTAAATCTATTCCAGCCGAATCTGAAATGGTCCGAATTTTTTCCCATGTACATGCTCACTTGTTTGGAAAGCCCTTTGCTATTTCATGGGCACAATGTAAGGGAATGCTGTCAAATACCAGCAACTGGTGCCATCAGAAATAATTATTACGCTTATTTACAATTGTATATTATGGTGATCTTGTGGGGGGACAAGGGCGGTATAAAAATGTATACTGAATCAGTTTTTCTTTCTAATCTATTCTTTCAGATGGCCTAGCTCTGGCTCAGGTTCTGTTTTTTTATGTGAAATACCTTGTTCTCTTTGGTGTTCCTGCCCTTGTCATTCAAATGGATGGACTCAAGCCGCCCACCTTGCCTCGCTGTGTAAGCACCATGTACAGTTTTTCTGGAATGTGGAGGTTAGCTTTCTTTTATTGTTCATATTTATTGCAGATTCATTTTCATGAAATCACCCTGTAGCAAACAGTGCAGTGACATTGTGGTCATGGACCATAAGTTGTTTGCCGTCCAGAGAGAAGCCTGCAAATTGACAAACAGCATGGCATTTTCATTCTTAAATGCAAACTCTGAAAAATGTCCTACCACTTAGTAATGATTTTCTCCTGACATGGAGGTGAAGAAAAGTCTGCCTTTGGGATGTTCATCATCTTAATGATTAGAACCAAATCCAGGCCACTTCGCTCCACTGGCCTGATAATTATTTTCTTCCCACATCATTGTGAAATATTATTCAATTTTCATTCTTTTTGTCCCACACTTTGTGTGGAAATTCATAAAGGAACAAGAAGTGAGAGCGTTGAATATAATACTTTTCTCAGGCACTGGGGCTTAAATCAGAAAAAAGTCATTTCAGAGGTCTCCAACTTACTTTGATTTGAACAACCTGTTGCATGAGTTTGGGTTTGCTTGGGTTTGCTTGTTTTATAAAGTTTAGATCCCTACAGTTGCATGTGCAGCACAGTAATGGTTGTTGGCCTTTGTTATCTAGGACAGGGGTAGTCAACCTGTGGTCCTCCAGATGTCCATGGACTACAATTCCCATGAGCCCCTGCCAGCAAACGCTGGCAGGGGCTCATGGGAATTGTAGTCCATGGACATCTGGAGGACCACAGGTTGACTACCCCTGATCTAGGGGATGTGAGTTATGGATAGGATCACAATCTCCTAAAATGCAGTTTGGTTCCTTTTGGGGCCTTTGCTTCCTCAGGCATGACAGCCCTTCCCTGGAATGTTGTAATACTTTTTAGCAGTTACAGCTCATGTGCTTGCCACCCTCATTTATGCCATAGTAACCTCCTGGTAATATGTTTTGTGGACGAGTGACCTTTAAAAGTCTTCAGAATTTGCAGCTGGTGTTTCAAGATGTCTTTGGAGTAACATATCCAAATTGATATATGTGGGATCTTCTGCTCCTTTCTTACATGAGCCCACTTTTTTGTTAAGCTGGAATCCACAATGAAAGCCTACCTCTGAATTCCACCACTGTTGGTGGAATTATGCATATTATGCATATCCGGTCCATCTCAGCTCACCCTGCTCCTTCACTGTAAACCCCCCCCCCACTGTATTTGAACCTATGGGTTTTTTTTTATGAAGCCTTATTTGGTCTGTATGCTGCCATTTGGTTACATATATATAGCAATACATATTATTGCACTAAGTTAATGCCACCATTCTAAGAGGATGCATGGTACTCTGTAAAGTTAAGTAGAATTTGTAAAATGATGTTGAAAATTAAGGAAGTTACTTGAATCTTTGGTATGTATGGTAAGATTATGCCAGAAAAATAGTCAGAGGAGATTTTTAGGAATAATGTAGAGCGTTAAATTATACAATTAAGGGTTTTCCATTAGTAGGCATTTGAATAACCCAATCCAGTGTAATGATCCAAACTTTGTAGCCAACTTTCAAGGCACAATAAACAATGGCCCTTGCTGGGCATTGTGGGTGGGTGCTGTTGCCTGTTACAGGCTTTTGTGCAAGGGGATACCAGTGGATCCCCAGGTCCCATTTGGGGATTGGCATCCCTACTTATAAACCAGAAACTCTTTGACCCATTATGCACAGGCCGGGACACCTGAGCTGGTGGCGATAGGGCTTCGGGGAAAATGCCCGATTATGCTGGATGTCGCTGCCATCCTGGGCACCGCCAAGGCCAGGCCCTTGAAAGACCTGCATTAAGGAAACGCATCGGAGGAGCCGGGCCTGCAGGGACGCCTCTCTCTCCTGCCAGCTCTGCGGCTCTGCAGAGCTGACAGGGGCATCCCCTCGCCCCCACCATGTTAGAAGAGCAGCATGCTGCTCCCCACCATAGTGAAGTGGGAGCCCCATGCCCCTGATCCCTCCTGCCACTGCTTCGAAGCGCTGCCTGCACTTCCGGCCCTACATTGCGTGCGCGGGGCCATTGCGCCGGGGCAGCCGGCATGAGCTGGGGGAGTTCCCCCCCATGCATAAACGGGGATATAAACGGGGCTTTTTGCCCCACCGCAACATCCTGACGGCAGCCCGGCGTAGCTGCCACCATGCATAATAGGTCATTGTGTTGTGTTGCTGTATTTTCAAGAGAGTATAAACTGGGATAACAATTTAACAGGAGTGTTCTGTATTTTGGTGGTAAGTAAAACCTTCAACATGAACAATAGAACAGACAGAATAATTATAGGCACTTTATGAAATCCCCAGATGATTATGAGCATTTTGCCAATGTGATACTACAACTACTATTATAACAGTATCTTGAAAGAGCAACCACTGACAAAGATAAAACAGAAAGCGGGTCACTGAACTTAGGATCCCATTTTGGTTGACTCTTTATGTTTGACCATTTAGACTTTGTTATAACCTTTTCACTTATAAACATAGAGTAGACTACTATATCATTGTGCCTCGTGATTTTGTTTTTTCTTCAGAATAATTATAGTGGCAAAGAGTAGACTTCTAAAATCTCCTTTGGGCTGGATTTCTTTTATTATTACACATGGAAGCAATTGGTTACCAGCCTTTCTCTTGATTGCCCTACCATTTTGTTTTGCCTTTTTCTTAAAACTGGTTGAATTGCTGCCACCTCCACGTGAGCCGCGCTCATCTCCATCATGATGTGCCATCTAAAGGTTTCTTATGGTGTGCATCAACATTCAAGCTACACACACATGTTGGCACTTACTGGCAAGAGGGCAATTTCTTTACTTGAAGAGGTGCACATAGGAACTTTCAGGTGTAATGGATTCCATGTGAAGGGCCACTGCACAGTGGATTATTTTTTTGTTGACAATTTTAGGGAGCTGGCTTTTTCAATATCTGTAAAGTAGCTGTGTGTGCCAGTTATTAATCTGTGCATTTTCCACATCACTCTAACATTATACATTAAACTGAAAGCAGCACAAGTAGAGATGATCTATAATGAGCTTGGCTGGCAGAGTCAGAGCATGAATAATGGGTTCAGAATGTGGGAGCAGATATAGAGAAATGTCCAGAGAAGCATTTAGAGGCACAGAAATTATATGTGTTCAAATGGATTCTCAGCATCCAGAGGCTCCCTCCACCATAGAATACCAGCCCTGATGCTGTGCCGAACTCTTTTGAAGCTAGCAACAAACAATATTTGAAGGGAATGAGAGGGAGACTTCTCCTGGTTGTATATAGACATTACTTTTATTCTACTAATGCTTATGATCAAACTGTCAAAACTTGTTTGCCAGAGGTGAAAGTGAGGAAGAATTTACAGAGCATATGCAGCCATCCTTTTTATTTTTATTTTTGGAAATACCTTCACATCTCTGAGGAAGGGGGGAAAATATACTTTTTTCATCTCCCTCCAGCCTGATTTTGAAAAACCAGTCTTGCACTTCTTGGGATTGTGGCTGTACTTACGTATCATTGCTTTCCATTGCCTCGTATTCAGATGATTTTTTTTCCTAAGAGAAAAAAAGCAGCTATTGTATTGCCATTCTGCCCATTTACATACATCTTGATCAAGCATAATCTAGCACGATTGGGATGTGTGTTAAAAATCAGATCATGTAGAACTGTATCATGGAAGCTAGGAAACAAGGAGAATCTCCTATGGCTACCAGTGAGTTATGGATCAATTTCAGTTATCTAAGAAATCCTACAGAGCTTGCCCTCTGCTTCCCTTGAGTTATGGCTCCTTTGTGCATGCAGTTCAGAGAATGAATTACAGCTGCCCATGAGATATATTTTATTTGTTCAGTTTCTTCTATAGGAATATTGCTATCAGTAGTGGAAGGCAGAGACATAATCCTCACATTGAAAATGTAGGTGGGTATAGCTTTTGAGAGCCAGCTTGGTGAAGTGGTTAGGAGCAGGGACTTCTAATCTGGTGGGCCGGGTTTGATTCTCCACTTCTCCTCCACTTGCAGCAAGCTGGGTGACCTTGGGCTTGCCGCAGCTCTGATAAAGCTGTTCTGACAGAGCAGTAATATCAGGGCTCTCTCAGCCTCACCCACCTCACATGATGTCTGTTGTAGGGAGAGGAAAGGGAAGATGATTGTAAGCTGCTTTGAGACGCCTTTGGGTAGAAGAAAGTAGCACATAAGAACCTCCTCCTTGTCTTCTACTACTACTGCTATTACTGCTACTATTGCTACTACAACTACAACTACAACTACTACAACTACAACTACTACTACAACTACTACTACTACTACTACTACAACTACTACTACTACTACTACTACTACTACTACTACTACTACTACTACTACTACTACTACTACTACTATCATGGAATTCCAAAAGGGAATAGAGTCATTATTGGATCTTTTTTGCATCAGGAACATCTGAAATCTTTGAAGAGGTGTAGAAAATGAATTGTGATACTGGTGTCATACTGTGATTGTATTATCCTGATTACCAACTCAGAGAGCCATTAATAGAAGATAAAATATCACTGAGGTTGTGCGTACATACTGCACAACTTACTGCTGCTTCTCATGTTACCGTGGAAAAGGAGCTGCAAAACAACACCCACTACAGTGTTCAAAATATTGGAAAGAACATGACTTCACGGTCTCTTCTCATATGGTTTTTGCAACATGGGAGCTGTTGTATTGCAGCTTTCCCCCTCTGCTTCTGGGAGAAGCCCTTGCTACTCGGGAAGAGTGGATTCTTTCCTACCCCAGGGTCATCCCTCTTTATTTTTTTTAAATTACCCCTTCATAAAATAAACAACTTGGAGTCCAAAAACTTGATTATATAACACCATCATATACTGTTGTGGATCTATGCAGTAGGCTTTACCTAAACAGAGGTGGAGTTATGAAGGAAAGAAAATCAAATGTTGAGGATTGTGGTTCAGTGATAGAGTATCCCCTTGGCAAGCAGGAAGTACAGATTTCCATATCTGGTATCTCCAGCTAAGAGGATCAGGTGTGGTAGGTGATCAGAAAGATACCCACTTGAGAACCTGGAGAGAACCTGCCAGTCTGAGTAGATGGTACTGACTTGAATGGAGCAATGTTCAGATAAGGCAACTTCATGTGTGGTCATGTGTGCATAATTCAAATTCAAATTTATTCAAGAAAATTACAGAAACCTTTTATAATAGGAGTTATTTTCTAGTTTTGCTAACAGCTTTAATGGCTGACAAATCCAAGATTCTTTAAGTTCTTGGGCAATGGTTTCAGATGTCTTAGCAAATATAAATTGAGCAGTTTCACACTGGACTCTGCCTTTGCTGTCAATGGGTCATTTAGGTCAGCAACAGTGTGTCTTGGGAGGGTGAAAAGTTCTCCTGCTGACTTCTGAATACACAAAAACCTTCCTACAAATCTAAACCTAGGATATCAGAGAAAAAGATGTAGGGTAGCCCTTTTCCTTGTGTACAACATGCAGGAACCTTATTTGAAGGCATGTTCAAAATATGACCTACTGTCTGAAGGGGGTTGCTGTCTATAATAAATCAACCAGTTTTATCAGCCAAATCTGTGGAATGTGTAGAATTACTTTTTAGTATTTCTCTTGCCCCTGTTCCCACCTCCCAGAATAGGAAAACTTCAGAGCAGCTTTCTGATGTAGCACAAGAAGATACTGCTGTTGAAAGGGGAGGGGGAAAATCTTTTTTGCATGTATATGACACCTTACAAATACATGAAGGTATTCTCTCAAATGCAGGTCTTTAATGGAGTCCTAGAAAGGAATACAGACTACTGGCTTGCTTTCTCTTGCAAATATGTAATTAAATAGTGACATCAGATATAAGTAAACCTATTTATTTACTGCAGATCTATGCTACAGGAAATGTTTAATAAGCAGAATATTGAATAATCTTGTAGAGAGAGATTAACAGCATCTGCTGGCAAATATGCAAGCTGGTCGACTAGAAAAGCTTTACTGCACTGTGATGTTCTCATGATAGGGATGAGTGGATTCCTGCAGCTCTCTGCCCTTTAGGGCTTATTCCAAGAATTTGATCCAAAGATCAATGGAGCTGAACTCCCAGTAGCACAGGTGGAATAATTTCCCTTCTTCTCTTTTCATGTCCTTTTTCTCCTGACTGGGAAAGGTGCGTTATATCTCCAAATCACAATATGCTTAGCATCAGTAAGGCTGGAGTTTCATGGGCAGGATAAATGAGCATGTAAATCTGCATTAGGAAGAGAAGTTCTACATAAATGGGGGAATACTTCTGAGTTTTCCAGGTTCTTTCTCTTCCACTCTCCTTCCCTAGGGAAATGCTGCAGAAGAAAAGACACAGGATCTCTGTATCTTCCCAATATTTCTCTCCTGGTCAGTAAAAAGCAGCTTGGGAGGGCGACTGACTAAGAATAACCTCTCTGCCTGCTCTTTCACTTGCAGAGTGTTTGATTTGATCTTACTTTTTCTTTTTTTGAAAAACAAACGGGGGGAGGGGGGCAGAGTATAACAACAAGAAAATTGACCCTATAATGTATATGTCTTTCTCCTCCTTTCCTCCATCCAGAGCCATCTTGGTACAGTGGCTAAGAGTGGTGGCTTCTAATCTGGCTAAACCGGGTTTGATTCCCCACTCCTCCACATGCAGTCAGTGGGTTGACCTTAGGCTGATCACAGTCCTATTAGAGTTGTTCTCACAGAGCAGTTTCTTTCAGAACTCTCTCTGCCTCACCTACTTCACAGGATGCCTGCTGTGGGGAGAGGAAGGGAAGGTGATTGTAAGCTGCTTTGAGACTCATTCGGGCAGTGAAAAGCAAGGAATAAAAATCAGATTTTCTTATTTAAACGCACAAGCTTTTACCTAGAGGAACAAAAAGTATCTTCAGTACCAAAACTCCCTAAAATATTAAACACTTTGCCCCAAGCCTGATAATATCATTAGTAACAACTGTAACAAATTTTAGATGCTCCTAAAGAAAACTCCAGACTAATGATATTATCAGGCTTGGGAGAATGTGCTTAATATAACTGGGAGAAACTATATTATGGTTCTGACTCTGAATAGTAGGGGTGTGCATTTGTGTATTCCTCGACCAAAATTATAACCCACGTTAGCTGTTTGGGGTCAGTATGAGGATGGTGATGGTTGGGGAGACCTGGCCTCCGCCTGTGCCTCTTGACATTTTAAAATGGAAAGGATAGAACTGTCACAGACTTAACAATGCAGGCATCATCCCTGCTGGAGGCTTCTCCCCACTGCTGGCATCAGAAGCAAAAATTTATGAGTGAGGTGGTGGGTTCCTGGACTTCGGCTATCATGGTGGCCATTTTCTCCTCCACCCCTAGAAAATGGGTCAATGAACTTCTCTATGTTTGAACTGGACACCAAGGGAGAGTGGGCACAAGTACAGTGGCCATGCCACTGACTTACCTGTGGATGTTAGTTGACAATACACAAGAATACTCTTGTGTATTGTCAGGCACCCTGGACCCCAGTTTGAGAAACATTTAAGATCTAAAGTCCTAAATTTGTTAATTGCTGATTCTAAATTTATGAATTCTAGTATTTATAGTTGTGCATCACTACCATTTGGGCAAGATGAAGTGATGGTATCAGAAAAGCAGGCAGAATATGACACCGTTCCATAGTAAAGTGGGACAAAATGTTATTGCATTATTGTCTGCTTCTTTAGGGTTGTTTAGTTTCCTTTGGGTAAAGGTGGAAGGAAAAATAACTAAGCAAATATTCATGTTTTGTGATCTGGCCTAAGAAGTTCATGCCTAGAAGGCTTCACTTCTAATTCTGGTCAGTATTTCTACTGCAGGCTTTCTCAGCCAGGGTTTTGTGAAGCCCTGGAATTTTGTAATGGCCCAGGAAGGGTTTCACCAATTGGGTGGGAGTTAATTAATTTTAAATATAATTTTTTAAAATTTAAAAACATTATCGGGTGATATGACCATTTCTGGTCATGTCAGCCTGTTCTCCCAATGGCCAATGATGGACCTGGAGGAGGTGGGGAAGAAGAGGGACCCCAGCCATACAAATCCTTGCTGGCTGAGGCTTGTCACACGTGGTAGTGACTGGAGTCCAGAGAAGTAAGTGCTCTCATTTTAACTCAAATGCAGAGAGAGGGGAGGATGGAGTAGCATAGGCCTGCTCTGGCTCTGTTTCTGCAGGCTCCCACTGCAAGCTCCTTTTGGTGAAGAAGAGCAAACTGACAGGTATGGTTCTGTTTGCAAATCATCTGAAAATATTTCTGTGCTGTCATTTCCTGTGCTGTGGGAGTGGCCTGATGATGTCGCATTCGGTGGGAGTATCTGGGTGAGGGTACTTCTGGTGGCATGTGACTTCTGGGGGCATGGCAGGATGGTATGGCCTGCTGACATCACATCTGGGGTTTCTCAAAACCTGAAAAATGTTTCAGGTGTTTCTCAGTGATAACAAAGTTGAGAAAGATTGTTCTACTGCAATGTCTTCATTTCTTTTATTCCTCCTCATAAAGAGAATTATTCAGCACCTGAAAGCAGAAAGCAAAAGAGAGCACAAGGACAAGCTGTGTGTTAGTTGCTGAAAAACATCACTGCGGCATTTTACGTCTCTTGATTTCTGTGGGTTATAGGGGAGTCTTAGGTATCTTTTTAAAATAGCCAAGCAGCCAAATGAGGTGATTGAGGGCATTAATATCATTAATGTCTATGTACTAGCTTTTCATTAATGACTATTTAAATATTGCAAACATCTTTGCCAAACTTGCCACGTCTTAAAAAGATGATCCCTGAAGGGATCCTTGTCAAGCAGTATCAGATCTGAAAGGCACCCCTGTGGTGCTGATAGGTTCTAGTTTTTAGTAGCTCAGTCTGTCAATGAAAAGATGACTGTTTTTAACTCCAAGTTTAAAAGACACAGGTGTTAACTGTTTGAGGAACCAAAGTCATAACAACTTTGCAAGGGGCATGAATATTCTTCCTCATCCAAGTAAAATATATCTTTGCCCAATATTAGCCAGGTTCCATCACACATTTAGCCTTTGCTCTCTGTTGTTGATTGTGCAACTGTAGTCCATTTTTATTCTGAAATACATACCCACAAACCCAGTAACTTCCTTCTTATTGTTCTTATATGCTAAGATTCTTTCCCATTTGGATCCTCTTAAAGCTCTATGCAGCACATTATGTACACACATAATGTGTACACACACCTCCCTGGTGACAAGAAGTGCCTTATTTGTTTTGTTTATGTTATTTATAGTTTGTCTTTCTCAGACTCAGACTCAGGGCAAATTACACAATATAGATCAATGAAATTAATAGGGGATACATCTAATAACCAATACAAAAGTACTAGAAATTACAGAAATTTGAAATAGAACTATCAACTGAAGAAAGTGTAAATATTAAGCATGACAAGTTAAACTGTGCAGAACATGGTGCTAAACAAGGCTGTCGAGGGCCACTCCCCACACAAACCTGGTCCAATCCAAATATTTTAATAAAAGAAATCACTTGGCTTGCTGTTATCATGCATTTCTAATACTAAATGAATCTGCATGTCCATCCATCTGTCCATGTGTGGCAGGCATAACTCATAAGAAATTAATGCTAGTAATCCTTAAATAGGCTACCAGCTTCAGGATGATTATGGGAGTTCCAATGCCAAAAATGTGAAATAATAGAAATATCCTGACCCCGGATACTGCAGTGCAACTACCACGCAAAGGAATGTTAGCAGTATTACTAAAAAGTAAAGGGCTACTCCAGGCACCTACTCCTCATGCTGTTTGGAATGGAAACAAAGGATCTATGTCAGTGGTTCTCAACCTTGGGATCAGGACCCCATTTGGGGTCGTCTGCCCCCTTCCCCGGGGTTTCCAGGTTGCCCACTGCCGTGGTAGCAGTCGGCAGTGTATGACAGCATGTGGTGGCGGCAGCGGGTGGTGGTGGCGGAAGCAGCGGAGCCATGGCAATGGCTGCCTTCAAGCCACCTTGATTGTTGTGCTCATGCGTGCGCACACATGTTTCCAGCACCCCACTGGCTCCTTCTGCAGCTGCCCAACCTACCAGGAGGAATGTGCTGAAATGCATTGCTCAGCTTTTTCAGAGCTGCCAAGAAAGCAACCCCCTCCCCCTACAGGTCCAGTCACCCCATCCCGCCCGACTCCTTCTGGAAAGCCCCATGTGCTCTGCAGCAGGCAATGTGGATGTGGTGGCAGCAGCAGCTCCCTCCCCTGGGCAGGGCCCTCATCCCCCCCCCCTCCAGTCACCTCCTGTGGGGGTCGCCCATGGCCACGGCTGGGGGGGGCTGGTCGAAGCGCCTCCACAGTGCTAGCTGGCAGCTCCTCCAGCTGGGTCCCCGCTGGGCTTTGGCACTGAAGTTGGGGTCGCAGCAAAGAAAATGTTGAGAACCACTGGTCTATGTGGCAGGCCTCAAAAATAATGCCATGTGTTTTAAAACTAACCATCAACCTTAAGATGATTGTGAGACTTTACTTGTTTTGATATCCCAGCATTTATTGTATCCACTTAAGGATACAATAACTGTAAATAAAGTGTTGTAGATGATTATGAGAGTTGTAGTGTCAAAATTGAAAGGAAATCAGAACATCCAGGATCGTGTTATTTTCATTATAGGTAACATGTAGGTGAGCCTTTAAGTAATTTGTAATGTGTCTCTAAAAGGGATGGGCATGAACCAGTCCATGGCCCTAAATTCCTCATGAATTTGGCCAGTTCATAATCCCTTGAACCAAGGTTTAGAGATACCCTCACCAACATTTCCCAGACCTTTAGTTCAGTTCAGGCCAATTAAACTGGCAGTGATCCACCCATCAACTGTAAGATTTAAATGGCTTCAAGCCATTTAAACTGTCCGTTACCAAGAGAGGGGAAGCGAAATAGACCTGCAAGTCTTTTCAGCAATTGATTTTACTTCCCTTCACTTCAAAGCAGAAGGGAGCAAAATTGATCTCTGAAATGACTGCCAATCATTTAAAACTAACAGCTTGATGGGTTTGCCCACCAGCTGCTAGATTTAAATGGAAGGCAGCCATTTAAACCCTCCATTTTACTCCCTCCACTTTGAAGCAGGAAGAAGCTAAACAGATCACTGAAATAACTGGCAGCCATTTAAACCTAACAGTTTGGTGGGTCTGCTCATCAGCTGTTTAAATAGATGTAAATTATTTAACCCTTCGTTTTGCTTCCCCTCCATTTTGAAGCAAGGGGAAGTGAAATGGACCACTGAAATGGCTGCAAGCCATTTAAACCTAACAGCTTGATGAGTCTTCCACTCCCCCATCTCTCTGCCTTCATATCCCAGTATATCTTTTCTTGTAATGGTTTCCAACTCCTTCCCTGGAATTTCAACTAAGAGGGGAAAAAATTAAGTCTGAAGGAAGCTGGAAGATTATGCATGTAAATCTCCCACTGTTTTGTCACAAACTGGTTAGAATGTAGACTCTCTATTATTGTTACACCTTACCCAGATTTTCAGCTTTGGAGTTTCATCTGTCTACTATTTGAACAATATCCTTTTTCCAAATCAAATAAAATCTGCAAATGAATTTCTGGCCCTTGTAGAGTAAATGGCTCACATCCCATTGACTTCACATTTGCCAGAATTTCACTATGAGCATGTAACACTTAATTATTTAACCATTACAGATCCATTATGAAAAGAGTTTTTCTAAATCGCACTTCCTCTGTTTGGTTCAAAGTGTTTTCTGTTGTGTTTTCTTAGTCGTGCCATATGTGAAACTGCTTTGTACCAAGTTGGTCAGTCTAGCTCAGTATGACCTATAGTAATTTGTAATTAGCTGCAGTTTTTCACATTCTCAGATAAAGGTCTTCCTTGGCATTTGTTCCCTGAAATCCTTAAGTGGATATGCTGGAGATGTACTTTACTACTGATACACAGACTCTTGTCATAACTTTTGATTTGTGAAATAATTTTGAGGAACTTGAAACTCATCTGTTTTGTCACAGAATCATAAAGTTTGAAGGAGCCCAAAGGAATCAAATCAAATCCCTTGATGTCTTCCTCAGTGTTCTTTTGTAAGAAATATATTTCTTGCAAGGCTCTGTGTAGGAATATAACCTTGTTTGAAAGATCCAGATATACTGTGATATTTCAAGTATATGCTCAGAATGTAAAAATCTAAACTGAACACTTTTTCAGAGAGAGGGAGAGGAAAAGCAGTCTCTATAATCAGTTTCTCCCACCCTCTGAGATTGGTAATTGGAGCTGATGTTGTGAACCATCTCTTGACAATGGTGTCATGTAACAGTAACAATTTTACATGAGAGAAGAATGTATCTCTACTTCTATAAACAATATATGTTATATTTAATACATTTAACATTATATGGATACTTTTTATATTTGCTGTTTCTTTATGCTTTCTTATAATCCTTTCATGGTCCATAGGAACCAGGACATGTAATAACTTTAAGAATGGAGATTTTAATCTATGTGTGGTCTGTAACTAGTCCATGGTTACTCAGCAAACTTCTGTGACACAATAGGGAGTCAGATCAAGTGTACCCTATCGATGGAATTCCTTCCCTAAGCCTTTCCAGTTTGGGGCACCAGACTAGGACTCTTGCCCCCTCTGCCAAAATTCTGGACATTTAAAACATTTGCTGGTATTGTATGTAGATCATTGACTTTGGTTGCATACTGGTCTCTATTTTTGATGTTTTAATGTTTGTCTTCTTTTTAAAATTTTCATTCAATCGGCATCTTATTTGGTAAACCATCCTTAGAGAATTTGGTGTGGGATGGGTTAGGATTAAACTAAAGAAATAAATTAAAAAATGTTTAATATGTAACCCCACCACCACCACCTAGAGCCTGGAATAGTAGTGACAGGACTCATCTCTGACATCTTGTAACAATGATATTTCTGCATGTGTGGGTGAACACATGGGACTTCCAATACTGAACCAGAACATTGGCCTGACAAGGATTGCTAATCCTGGCTGTTAGCTGCACTCCAGCTCCTCAAGTGCTGGTTTGTCACATTACCTACTACTTGACCCTTTTAAATTGAGATGCTGGGTATTGAACCTGCAGCCTTCTGCATACACAGCAAATCCTCTGCAATGGAGCCAAGGCTCTACCATGTAGGTTGGGTTTCAGATGCTGAAGTGAGTTCAAGAATTCTTAGGATCACCTGTAGACAGATGTAGATCTACTTGTGCGGCTTTGCTTTCAGTCCACTCAGTGCTTCCATTTGTAAGGAGCAGTGGTCCCCAGAAACAGTATCATGACCATGAATGTCATGCCAAACCATTGTCATGCCAAATCATAGTTGGTAGCAACCACTCTTTGCATACCTATTTCAGAACCATGGCTTCTAAAGTTCCGTGTGCATGATTTGACACAGTGTCTGAAGTGAACCCAAGAGTGCATAACTACAAGGAGCTTGTTTTCTCAATATCTAAACCACATGATTAATTTACCAGACTAATGGGGAATCCCTGCAGCACTAATTGGTCACATAAGTTTATTCAGTACTTAGGAAAGATTTTCTTTAGCAAGGTTTCTTCTTTTCTACCCTGGGCAATTAGAACCCTGCATGAGCAGCATATTCTTTCATTATTTGACCCAAATATCTCCTGAGAATACATTTTTAGCGATAAAGTGAGCCTCAGTTGGTGTGAAGGAATTTGCTGTGGTGAAGTTGAGCTAGGTTTTAATTTTAAAAACAGGTAAAACCCTAGCCTACAATAAATATAATATAGTCATACCTTACACATGGTATCCAGATGACACTATTGAACCAGGGTTACCACATGGTGATAAAGAAGATCTGCCAATGGAATAGAACCGCCAGAAAATAACTTCAGAGCATCTGCAAGACGGCATGGGCTGACTCATCAGTTCCACAGCCCATATTGTAAATGGAAACTAATCACAGTTTTGCACATGTTTAGCTTTCAAATGTGTACATTATTGCTATCTCAGGGAGGAGTAAAAACATTGTATTTTTTTATTTGCAATTTGGCAGTGTGGCTTTTTCATCAAGTATGTTATTGCTACCAATTGAGCTTTAGCCTTTTGCATGAGTGCATTCCAGACATCCCTGGGCTTTTTGTATATGAAGATTTGTATTTGGTTGTGTATTGAATACTAATGTGGAGGCAGACGCTTTGGCTTTCAAAGCAGAAATGACAAGCATTTGAAATAACTTGTAATATGTATTCTGAAAGTCTTTTAGAACTTCTAGGAGTAAGTTCCACAGAACATTTGTGTGTGCCCAAGTTCTTGGTATATTTAATTATTGTTCAGAAGAGTTATATTCCACTTATCCAGAGACATGCTGGAGGCAACTCACAGGTGAATAACAGTACAGTAAGAATAAAAATAATAATAACAACATAAAAATTACAGATTTAAAGCAAGTCATTAATAAGTAAGTTTCAGAATATTATCCTCAAGCTAGGAGACCATAAACACAGTTTAAAGAGATGGTATCCTTCAGATATAAGTTTAGGTAAAGTGGCCTTGGCACTTCAAGCACATTAAAGTAGGTTTCAGGAAAGACTCAGGTGGGAAGGAATTTCAAAGCAATGGTGCTACCATTGAAAAAGACATGTCCCTGATTACAAGGTATATCACCTCTGCAGTCATAGGGTGGCTTGGGAAGAAAGTTTTAACTGACAACCTCAACAATAAGGAAGGAGGTAGTCCTTTAAGTACCCAACCCCCTATCCTTTTAGTGTCTTCAGAGTAAAAGCCAGCATTTTAAATTGTACCAGGAGACAAATAGGCAGCCAGTGTGGTATGAGAGAAGCACAATATCCAGCCCCTCACATTAGCTTAACTACTGCATTTTGGACCGTGTAACATGCATTTCAGTAATCTAACCTGAGTGTGACCAGTGCATGTATTACCATGGTCAAATCAGGCTTTTTGAGAAATAGCTGTAGCCATATATTGTATCACCAAAGCTTGCATGGCCCCATCAGCTAGGGATGTGCATTTGAATATTTCTGCTCTGAGTATATACATTATCAGTATTTTCCAGATACATCCATATATCTGGAGCATATTCCGTATTCTTGGAATACTGGTATTTGGGTCCCAAAGATTTCCAGAAATATTCACAAATAGGAATATTGGGTGGGCATTTTAATGCTTCCAGGCTTGTTTTCTTGACTTTAACAGGTTTCTTTAACACTCCCATGAGCCGTTGGGAGTGGCAGGTAAAAAATCTAATAAATAAATAAATCTAAATAAATTCTTGGGAAGGAGGGAGAAGAAAAACAGCTCTTCCAAGTAATGAGATCACACATCTGGGGCGCACAAGAATTTTCTGCCCAGTTGAAATGATCTTCTCCTAGCCCTCCACAGCTCCTTGAAAGTGGGCAAATGGGATCAAAAACAGACCTGACTATGCCTTGACTCTGCTTCAGGGCTGGATGTTTTTGGGGTACTGTTGCTGGTTTGTCTATGTCTTGGATTAATTCTGCTGCTTGCCTGGGAAGACCTTCTGGACAACTTCAGTTACTGTCCTAAGTCCATTACAGGGGTCAACTGGTGTGTCTGCAGGTGCTAGTCGGGATGGATACCCTATTCCTCAATGGTCTGTAAGCACTTCTAGAGGATGGAGTATCCCTGCTTTGCACAGCACAAAGCATAGGGCTAGGATCTTTGGGCTGTCATAACACCTGACATTGGGTCCTGCCTGTGGTTGTTGAATATGTAGCCCTCAGTTGTATGCTGTTGGCAACACAAGGATGTTCTGAATAAAGACAGAGCTACCCGTGCTTGCAGAATGAGAGGAGCTTCTGAGCCAACTATTGCCAGACTTTGCTCCATGCTGAGGTACTGGACTAGGTGTATATAGCAGCCAGTGTTTCTGCTGCCGTTGAGAAGTGGTTAGTAAATGGATAGGTAGGGATGAAGTGGGTCTGACTCTCTCCAAGATGGTGAAGGTCACTAAGCCATTTAAGGAACTTGATAACATACTGTTGTCTGACGTAGCAAGCCCTTGACTTGAATGCTTCAGGATACTATAGCTGCCTTTCTGGCCCTTGTCTACTCCCTTATGAACCTGCCCAGTCCCTGTGGGCTCCATCAGTGGGCCCACTTCAGAAGCTTTTGAGATAGGCAAGTGACAATCTGGTCAAGGGCCTTCTCAGAAGTAGCACCACAGTGCCAGAACTCTCTCCCAAGGGAAGATTTGCCTATTCCCTTCTGTTGCCATCTTCCAGCAGCAGGTAAATACTTTTTTTGTTTTGTTTAACATCCCGATCATGATCCCCTCTTCCTCCCTAGTGGTTCAACTGTTGTTTTTATCTTTTTATTTTAAACTTTGGTTTTAACTTGCTTTCATGATGTGATTGTGTATTTGTTTTAAGGTCTTTCTGTAGTTTGGGCTGGTGAAATGTGGTATAAATCCTCGTATCATCTGGATTGGATTAATTTAATGGGTTCTACATAAGGTTTCCTTTGAAGCCTGCCTTCCCTTGACAACTGAAGTTTGTATAAAATGCTGTAATCAGAGTGTTGACTAGTATGGTTCATAGGAACCATATCACTCCAGTCTTGTTCTCCACCTACACTGCCATGTGAAGCTAGATGAATGGTGACCCAAGAAAATATCTTCTCCCTTGTGCCGCCAAAACTTTGGAACTCCCCATACCTCAGAGAGATTCATCAGTTTCCCTCTAGTGGTGTCTTTTACTTTTTAGTTTCATTTGGCATATTCCTAATAGTGGTTATTGGTCCTCCTTCTAGTGTTGTTTATGTGTTTTTAATTGAATTGTTCAGGCAATTCCACACCTGATAAATATAGTGAAATCCTTACCTTATGAAGACGCCATATTTTTGGTGTTTTGCACGATGTCGCCAACATCCAGCATTCAACCAGCAAACTGGTAGCAACATCCTCCATTTTAAAGTGCTAGCTGCGGAATCACATCAAGTGGATTCCCCAGCCTAAAAAGCATGAGCTAGAGGAGAGCAACCAGCAAGCCACACACTAAGGAAATGTATGGAGGCGAAGAAGCACTATCGCCAGCTCCAGTGTCCCGCCCTCACACCCGCCTCCCTCTCCCCTCTCCCTGGGATGGGTTTTTTTAAAAGCAAACTGCCTGGAGCAACGAATATGCGTCCAATTGTGTAGGCAAAGCAAAAAGATCACCACAGTTTAAACACAAAGTCCCCCCCCCCCCAAATCAGGAACGAGATTAATTTTTTAAAGATTACAGGCTCATGTTTCCATAAAGGTGGCATTATAAAAAGCACTATGCATCTATGACTAGATGCATGGACGTTTCAATAGAGAAGTCTTACTTAAAAAAAGAAATTATCTGGCACTGCAATCCCTTTAAATTATGGAGAAAGGGATTGGTTGCCTGGCTTGATTGACAGGCAGAAGACAGTCGCCTATAAAGCACGTTGCTCTCTTCTGACATTTCAAGCAGGCATGTGGAGTGTAAGGTGCGCAAGAAGGTGGCAGTCGAATGCAAGACAGCCAGAAGGTGAGGAATGGCTAGAGGCGCGATAATTTTTAGCACTACACCATTTTGCTGGTGTAATGCTATTTTTTTAATGTGCAGAATTGCCCTTTGTTTTAAACTGCATTTTAATTGTGTGTGTGTTCCCAGGTATGGCTGGCTGCCTTTGCACTGGCTTGCCTATGATTTGGCATAAGACCTGTAAGTCTTGCTATATTGGCCCTTGGTACTATTTGGTTTCTATGATTTGACATTAGTTCTGCTGGGCTTGTGACAGTATCCCTCATTCAATTTTGTTTGGCTTGGATTCTCTAATTTAATATTGGTAGTTACAGGCTTGCCCCAGTTCTGCTTGGATTCTCTGGTTCTCTTCAGATTGTTGGTTCTGTTTGCATGTGAAGGCTTTTGGCTTGTGTGTGTTTGGCTACTTGTGTGTTTGGCTTCTGGCTTATTTGCCTTGGATATAGCATTGAATTCCACTCAATGGAGACAGGCAGGATGTCTAGGAGCACCTTGTTCTCATAGAATCATAGAATCATAGAGTTGGAAGGGGCCATACAGGCCATCTAGTCCAACCCCCTGCTCAACGCAGGATTAGCCCTAAGCATCCTAAAGCATCCAAGAAAAGTGTGTATCCAACCTTTGCTTGAAGACTTCCAGTGAGGGGGCACTCACCACCTCCTTAGGCAGCCTATTCCACTGCTGAACGACTCTGACTGAGAAAAACTTTTTCCTGATATCTAGCCTATATAGTTGTACTTGAAGTTTAAACCCATTACTGCGTGTCCTTTCCTCTGCAGCCAGCAGAAACAGCATCCTGCCCTCCTCCAAGTGACAACCTTTCAAATACTTAAAGAGGGCTATCATGTCCCCTCTCAACCTCCTTTTCTCCAGGCTGAACATTCCCAAGTCCCTCAACCTATCTTCATAGGGCTTGGTCCCTTGGCCCCAGATCATCTTCGTCGCTCTCCTCTGTACCCTTTCAATTTTATCGATGTCCTTCTTGAAGTGAGGCCTCCAGAACTGCACACAGTACTCCAGGTGTGGTCTGACCAGTGCCGTATACAATGGGACTATAACATCTTGTGATTTTGATGTGATGCCTCTGTTGATACAGCCCAAAATGGAATTTGCCTTTTTTACCGCTGCATCACACTGCCTGCTCATGTTTAGTTTACAATCCACAAGTACCCCAAGGTCTCGTTCACACACAGTGCTACCTAGAAGCGTATCCCCCATCCAGTAGGCATGCTTTTCATTTTTCTGACCCAGATGCAGAACTTTACACTTATCTTTATTAAATTGCATCTTGTTCTCATTTGCCCATTTTTCCATTGTGTTCAGATCTCGTTGAACTCTGTCTCTATCTTCCGGAGTATTTGCCAGTCCTCCCAATTTGGTGTCATCTGCAAACTTGATGAGTAGTCCCTCCACCCCCTCATCTAGATCATTAATAAATATGTAAAAAAGTACCGGGCCGAGCACCGAACCCTGAGGTACCCCGCTACTCACCTCTCTCCAGTCTGATGAAACACCATTGACAACAACTCTTTGAGTGCGGTTCTCTAACCAATTCCCTATCCACCTAACGATCTGAAAATCCAGATTGCAGTCCTTCAACTTATCCATCAGAACATCATGGGGAACCTTGTCAAAAGCTTTACTAAAATCCAAGTAAATGACATCAACCAAATTTCCCCGATCCAGCAAACCTGTTACTTGGTCAAAAAAGGAAACTAGGTTGGTCTGGCAGGACCTGTTGGAGACAAATCCATGCTGACTTCCTTGGATCACCAAATTGTCCTCCAGATGTTTGCAGATCGCTCCCTTTAATATCTGCTCCATTATCTTCCCCACAACAGAGGTCAGACTCACTGGTCTGTAGTTTCCCGGGTCATCCTTCCTCCCTTTTTTGAAGATCGGAATAACGTTTGCTCTTTTCCAGTCCTCCGGGACATCTCCAGTCCTTAAAGAGGTTCCGAAGATGATGGACAAGGGCTGTGCAAGTTCTCTGGAAAGTTCTTTGAGTACTCTCGGGTGCATTTCATCTGGACCAGGGGATTTGAACTCATCCAGTGCAGCTAAATGCCTCTCGACCACCTCTCTATCCATGTTAACCTGCCACCCAGACACTATCCTTTGGCTACAGCCATCTCTAGATGTGCCTAAACACTTAGACCTGTGGGAAAAAACAGATGTAAAATAGGCACTAAGCCTTTCTGCTTTCTCTGCATCTTTCGTTAGAGTTTGTCCATCCGCACCCAACAGCGGGCCTATTGCCTCCTTTGCTTTACGTTTGCTCCTCACGTAACTGAAAAATCTTTTCTTGTTACAATGGGCTTCCCTGGCCAATCTTAGCTCACTCTCAGCTTTGGCCTTTCTGATGATTGATCTACAGTGCCTAGTAACCTGTAGGTACTCTTCTTTAGAGCTCTGTCCTTCCCTCCATTTCCTGAACATTTTCCTTTTCTTTCTTAGTTCCTCTTGAAGTTCTCTGTTCATCCAAATAGGCTTCTTAGAGCTCCTGCAGTGTTTTCGTCTTTCTGGAATAGTCATTGATTGAGCATGCAATAGTTTGAGTAGCGCCCACCCTTCACATGCTCCCTTCCCTTCCAGCATTCTCGTCCATGGTATGACACTCATCATGTCTCTGAGTTTATTAAAGTTTGCCCTACGAAAATCCAACATCCGCGTCTGGCTACAAGCTTCCTTGGCTCCCCATCTCAAAAGGAATTCTATGAGGACATGGTCACTTCCCCCTAGGGTCCCCACCTCCTTCACATCATCCACCAACTCTTGCCTGTTGGTCAGTATTAAGTCCAGTATGGCTGAACCTCTTGTGGGTTCATCTACCATTTGATAAATGAAATTGTCAGCCAGGCAGGTCAGAAACTTGCATGACTGAGGACGCTTCGCAGAGTTTGTTTCCCAGCACACATCTGGGAAATTGAAGTCACCCATGATGACAAGGTCCTGCCGTTTGGATATTTTCTCAAGCTGCTCACAAAGTGCAGCATCCACATCCTCTCGTTGGTCAGGCGGTCGGTAGCAGACACCAACCACCACACTGTTTGTTTTCCCCTCGCTTATTTTCACCCAGATGCTTTCCACTGTAGATATGCTCTCCTTCACTAGAATTTCCTGACAGGTAAGCCCTTTCCTCACATACAGTGCCACTCCTCCACCTCTTCGATCTATTCTGTTTTTTCTGAACAGTTCATATCCATCCACCATTACATTCCAGTCATGAGAATCATTCCACCAAGTTTCTGTGATGCCTACTAGATCATACCTTTCCATCAGCATGAGAAGTTCCAGCTCTTCCTTTTTATTGCCCATGCTTCGGGCGTTAATATAAAGACATCTGAATCCTTTTACTTTTGGTTCCCTATGAGCTGGCCTTGCCGGTTGGGCTGCCTCCGATAGTTTTCCTTCCATACACTCCCTATGTTGATCGTCTCCTTCCCCTAGTGGCTTTAGTTTAAAGCTCTCCTGATGAATCTCCCCAGGTTCCTGCCAAACACATTCTTCCCCAGTTTTGATAAGTGCAGTCCATCAGGTGCTAGTAGGCCTTCCTCAAGAAAGCCTATCCCATGGTCCCAGAAACCAAATCTCTCCTGCCGGCACCAACTACGCAGCCAGTGATTCACCTCCATTATCTTCCTCTCCCGACGCATTCCTCTTCCCTTGACAGGCAAGATTGAAGAGAATACCACTTGTGCCCCCATTTGCTTGAGCTTCCTCCCCAGATCTTGATAGTCTTTTTTAATAGGAGCGATGGTATTCAGGGACATGTCATTCAGGGACATGGACCATCACAAATGGGTAGCGATCCGTAGATTTGAGGACTTTGGGCAGCCTTTCTGAAACATCTTTAATTTTCGCCCCTGGCAAGCAACACACCTCTCGGGTTAGGGGGTCGGGCCCAGCCACGTGGCGATCCATTCCTCTTAGCAGGGAGTCTCCAATTACCAGTACTCTCCTTTTTTTTTCTTCTCAACTCCATTTCCTTCTGTCCCCGTGGCCTCTTCCCTTTGTCTTAGAGTTTGTTTTGGGACCTCTTCCCTTGTTGACCCTTGCACCTCCTCTGCAAGGGCCTGAAATTTATTCTGGAGCTCCAAAGGCCCCGAGAACTGTCTCGCCCTTCGCCGTTCAGTCTTTTTCCGAACTGCCTGCAGAGGCTCCCTATTGTGGTCAATCTCCTTGTTCTCTTCAGGACTGGTTGTATTCTCTTTATTCTCTTTATTCCATGTTGCAGAGCTCTGGACTACGAACTCCTCCCCTTTCTTACTTTGGGTCAGAGTAATAATTTTGTTTTCTAATCCCCTAATCTTTTCCTCCAAAAGTTTTACCAGCTTACACTTGGGGCAGCTGTAGTCCATCTTGTCTTCTGGGAGGAAGGCAATCATGTCACACTCACTGCAGATGATGGGATGAGTGTCCTGGAGGTCCATTGTAATGTCTAGGCAGTGCAAGTACTAGGGAAATATAATCTACTGATATAATCTATTGATTCTAATTGCTCGGCCAAGAACCCCAGGCTAAGAGCCACAGGCCAAGAGCCCTTTGTCTCTTGCCAAAGGCTCGCGCCTCTGGTGAGGAGTAGCCCTTTTTAATCCTCCCAACAATTACCCAGCAATCACCTCACCCAGGCAGAACAATAGCCTCACCTGGTCAGCAGCAACTCTCCCCAGTAGCTCTCTCCACGTGCTCTCAGTTGTCTGAGCTCTGCCTCTGGTGAGGAGTAGCCCTTTTTAATCCTCCCAACAATTACCCAGCAATCACCTCACCCAGGCAGCACAATAGCCTCACCTGGTCAGCAGCAACTCTCCCCAGTAGCTCTCTCCACGTGCTCTCAGTTGTCTGAGCTCTCAGAGGCTGTTCTGAGGCTGTACAATTGCATCTGTTGAACCAGTTTGCTTGAAACTTTGGTGATCTTTAGTAGACAGGCAAGACTAGAATTCTTGCAGTTTTGGGATCATTCATTTGCAAAACAGTTACTCCAGAGCCTGGAAAGAGTACCACCCCCCCCCCCCCAAACAGGGAATAAGGGATCCAAAGAAGTTCAGAATTAAAAAAAAAAACAGTATACCCGAATGCTCCAAAATACAACAGTAATACTTTTTTTTTCAATCTAGTAGTTGAACTTGGCATTTGGCTCAACTTGTTTCGAACGAGAGAGAAAAGCAGACAAAATATTGTGTGCTTATACTGATTGTCAAATTCTGATGAAAATGGAAAGTATCTTCATCTTGAAGGATTCCTTTATTGCTCTCATAGCTTCCCTATGCTATCCATGAAAATATATATATTTTTTGGCTGGCTATTAATTTTAAAAGCATTTTATTATGTTTTCTAGTCTAGTTTGCATACATCTTAAGGTATTTATTTTATTTTTTTCTGTTTTTGCAGGAGTTTTGATGTCGGACTGCACCATTTTCTTATTAGGTAAGTCCAATGCTGTATTATTTACCAATAGATTCCATGGAACATCAAATTCATTTCAGGATTCCTCTCCTAACTCACAGTGCCATCCTAAGCAGAGTTACACCATTCTGTGTTCATTGAAGCCAAGGTGTAAGGTAACTTAGGACAGTTAAGGAGTTTAGGGGTACTATAGAGACATAGTAGTTATCACTGGATTGATATTTTAGTACCTCTGACGGCTTATTTTAGGAATATATTTATACACACACACACATATGGAATGCTGACTGGAGAGAGGGCCCCTTTTTGGTCACAAAGCATCTAGAATTTGTGTGCATTCCTGATTTTTTCAAAATCTTTATAAAACAGAGCCCACGTGTAATTTGCAGTGCAAATCTGCATGTGGTAAATTCCATTTTATGCAGTGGGTCTTCTTATAATGTATATCTGTATAGCATTGAAGGCCTAGAACATTTAGTACACCAAGCAGCAAATTAAATTTCAGACCCTCTCATCTGACTGTCAAAGCAAGATTTATTTACTTAGTGCTGAGAACGAATGCACAGAAGATCCTTTCCTTAGGAGTGAGGCTGAATTAAAATGTAGAAAGCTGTTGTTCACTTAACATAATTTTAATGTTAAAGAAAAAAGGGGAAAGAAATGCACAAATGTCATCACATTTTGTAAAAATAAATTACGATAAAGAAAAGCTTTGTGATTGAATTTTGGAAAGATATTTTAAAACTGAGATTATTTGCTCATTAATACAAAACACTCTGAAACTGTAAATTAAGAATCTTCAGTCATATTACGCCCATGAGCATTGGGAATTTTTAGAATGGGATGGGAAACACCATAAAATGGCTGCCATGGGGCCAATTACAAAATGCTGGAAGGTTGCAATGCAAGCATCTTTCTATAATGGAAGTAGCATCCTGCTCAAATGAGGGGGAAGAAAATCAGGATTGACTTATTGCTTTTTGGTTGACACCATTGGGGATCACTATTGTAAGTGGAGTGGAAGGAAGTAAATTCTGGAGTGTGCTTTGAATTTAAGAAGATCCTTCATATCTGGAAAATTGGGCTATGTGGCAGGTGAATCTTCCACGGGTTTTTCTAAGGCCTGGTACACATGTGTTTGTCCATAATTTGTATTGTGTAATAAGCATATACTGTAACCAGAGATGAGCTCTTTAGAGTATTATGGGGTATTGGAACAGCAAGTCTGGCCTCAGTGATAGGAGCAGGGGTACTGTATCCACTAACCTTTGTTTCCAAGCATCAGTCCCTCAGACTCCCCCCTTACAGTGTTTCTCAGGCCACTTTTCATAGCCCTTGGTGAATTGGTTTCCTTTCCTTGGACATTGTGCTCTGATGACATAAGCATCTGACTTGGTGTCTGTTTGAGTCAGCCTCCTGCTGGCTTCCTCAGGATTCTGCTGCTTGCTGCTATTACAGGACAGTTGTCCTTTTCAAGGGTTGCTGGAAGTGCCATCACTGTGTGCTTTTCTCATTTATTAAAAAATATACTCTGCTTTTAATCAGGCTTACAAATAAATTTTCAATAAAGGAGATATATCAATAATGAAATAACTAGTCAGTTTCCAAAGAAGTTATCAATAAAGGGAAAAAGTCAATAAAGATTCAACAGTGATTTGAAGAGCCATCAGTTCTAGACATAAAATAAAAAAACAGTGGGGACAGCAGACATCCTTGACCTGGTACCTGCAGCTAAATTAAATTCTTCCACAATGTATCTATTAATATTCACTCTACCATGAAATTATTATGAGCAGTCTAAAGTCCAGCGTATAAGACAATCATAAATGATTTTAAAGTCTCTGTTATAAAATTCAGTCAAAAGCCTGTTCCACATACCAAACCAAACAAGCTCCTGATTTTAAAAAACTAATGAAAAATATTTATCAACCTTGTACATCATGGGCCATTCCGCACAGATTCATTGTAGCAGCAGTGTGGCAAATTGTAATCGCTACTAAAATGCAGTTATGCACAACGTCGTAGACAATCTGCCAAAATCCTTAAACAGATCCGCAAAAAGCGCTTCGTTGTAGCGCTTCCAGGGAAATCCCAAAAAGTGGATTCATCCTCTGGAAAGCGCTACACTCTTGCAACCAATCTGCAACACTAGCGGAAAAGTTCCGCTACCATTGTTGCGGTTTCAGCAAAGTCCCTCCCCCTGGCTCTCTCCTCTGATCTTCTGGTGAAGCGATCGCCATTTTATTTTCTCGGAGCGAGCGGAGAGCAACAAACCGGTGAGCCTTCATTCACCCAGCGAGGCTTCCCCGGCTGCAGTCCCTCCCCAGAGCTGTTTTAAGTCACCAAGCACCACACAGCCCCGTTTGCTGGTTCCCTTTATTTTCGGCCGAAAATTGTGCCCGTGCACGAGGGGGGGATTTTTTTTTCCACTTGGGGGAGCGTGGCAACGATAAAACGGCAGCTCACACACCACCTGCTAGCTAGATGGGTCTCTCCGTTGCAATGAATCAAGGCATATAGCGAGCCAGGGGCGGGACAAAGCTCGCCAAATATCACTTCCTGTAGAGCGATTTTTGCCGAGACCGGACACCTGTGGGAAATGATTGAAACGCAACTGGATTCCACTACAAAGGCAGGTATGCATAACGACGAATTCCACTATTTAAAATGGCGTTTTTTCGTTCCGAAACCAATTTGCAACATTGATCCTGGTGCGGAATAGGCCTATGTGATACCAACTTTCCCTTTACAAACCCGTTCTTACTACAAATCAGTTTATCTATTAGTTTACATAATGTACTCATCACCACAGTCACCCATTTTTAAAGTCCTGAATTAATAGACCTATATGGTAAACACAGAAAATTTTTTTCTGGTGTGACTCCAGTGTAAATAGGATCACAACAACCAAGGTTCTGTTTCAGTTCCAAAACCCCATCTGCATCCACACTTTATCAGCGTTTAACAATCATTTGTAACTGAACAAGACAAACCAGTTGAACAAGACAAACCAGTTGAAGGTGAGAATGTGCCCCTGTTACACTAGAAGACCCAATGAAGTTTATGGGGAGTAGATTTAGGATGGATAAAAGAGAATGCTTAACTGGATGTAATGATAGCCACATAGAGAGAGAGCCTTAAATGGGGGTTAGCTATGGTGACAAAAAAAAATTGCCAGAGTCTGGACTAGAAAAAACCTGGTCTGATCCAGCAAGGCTGTTCTTCAGTTACAAAAGTCTTCTTTAGCACAGTGGATGTACTCCAGGTTAGAATCAGAATTGAAATGGACCCTGATAATCTAAGACAACCTGGAATTGCACATCTGCTACATAAAAAGGTAAAGGTATCCCCGTTGCAAGCACCGAGTCATGTCTGACCTTGGGGTGATGCTACATACTATGACAAGGCCCATAAGATTAATAATTATGTGCTCTACGTACATTTAAATCATTTGTTATATTTTTGTGCTGCTCTTATATGCATCTCTGTGGTATCCTATCTAGATTATTGATGTATCCCATAAAGCTTCAACAACACTATACCATCAGGTGCTCCTAAATCATTCACCTGGCCTGAATATTCCTTGTTATATTTGTGTGTTTACTGTTGTTTTAAGGTTGATGTGATGGGAGATTGTGCTTTTATATCTGCCTGTCCCCCCCCCCCATTTAATCTAATAAAAGCATAAAAGAGGAAAAGAATGACTCACAAAAAAACAATTTTTAACTCATCTTCCTTTTTTGTTTCACAAGAATAAAGCACCTGTTTATGAAAGTAGATTTTGGCTTACAAAAAAAGAAGCTAAGAAGAGTTTTCCCTCCTCTTTTAGAGCCAAAAGATACAAAGAGGGGAGTGTGTTCCAGCCTAGTTATCCTTTGTTTTCGTTCTTTGTTTGGGATTGGCACTCCCACAGGGCCCTGCCTATTCCAGTACTACTCAAAGTCTAACAGAATTTAGATAATGAACCATCTGTTGGGTTGCTAAGTGTTTTGTGTCTAGAACTGGCAAGAATGGGGTGGGTGGGGCTTCTGGTAAATCAGCACTGTTTAGCCAGAGAAGAGTCATAATGAGCACTGAAAAATCTGCATGTTTCTATGTAGGGTTTTAAGAAGTATCTATTCCCCCCCCCTTTCCTAGGATATGTTTTTCCTTCTAATAGAAGTAAGCCATTGTCAAGTTACCTGTATTTCCATGTATTTGCTTGCTGTTTGCACAGGTTGCCAACTCCAGTTTGGGAAATTCCTGGAGATTGAGGGCAGTGCCTGAGGAGGGTAGAGCTTGGGGAGTGAGATGAGCCCATTTGGAAATGAGATGCAGACTGCTCTCTGAAGCTCCTGCTTCCTTCAGGGGAGAACTTAGGCTCTACCTGAAGATTGGTAGCCCTGGGTTACATCACCATCTTAGTTTATAGATAGGAGAAAAAACTGCAGATTTTCATTTAGGCCAGACATCACAACCAGTAGCACTTAGTTTAATTTTCATCATGAACAACTGAGGTTTGTTTATGTCATCTGTATGCAGCCTTTGTTCTTACTAAAAGCTTTATCAGGAGTCCACACCAGCAAAGCAAGGGTACATCTGCTCTGTTTTAGTCACAGAACACAAAGCCTCAGATATGCATCCATCCAAGGAAACCTGCCAAGTCTGATTTCACCTGGCCACTAGGTGGCAACTAATATCTTATATGCTAATAGTGGAGTCTTGATACTTAAACCTGAACAGGGCCCTACGTTTGTAGGAAAACGTTGAGATCTAAAAACAATACACTGGGCAGTTTAAAAATCCAGAACATGATTAAAGGATCACATGTAGCTTTAAGCCACAGGTTGGAGGGGGATCCTGGAAAGTGTGAAGTTTGAGGAAGGGAGGGACTTCAAAGGGGTATAATGCTATGGACTCCACCCTCCAAAGCAGCCCTTTCCTCCAGGAAACTAGGGTTGCCAACCCCCAGGTGGGAGCTGCAGATAATCTGGAATGACAACTGCTCTCTGGATAATGGGGACCAGTTTCCCTGGATAAAATTGGTGCTTTGAAGGATGGACTGTATGTTATTTTTATTTTTATTATTTAATTTTTAGACCGCCCTTCTAGAAAAGCAGCATACAACAACCAACTCTTCTTCTATTGGGTTCCAGATAACCAAGGTGTCTTGGCAGAATGTGTGCCTGCACTTGTGGAAATCAGTACAGGAGTTTGCTTTTCACCTTGCCCAACAGCATGCCTAGTCTGAATTCTGAATAAAACTATTTGAAACTGACTGCTAGGTGGCCACTAACATGAATGTTTAGGTATTTGTGGATGCCTAAATGCAAGCAAAAAGATAAGAAAAAGGAGTACATGGTGACAATACATTGGAGGGGAAAAACCTGTGTAAGGTCAATGAAAAAACTTTGCCACGTCTTCTTGCTATATTCCTTTTCTTTATTGTCGGATATATATATTCAAATAAATTATTTCTAGAACCAATATACCAGTATAAATATTGGTTTTGTAGGTTTTGGCTTATTCAGCTAAATATAAACATAGATCAGGTGCATCAGAGTGGTAAATGCTCTCTATGATTTGTGTACACTAGAGGGTATTTACCACTTTGATGCACCTGAATTACATTTCTATTTAGCTGAAGAAGCCAAAATGCATGAAACCAATATTAATACCAGTATATTGGTTCTTGAAATAATTGGTTTGTATTTATCCAACAGTAAAAGAAAAGGAATATAGCAAGAAGACAATACCTAACTGCAGACATCTTGACTGTTGTGATAGTGGAACATCCTGCCTAGAAGTTGGACTAAAAGAAGTTTGATCTTTTCAGTTCTGTAAATTTAAACCAGTCTTTCTCAACCTGTTTAATATTGTGGAATCACTGAAACATTCTTCAGGCTTTGAGAAACCCCAGAAGTGATGTCAGCAGGCCCCACCTTCCGGCTGCCATGCCCTTGAAGTCACATGTCATCACCTAGACACTCCCATTGAATATGACATCACCAGGCCACTCCCAAGCACAGGAAGTGACAGTACAGAAATATTTTCAAATGATTTGTGAACAGAACCATACCTGCACTCTGGACTGGCTAACAGTTTACTCTTCTTCACCAATGGGAGCCTGCAGTGAGAGCCTGCAGAAACAGGGCCAGGGCAGGCCTATGCCTCTTTGTCACCTTCATGCCCCCCTAACATCAGAGCAGAGCCGAGGCAGGCTGCTGTGTTGCCTGCATCCCCCATTGTCAGAAATAGGGCCAGAGCAGGCCTATGCCTCTCTGTTGCCTCCATCCCCTCCAAATTCTAGAAACAGGGCTGGAGCAGATGTATGCTACTCTGTCACCAGAAACAGCCAGAACAGGCTTATCCCAATACATCACCCCTCCAATGATAGAAACGCCCCAGTAGCCTATTCCGCCAGGCAGGAACAGGGCTGGGGCAGGCCTAAGCTGTTGTGTCACCCCCCCCCCCACACACACACACATACCCCCACACAGTTACATTAAGATGAGAGTACTTACTTCTCTGGTCTCTTGCCTCTACCTTGTGCAATGAGCCTTGGCCAGAAAGGATTTGTATGGTTGGGGATCTTCCCTTTCCCACCGCTTCCAGCCTCAGCATTGGCCATTTGGGATGGGAAGGCAGGTCGACATGACCATATATGGTCACATCACCCAGTACGTTAAAAAAAATTAATATAAAAATGAACACTCACCCAGTTGGTGAAACCCTTCTGGGGTTGCTGCAAAACCATAGAGAAAGCCTGATTTAGACTATCACTGTAATTCAGATCCCCTAGCACATTGTATTAGTACATTTCTTGCAGGCACGTGGAGTATATATTTAAATTATGTTTGTATTCAGAAAGAAAGCTAAGGTCTTCAGTGAATGAAATCTAAATCACAGTTTTAGAGAAGCTGGGTGCAATCTGTTTGCTATATAGGGAATTAGCTGGTGAACATGTTGCAAAAATAAAGACAAGGTTCTTGTATCAACACATGCACATCTTTATGTAAATTTTATGTAAATACAACATTTAACTTTTGCAGACTGCTGGAGTGGCAAAGCCAAGATTAAACAAGGTGCAGATGCCATCTTGCTTGAGTGTTTCCATGCCTGGTGAATCATAACAACCAGTTGTTTGGGGGTGGAGGGTTTTTGAAGGTATTGTAAATGTTAACAGAAGCTTACTTGAGGCATTTAATGTAATTTTGTAATGACCATGGCTGAGGCCCAAAGGACTGTTTAGAGCTTCCATGAACCCAATGTGATTTATGAAGATACCCTTCATACTTTGTCTTTCGGAGCCCCCTATGAAGCCAGAGGGTTTTCTGGAGTAGTATCATTTTCATACCCCCTTTCAGAGATCTTCTGAAGTAGTATTATTTTCAGAATATCTGTTGTAATAAGCCCTAGTTGTTTGTAAAAGCTCTTACAGGATACTTTGGATATCAGTAAAAATCCAAAATCATTGTTATATTGCCTGTACTTTCATGACACCGGCAGTGGGTCTTAACTTTGGGATAGAATTTCAGTGCATCCAAAGTCCATATAGTAGGGAGTACTATCTTCTTTTCTTCCACCAGCGCAAATAGCTGATAGGGTCTCACACTAGGTAAATGCATACAGTATTGCTGGGATAAATGTGGATTGTACATCTTATTTTGAACTGGGATACATCCTCTGCTCCTTATCAGCCACTACAGCACCCACCAAAGAAGGAAAGGTCTCTCCAGGAGTTACCTAGACTAGTGATCCCCAACCTGTGGGATGCGGACCACATGTGGTCCGTCGACTAATTGGAGGTGGGCCCCGAAGGACGCCTTCCCCCCCCCCCGGCCCTTTACAACACACTTCGGGTGTCATTGTCTCCCATCACTCCCAGATGGGACTATCTCGTTGCAGAGAAACAAGCTCAGGGTTCCCATTGATTTGTCATTGTTATGAGTTAAAATTTCCATGAAAATAAAATGTTCCTTACGTTCATTGTTGTGGCGTGTCTGTATCTTATTTTGAAGGGATGTTTAAACATTACCATAGCGACCAGAGTCAGAGAGCATTAGGGCAGTGGTTGAGAGTAGAGGAGTAAACTACCCCCCCGCCTCAGTAAAATTGTCAAGCGTTGAGTGGTCCCCGGTGATAAAAAGCTTGCAGACCACTGACCTAGACCATTTCTGCATGAGGAATCTGCCTCTGAACAGCCTTTGGATGTTGGCAACTTTTAGAGCCTCTTCTACGTGATGTTGGCTGCATCCCAAGCCTGTCAAAGAGCTGGGTCGATTTTTGGCCATTTTTAACTCGCAATGAGGGAAATTGTAAAAACCGGATTTATCACCCTCAATTGTACATCTTCTCACAACTCGGGCAGGCAAAAACAGTCCCTTTTCTATTTTATGGAGGTGGGAAATACACTGGGAAAGGGGGGCAGTGATTGAGCAGCCTTCTCCTGATCATACAGGGGTCTGAGCACTATGTTTTTAAGCCAACCATTTACACAAAATGTCTCTAGGATTGGACTATTATCATCTTAGGTGGTTAACCGTAGTTTAATGGGTACTGATTATATGTTTTCTTGGGGTTTTTATAGGGGTTTTATCTGTAACCTGCTGCAAAATAGCGTGCTGAGAGCGGTGGAGTATAAATTAAATAAATATTAATAAAATAATAAAATGACTTTTTAGGCTCCAGGGACCATGTTCAGCATCTCAGAAATTCATCCAAAAAGAAATAATGTCCCAAAAACAGGAATCCCAAAATGGGGGGGGGGGGGGCTGCTGTATCGGTCTGGAATTTCTCATTTCAACGCAGCAGTGTTTTTATTAAAAATGCATCTGTGTTGTGGCATTACTGCATAGCAACATGGAAGTGCCTTTTAAAAAAATTAATTTTGTGTCCCAGGGAGGGGGAGAAAGTTTCAGTCTGCAAGAGAACTGCTGTACTGTGATTGGTGGCTTGCTATGATTGACAAGCCAAGGAGTGGAGGGAGAAGTTCGTTTTGCTTTCCCTTGCAGCCTCATCAAGAGACAAAAAGCCATGATGGGGCAGAGGAAAAATGCGGGAGGGGTCTCCCATGAGGAGGGCTGCAAATGTGAGGTTTACCATCCCGCATTTGCAAGCAGGAAGCCACTCACGTTTTACCCCTCCATGCGGAAATGGTCCTTCAGTTCCATTGTAAACTATGGAACTTAGAATGCAATCCTGTGCACATTTACCTGGGTGCCAGACATACATAAGATTAGATTCAAATGAGTAGTCGTGTTGATCTGAAGTAGCACAATAAAATCAGAGTCCAGCTTTCGAGTGCAAGCACTCACGCCTTGAATAAATCTTTGTTTGTCTTAAAGGTGCTACAGGATCCTGATTTTATTATACATAAGATAAGATAAGATTGTTCTTTTTAGCGCTCTGATTGGAAGCATTTTTTTTTTAAAATGGATGGAGCTAAAGGTGTGAATCTCCAACATTTCATAATCATGGATCTAGGCTTCAGGACAACTATCTCTTTTATTCAAGTGAAGATGTCTGAGTTGTTGTGTATAACTGATGTCTTAGTCTTAGTAACCTAGAGCAACACAAGTATTTAAGACACTAGGACTGGCTCAAATTTGCATTGTCGAGTTTTGGTCCCTTTCCACACTCTGATTCTCCTTTTCAGGCACAGGCCTGATTTGCCCCCACACTTGCCCTGTATCAAAGGAATCATCCAAAATCTGGTTTTCAGTTTTTGAACAGGGGATTAACAAGGTCTGAATCGGGTCTTGCCAATGTGGAAACGTGCACATTTAGGCTTTTCCAGTCCTGCTGGCTGGCAAGGTTTTCCTTAAGAGCACACCTCTCCACATTCACCACCTGGAATTTCGGTTCAGAGAAGAGGAGGTACGCTGTGCAGGTGAGCCTTGGGGACGATCTGAAGCAAAACACTATACAGCTTATTGGCAGTGCCGTGGTAAATTTGGCAGTTTCAGACTCTGCAGGTTTCTTGCTAACATTGTGCAAAGAAAGAGCTTTATCTTCTGACAATGAGGTTAATTAATTAACTGAAAGAAATAGACACTGTTTTCTGAAGCTCTGACCCATTACTGACACTTGGGGCCTCAGGCTGGCGAAGAGGAGGCATGTGGTGGCGGGTGAGTGGAGAACAATTTTGTTGATTTGGAAAAAAAAGCCAACATGGTTTCAGATGTGAGGGGCATTCAGAGATGGCGAAATGGCAGTGGCAAGTCATTGGCTATTTTTGTCACAATGGACAAGTGAAAAAACAGGCTGCCAGGAAGTTCCCAATTCCTGTCCCTCAGCTTCAGTGTGTAAATTAATCTGGAGGCTCAAGGGGACAGAGGGGAAAGGGAGCAAGAGGCTCCTGATGCAGAAATCAGAAATGGTCCAGCATGCAATCGCAAACTTTAAAGCCGGGAATCATCACAAAAGGACAGTTTGGTGAGACCTCAGTGTGGAAATGGTCTAGGGGTAGGCAGGCTGTGGAGTTGTGTGCTGTTGTATGGCTTGAATTTACAAAGGTGGTTTTTAATGTAGTTGAGGATCCTTGTTTGCAAGAAGGCTCTTTGGCGTTTTAATCACTCAGTAGTTGATTTTCATCAGGGCTTTAGAACTATTATTCAGCATGAACATCAGCACCTATTAGAGGCAAGATATAAAATGGGCACTGTGCTGTCAGTTGGTGAGGCATTATCAGAAATGATATGTTCATATCAGAAAACTGAACGCTTATAATTACTTTTTGCATGGAATGGATAGGAGATCAACTCCTGTCCAGCAGCAGAATATATGGCATGAAGTTCATTTTATTTAAGTCTTCAAAGAACTTGTGTGCTATGAACTTTTTTCTTTCTTAGTATGTTGTGATGAAGCTGTGTTTCAGGTTCACAAGATATTTGCATGGAAATTACCCAAACAGTATAATTATTAAAATGTATTGAAAAGGGATTTGGATGCAGAAATAAAATAGACGGCATGAAAAATAACAAACTAGCCATCTGGGTTTGCCCAGCTGGCCTACCTTCCTTGTTACCTACAAGTAAGCTGGCTCTTCCCTTAGTTGTTATGATTCATCCCCCCAAGATGCCTGGCACACTCCCTATCCAGGCAAAAAGGGTGGTTTCCTAATCCCTTCCAACAGCTGCCTTTAACCTTTGGCTCCTGTGACCAGATGACCTTTCTGAACCAGTTGAAACCCACTCATCATAGAAAAAGCCTTCCCCTTTTGTCTTTACCGGTAATCAACCCAGCTGGTTTATGGCCTTGAATCAATGCTTTGATGCCAACCGCACCCGGAGGGAACCCCAGCATTCCCCAACTGCAGCTGATATCTAACTCCTTGCATACCAAAGAATGAGAGCAAGGACTTAGAGTAATAAGTGTTAAATCAAAATAATATCCCCAAAGATACTTTCTTCACATATGTGTATATACACACATCTTGTGTACATGCACACACCCCAGTTTCCAGGCAGGAGACCTGCCTGACAGGGTATGTTTATGGAGTGTAACACAAACTGAGGGGCAACACATGGTTTTGTCAACCGACTTGGTGCTCAGATGAGAGAGTAGCATCAAGTACTGGAGTTTATATGATGTAGTATTATTTTATTAATATAAAGCCCCTGATACAATACATTTTGAAATGTGGGATACAAACACAGAAGGGGAGAAAGTGAACAAGTCTGTTCAGTTTATGGGTTACAGTTTTCATCTAGAAATTTCACCGGCAGCACCAGGACTGCATTTTCCAGTGTTGCTGGCTGTCCTTCACCTGCTGATTGAATAAGGAACTAGTGTCAGACTTCAAGGCTCCCTTGTTGAATTCTCTGATTCCTGAGAGCTGAGGAAGGTCTGAGATACGCCAGATACATTTATTACTAATTTGTTATTCTAAATGTGTTCTTTTTTATAGCCATAAATTTGTGACAAAGTGGTGGTGGTGCTTTCTATGTAGGAAGTCTTCTTGAATGCTTTTCTGGTTGTACTCCCATCATGTACAATTCAGTGTTCCGTTATGGAATTTCATGAGCCCCCTTCACACAGCCTAAAGATCATTGCAGTCAATGTATTTAGATGAAGAACAGGCATAAGAATGCTGGTGTCATCTCCCTCTTGCTCAAGATTGCCAGCCTGTGAGCAACATGTCTATACATATAAAATGTTTGTTTGGAGGCTCTCTTCCAATGATACTTTTTTCAAACATTCCCAGTCTTGATGATGGACTCTGAGGCTTCGTATGTATTCTTTGTATATATATTTTATTTTATTAAAAGAAAATTATCCTGCCTTTCCACACAATTAGGGCCCTGAAGGCACTGAACTATATATAAATTATGGTTATGTTTCATGTATGGTTCATATGTTATATGTAAACCACCCTGAGCCTCCGGGGAGGGCGGTATATAAATATAATAAATAAATAAATAAAATAAATAAAGAGAGACACTGTAGTGGTAATCATACATAGACTGAGGTGGAGCTGGTTCATTCCAGACTGTGGCCCCACTACATGGCTTAATTTCAGTGCCGGAAATGTCATTTTTAATGGGCTGTGGTGTTCTTAGACTTCTGTCCCAGCTTTCATAGAATCATGGATCCAAGGTCATCTAGTCCAACCCTCTGCACAAAGCAGGAACTCATAACTACCTGCCCACCCACAGTGACCCCCAATTTTATGTCCAAGTGATCCCAACCCCCATCAAAAATCTCCAGAATCCAGCCTGGCCTACCATCCCACAGTGGTGATCAGCAATTCCCTGGGTATGCAAGGAAGGGCCACAAGAGACAAACACTGGCACATTCCTTTCTGCCCACCCCTCACAATTTGCCTAAAAGTTCATAAAATCAGTATTTCTGTCAGATGACTGTCTAGCCTCTGCTTACAAACTTCCAAAGAAGGAGAAACTACCACTTCCCAAGAAAGCCTGTACCACTGAGGAACTGCTTTAACCATCAGGAAGTTCTTCCAGATATTTAGCCAAAAATTCTTTTGAATTAATTTCAGTCCATTGGTTCTGGTCCTACCCTCTGTGGCTATAGAAAACAACTCTGCTCCATCTTCTATATGACAGCCCTTCAAGTATGTGAAGATGATTATCATATCACCTCTTAGTCGTCTTCTCTCCAGGCTAAACAGACCAAGCTCCTTCAACCTTTCCTCAAAAGACGGTCTCCAACCCCCTCTCCATCTTCGTAGCCCTCCTCTGGATACACTGCAGTTTCTCTACATTTTTCTTCAGTTGTGGTGCGCAAAAGTGAACACAGCTTTTGTTGTCATATAGTAGTCTTCATTCTTCATTTTAAAACTAGGAAGTGCAGGGAACAGGGTAAATAAAAGTCTCGGGCCTCAGAGAAGAACTAGGGCTTCAGTGGTGAGTTTTGTTTGCCCTCTTTCATAGACCTTGTTCTTACACACTTAGTGTCCTCAGTACATTAAGGGACTTGTGTCATCATTCTACATGTTATGTTTTGAAAAAGAGTACCAACCCAAATGCTGCAGTGAGAACAATGCTTACAAATGATCTGGAAATGTGTTTTAATTTACATAATTTACAATAGCAGGCCTTGTGTTTTCTGACGGCTGAGTTTGAAACTTATGAGCATGGTGTTTGGGACTGTGTCAATTTGCCTGCATTCCAGGCCAGTGAAGTTTTAGGGACAGTTATTTGAAAATTGCTTAGCCCCTTGTGGGTGCAATTAAATGGGTGCCATACAAAATCTGTATCAGTTCCCAAATAAATTATTTGCAATTGCTTGTCTGCCTAGTGTCTTTTGTCTGCCTCATTTTGTTTCATATTCTTTTGTCTCTTATTTGGACTTTGGCAGACGGCAAGACAGTTTATGCTTCCAAATGATTAGGATTCAATGGGCATAGAGCTCATTACTATGCCATCAAGCCAGGCAATTGGTTTCACAATTATTTCATAAGCATGGGCTTGTACATTTTCAGCGCACTTTAAAAAGAAGCTTGTCAGACTTGCACAATCATCTGTTGGTGAGGATTTGACGTGGACATGAGGAGAAAGAAAATGCGCATAGAAAGAAAAAACACGAAGATTTGTTTTAGCTAAATAGCCTTTATATTCTGCAGTCCAACCTTTACAGCAATCAACATGGGAAGATTGGGCAAGAATGCTGAATATTTCTTCCATCTTTATCACATTTTTCTTTTCATAATTTCTTTTGGTTATATCATGCTATATTACGTAAGGTGGAACTGTAGTTCAGTGGCAGAACATTTGTTTTACATGTAGAAGACCCCAGGTTAATTCCCTGGCATCTCCAGTCAAAAGGATCAAGGAGGAGGTGATGTGAAAGACCTCTTCTAGGAAACCTGGAGAGGCACTGCTAATCAGAGTCGACAATGCTAACTTTGACAGACAAACCTGACTCAGTACAAGTGGCTTAATATGTTCAAGGTTCTGATGCATCTATATCAGAAGCAGTGGTCCCCTTGAAACAGAGATACTAGAGACCTCTGGATGCAAAGTCCAGTGAACCAGTAAGTTCTTTGTCTCTGAAGCATCACATTCTAACCTGTCCATTTAATCTGCCCTTGCACATACACACAAAGCTGTGTAGTCTACACTGATCGGCAGTGGATCTTTGAAGAGGTCTCAGGAAGGTGTCTTTCAAATCAGCTGTTACCTGATCTTCTTAACTGGAGATGCTGTAGATTGAACCTAAGACCCTTCTGACTGCAAAGCTGGTGCTCTTCCACTGAGCTACAGCCCCACTGCCCTCTAGTGGCTCAACTACACTGTGTTGCAGGTTCTTGCCTTCTTGGCAGCCAGGATAAAATGATGGAGACCAGAATAATGTAAGATGCTGTACGTTCCCATTGGGGAGAAGGGTGGGGTCAAAATGAAGTTAATAATAATAAAATTATAGAAGGCATTCATATGCTTTTACAGGATAAAAGCAGTTCATGAAATATGTCTGGAAAATGATAGGTGGCTAACGTAGATTCTGGAGCCGCCATATTCTTTGGGTCTCCCAGTGCCCATTGCTATCTACTAGTTAGGGTTTATAAAAAGGCCAATGGAATGCAACTAATCTTGTGAAGCCCCAGATTTATATTGTTATGTGTGATTAACAAAGGAGATTTGCCATCATACCTTGATCAGAATCTGTCCCACAGGAATCCCAAATCTTTTATTCTTCATGAATCTAGCTGGGAAAACTGAAATGGTGTTATGTTGATATATGGCTGGCCAATTGGATTTGAGAGAGGGCAGCATCCTGGCCAGCAATATTAAATTGCAATGGGCTGGCTAAAATTGTGGTAGTTTGGTGAGGCTGCCATAATGTTGTCTTCATGCAGCTGTGTGAAGTACCTGTGAAACAACGTTGCTACCACCAGAGGGAAACCTTGCATCAATATTTTACATGCCATTTAATCCTATGCCTTGCACATGATAATGTCAAACTAAAGTCTCAGTTGCACCGAAGACTGCTGACACAGAGGGGGTAGCTCACTAGCTCATAGCCTGGTGTTTTTCACCCCCTTTCCTGGCTGAGTACTCCAGCACACATCAGAGTTAGTTTGGCTCATACGAGCTATATTTTCATAGCCTATATCAGGACACCAGATATAAAAATTCTGAAGTCTAGGGCAGCCTCTCTTCCCTCCTACTCACCTAGGGTCTTCAGGAAGCGATGAAAAAGCCAGCATTGTAACATGGAGCATTTATGAACTCTTCTTTAATCTGTCATTGCTACTGTTCTTGTTTATTAAGGTTCAGTAAAAGTGCCCATTGTGCAGACCAGACTTACATTTATTTTCTGTGTCAATATATCTAATGTGTGTTTTCTTAGTAAAGGGTGAAGTGCAGCTGTCCCTCTTTTTGGCTTCCATCCAGTATACAAACTCTCTTTTTTGTTGACATTTCAACTTCCTTTGAGTCTTGGTTGTTTGATTCCCCACCCGCCCATGTATTTCATCTCTTGATGTTTGTGCTATCATGTTTCAATGAGCCATAATAGATCAAGCACCAATGAGAAAACTTTTAAAAGAATCTCACTAAAAGAATCTCACTCAGGCTTAATGGTTTCTGACTGAATCAGTTCATAATCTACCCATCACTGTTAAGCAGTTGCATAGTGAGAAGCCACATTATATCTCTGCATGAATCGCCCTAGCACAGAGGGATAGGGGCTGTAAAGAGAGCAATAAATCTTTGAAGAAGAAGAGTTGGTTCTTATATGCTGCTTTTCCCTACCTGAAGGAGGCTCAAAGTGGCTTACAGACACCTTCCATTCCTCTTCCTACAACAGATACCCTGTGGGGTGGGTGAGGCTGAGAGAGCCCTGATATCACTGCTCGGTCAGAACAGTTTTATCAGTGCCGTAGCGAGCCCAAGGTCACCCAGCAGGCTGCATGTGGGGGAGAGCAGAACCGAACCTGGCATGCCAGATTAGGAGTCTGCACTCCTAACCACTACACCAAACTGGCTTTCAGTTTGACAATGGCTCTTGGCTACTCACACCTTCTCACTTCTTTCACCTGGAACAACAATGGCAGTTCCTTAGCATATCAGTTTTTCTACTTTTTGCAAGCAAGAACATGAATTCACCACTTGATATTAGTAAACTTTCTTTGAACACTCACTAGCATGACAGAAATGGAAGGAGTTGCTTTTGTTTCTCTTGAGAATTCTAGCGAAGAAAAAAATAGGAGCAATGTGGTAGATAATATCAGCCAGGTCAGTTTTTCTTGCTTGTAACAATTTTCCGTGGTCTGGCCATCTGCACTTTTTCTTCTGACTGCTGCCTTTTGGAGACATAGAAGCCTATCTGAAAGAGAACAGAAATAAAGAAAGTGGCAAAATTAATGGTTCTTTATGTGTTAGCATGATTTTATGCTATAAAATGCAATGTAGTGGTTTTAATGTAAGGTGACTAGATTGTCTCACTTTTGGAGGGACATCTAGGGGAACCTGGCAAATTATACTTATGTTGCAAGTAAAAAATATATATATATTACAATACTATTTTTGCATTCTATGCATTTTATGAAAATTTTTCTTGCTCCATATAGACCATATTTTTAATCAAGAACCCCCCTGGTCACTGGTGTCCCACTTTACCAACGTTAAAATCTGGTCACCTTATTTTAATGGGGAAATTGATAAAGTTTAACGTGCAGTTGTGTAAGTCCAGCATGTTGGTTATAGGGAAATAGAATTTAATCTAAGTATCCTGAGCATTAAACATTCATGTCAGTATATATGAAAGGCTGATGCTTTACATTTTCCCCCTGGAATTGCCTTATTGCCTTTTTAATGTTGCTAATGACATTGCAACAGTGAAAGTAGAATGTTGCCATAGGAAGAGTTATACTTAAATCTCAATTTAAACATAAAAATTATTGAGCCGACCCAATTGTCAATTGCAGACTCACAGTCTCTAGGATATCTCCTGTGTTTGAAGGATCAGAAAGGCTTAAAGAACTTGATTAGCCAAAAGAATCCTCCAGTCAGCTTCATGACTGAGTGGTGATTTGAATTTGCTCTCCCAGGATCCAACGTTCTTCCCAACGCAAACAAGAATATGTGAAACTAGAAAAGCTGCCATTGAGGCACTCTCAGAGAGCAGCCAATTTATGGAACTGCTACATTTTTTGGCAGAACTCTAATTTAGCATGAAAAGATCTCAAGTGGCATCTTACTCGGTTTTTATGTTCTTCAGTCTTCCCTTTTGAGAACCGTGCATACTTATGAGCTTTAGGTTTTTGTTACATGCATAGTCTGTAGCTTTCATCATTTTAATTGTTAGAACCGCTAATTGTGGAAGACAAGGTAGCTCTATCAAAACAGATTTGTATCACCTTTGTGAACATAGTACATTGTGTTTCAAGTCAGTTATTTGAAAGCATATTGCCTGGTCCAAATACAGTCATTACTAAGATTACTTACAAGTATGTGTGCTATCTAGGTCACTCTATTCTCTCTTTTGATTTCATAGCAGCCATATTCCAGCCCTATGGCTATTTGGCATACTTGATCTTGTGCAGTGTAGTGTTGAATCTGTGGTAAAACCAAATATACTCTTAATCTTGCCTTGATTGTTTTGTCTTTCTTCTCTACTACCACTACTGACCTATATCCTTTCTTGCTTTTTCATTGGCCATGCTGAAATACTGTGAAATCTACGGTCATTCTGAAATGGCAAGATGAGCAAACTAGGCTGTTTGGCACAGTTTATATTGACTTTTATTAATTATGAAATAGTGTTGCTTTGTCATAAAGGATGGGAGGGGAAGAAGGTCTAGTCCAATTGTGACCCCTCTGTTTCCTGTTAAAGTATGCATATCTTTAAAGAGCCAGCGTGGTGTACTGGCCTCTAATCTGGAGAGTTGGATTTTATTTTCTGCTTCTCCACATGCAGCCAGCTAGATGACCTTGGGCTAGTCACAGTCCTGTCAGAGCTGTTCTCGCAGACTGGTTCTCTCAGAGCTCTCTCAGTCCCATCTACCTTACAGGGTGTCTTTTGCGGGGAAAGAAGGGGAAAACAATTGAAAGCAACTTTGTGACTCTTTGAAGTAGTGAAAAGCAGAGTATAAAACAACTCTTCTTCTAAAAGGGTGTGCAAATTGCAGATCTATGGGCAGGGAGAGGTGTCAAGGAAGGGGGACAACGAACACTCAGAGAACAGGGTGGAGTCAAAAGTCACAACTCTGGTGGTTACAACTGAATGGAGCATTGGTGCAGCATAGGGCATGGATCCAGGTGTCAGGCAACCCAATTGTCAACTGATGGAACCCTTCCCCAACCAACATGTTGGGTGAACACTTGGAGTGGCAAGCCAGAAGGCAGTGATTGGCTGGTGCATGGAGCCATATAGCCAGGTCTATCCCAGAAGGATTTCTGCTGCAGTAGCAAAGCTACAACCCAGCACCATGACCAGGCTGGAGCAACCCTTTCCCAGCTTGACCCTTTCCCTGTGGTTGCAAGTGGACCTAGGTAAGTCCATCCCTTTCCAGATATTTTTTGTTTTTTATTTCATTTTGTCTTTTTAAATTATTATTATTATTATTATTATTATTATTATTATTATTATTATTATTATTATTATTATTATTATTATTATTAAAGAGCCTCTTGTGGCGCAGAGTGGTAAGGCAGCAGTCATGCAGTCTGAAAGCTTTGCCCATGAGGCTGGGAGTTTGATCCCAGCAGCCGGCTCAGGGTTGACTCAGCCTTCCATCCTTCCGAGGTCAGTAAAATGAGTACCCAGCGTGCTGGGGGGTAAAACGGTAATGACTGGGGAAGGCACTGGCAAACCACCCCGTATTGAGTCTGCCATGAAAACGCTACAGGGCGTCACCCCAAGGGTCAGACATGACTCGGTGCTTGCACAGGGGATACCTTTACCTTTACCTTTATTATTATTTATCATACTTATTTAGCGCCCTCCCCAGAGGCTCAGGGTGGTTTACATAAAACCACTTGAGCCTCCGGGGAGGGTGGTATATAAATATGATAAATAAATAAATAAATAAGAACAAGGAACAATACATAAAAAACTATATATATAGTCTATAAAAACATGTGAATAACCTTATAATAATAACTAATCATATAATCATATAACAATGTAACAATACAATATACCAATACAACAGTGTATCAGTACAAACAGGTCCAGGGCTTATTGGTGGAATTCTGAGGGGGGGCAGGGGGGGATCAGGGGCCCTTCGGTCACTGTTGACTACGTCTGGTCTCAGCCAAATGCCTGGCGGAAGAGCTCCTTTTTGCAGGCCTGGGGAACTATTTAAGCTCCGTCAGGGCCCTGATCTTCTCCGGGAGCTCGTTCCACAAGGTGGGGGCCAGAACAGAGAATGCTCTGGCCCTGGTCAAGACCAGACGGACTTCTTTAGGGCCAGGGATCCTTAGCTGGTTGGTGGCGGTGGAGCGCAGAGCTCTTTTGGGGGCATAGGCGGGGAGGCGATCCCTCAGGAACGCTGGGCCCTGACCGCGTATGGCCTTGAAGGTAATTACCAGAACCTTTATTCTGATGGTATATACCTGGTTCTATTTATTAATGCCTGTATGTATGCATGCTTGTCTGTTTGTTTCAGTGAGGGAACCATTTCAGTCAATAAGACACATGGCTACACTGTAACTTATTTGTTTTTTTGTGCAGTTGGGATAAGATTTCCAGGGGTTGTACTACTCGCTCAAGGAATCATTCCTGTCAGACTTCAAGCAAGAGAGGAGGAGAGGATGCTAGTTTTATTATATACAGTTTAAATTGTCATGTACAAAAGGCTGTAGAGACAGACTGTTCTGGCATGTATAGTAGCTTGCACTCGGTGTCCCAAAAGAGAGCAGTGAGCATTACAGAAGGGACACAGAAAGGCTTTTGACATCCCAGGTAGGGTGGCCAAGTGCTTGATTTCTGATAACCTCAAGAAAGAGGCTGTGATTCTTTGGACGTGCTGCTATGGATAACTGCTCCTTTCCAATCAACATGTTGGCTGTTTTTGTGAGAGCAGACCTTCAAGCACAAGTCCTGCCAGAGGGTAGAAAATGAGCCAGTCAAGGTGCTTTAAAAGCTAGCATAAGATAAACAAAACCTGCACACATCATGGATTAAAATAAGTTCAGGCAACTGGAAAACCTTTGTCTACAAAACTGCCTGCATAAATAATTCAGTTTTATGATGGAAGTTACTCTATTGTTGGCACAGACATCTGCAGCTGACACAGGGGCATAGCGCCCTCTTTTTTGTCAGCTGTCTCATTCACGATGTTAAGCAATACAGTTTTGGAAAAAATGTCCTAATTAATTGCCATATACATTCATGTCTGGAGCCTTTTAAACAAACAAATGAGGGGAGGGGTTTGAAAATGGAGCTGCAGAGAAGTTGTTGACTGCTTATATTTGGGAGAAATGTGAGGGAAGCCTTGCCCATGTGCCATCTTTCTCTCTCTCTGTCTCTGTCTCTCTCTCTCTCCATAAAACATTTATTTATAATTGAGTTTCAGTTCACTCCATCTGTGCCTTTTTGGGCTGTTGCTGAAAAACAAAAAGGTACCAATTAAATATTTATATGCAGGCACCTGGCATCTTGGAATTGTACAGTTGTGCCAAATTTTGCCAACTTTATAAGGGAGTTTGTGTTTCGGCAGCTGTAGCTGATGGCAGGAAGTTAGTGGTGGCCCTGGAAGAGTTCCACTGCCCTGTTGGGAGGGAGTGATACTGCCTGTCAGTCACTGCCATTACCTAGCAGAGGAAGCAGTTTTCCATAATGCTTTAATGCTCTGGGATCAGTAGTAGGCAGTTACTGCTCTCTGTATAGAAAAGCTGTGGTGCAGTTGACTGTTCACAAGAAGATATTTCTGTATTTTAACAGGATGATAATCCGCATGATCATTTTTGCCTTTAGTGGGCGCCAGGCAGCATGGAAATTGACTAAGTAAATAACATGCATTTTCAATGCTTATGGTTCAGATGTTCCCTCAGTGTCTGAATATTGTGCTGCATCCTATGTAAAAGAGCAGATGTTTATACCGGGAGTCCTTACTTTTGGTGCAGTGATGGTGTCTGTCTCTCCCCCCCTCAGCATAATGTGTTGATCATGCCATTCAGACGGCACATTGGTACAGTTTCCCCTCTTTTTTTGCGGAGAAAGATGTTTGATAGTTGAGCATACACATGCCATTGCCTGAACAGGAAAGGGGATGGAGTACACTCTACCACATGTAGATTTGCACTATCCAAGCTTCATCTGAATTGCAGGACTGTAAGAGTGAAGATATTTTAACAATCATGATGACAACGGCTGAGTCAGGTCTTAGATGAGGCTTCTCCAGAGCAGCTCCAATCTTACAGAATGGGTTAACAGAAAATATGCAGAAGACAAGGGTCTTGGCATTTCACATGGGCACATAAAACCTTGTTGTTTTCTGTAGCATTTCTTACTGACAGTTTTTACCTAATTAGCCCTTAATCAAAAAGTGGGATCAAATTGGGTCACAGAGAATGAAGACAAAAATGATAAAGGCTTCCTTTTGGTCTTCTATAGCTGTATATTCCTCAGCTTTGATTGCCCTGTTGTGTTTTATGCCACCTCATCCATAAATTGGGATCATTTCACCCAAAATGAAGCTTAAAATGATCACATACAATGATATTGACAAAATTTTTTCTCCATAGTGTCTTTGTTCTTCTACAACTAATTGCCAAATAGTTAATAAAGAATTGATTATTTTTCTTGGTAGTTGCCTTGGGTTGCCAACAAGCCTGAAGAAAAAGGTCCTGTCCCTTTAAAAGAGGTCTAACTGGATGGATTTTTATTCTATTATGTTTGCACCTGTGTATACTTTGGAGGGAAGAAAATTAATTTGCTAGTTGTTACTGAACATCTTGATTTATAAGTTAGTTGTCTGTGTTCTATGCTTATCATAAAAGATTGATTGTAGATTGCCTTGTATTTGCAATATAAGGCAGGTCATAAGCTAAGAAATAAAGTACTAAGATAAGGATATTAATGCTATGCTAGTTCAATGCCATAAACATTAAACTGCACTAGCGTTGTGACAACTTTGTGTCACCATTCCAGGCGAAAAGTTGAAGCATTGGCATTTGAACTATTTGCCTCGGTGGGGTTTTGTACACTGAAACATAATTATTCATGTATTAGCACATTATCTCTCATCAAGTAAATATGTCACAGACCCAGATTTGGAGAGCCAGCATGTACTTGCCGGAGGTTTCTGCTGGATAAGTACCCAATGTGGAAAGTGCATCTTTCCTACCCCTCCAGAGCATTTCTAAATTATCACAGCTCCTGTTTTTCTACCAAGCTAAATAAGGTGGATTGGGATTCCTTCCATAGGCCTGCACATAATTTCCGTCTGTGCCTGTTCGTCAGCTCTGAGCTCAAGAAGACAGGAAGCAGCAGCAGGTTGTCAGGCCAGCACATAGCTCAGCTTTCTTTTCGCTGTTGATGGAAGTGAGAAAGAAAGGACTTTGGGAACTGACTCATGTGTTTTGCATCAAGGAGATCTATCACATGTGCATTGATATCTGAAGCAGCAAGCACATAGGGACATTGTAAGCACTGAAGTAGACATGTGCTTGGAGAAGTGTCAGCCAAATGGCAAATGCCCTCACTTTGTAAAGTGTGGCTGGGTCATTTGTTCCTCTTGCAGGTATTGTAGGTGAACATACAATGTAGGGAATCTCATGCCCCACACTCCAGTTATTTTTGTGGGCTTAACCATTTGTAATCATTACCATATGTACACTGTGGGTGTGAGAGACTGCGATTCTAATTAGGAGATATTCACACCCACATCAGACAGGTGTGAGCTATTACACAGGGTTTGAGGCAGTGAAGAAATTAGGGCCCTATTCATGGCAGGATAAAGTGACTTGGCTGATGTATGTAGGATTCAGAATAAATTTTGACAGTCTAGCAGATTGGGCTTTTAAGTCACAGATGGCACTAAAATGTCAAAGTTAAAATATGCGTGTTTGGGACAGGAATGGGAATGTTATTTATAGGAAAAAGGGGGTTAGGGACATTTCTTATATCAGGTGGCTTCTTGTATGGTAGTATTCTTGGAGTGGTGTTAAGGAACAGCATAGTCGCATTCACTTCCAATTTTCTTCCATGTTTTCCTTATTGGTAAGTCAATAAGGATATTTTTCCTAGGGTAGAATAATGAGGAAAAAAATGTGCGGTTTTTCATTCTGTTAGAACAAGTTCTAGCATTCTGATATGGACACTCTTGAAAGAAGAATTACTATGAAGTAGATGTGTATGCTCAACATTATATTAATAAAAACTATAACAATTATTTAAGAACAACTTTTTTAAAATGTTGGTAGCGGTGATGATCCCTTAGTTGTCTAGTCATTTTAAGGTGGCTGCTATTTTGGCTTTGTTCATTATGTCAGACTTAAGTTTTTATTTGTTTAGCAAATGTTTATGTTGCCTTTCCATATAAGTGAAAAGTGAGCATTTGAAACAGTGTTTTACTGTTTTACTGAACCAAACCATCAACTAATCCATCCATAATAGAGTTTAGTTTGATTGATGGTAGTTGTCTAGGGCAGCCTTTCTTAACATTCCATTGGGAAATCCCTGAAACATTCTTCAAGCTTTGAGAAACCCCAGAAGTGGTACAATCATGCAGAATATGGTTGGGAAGCATAGCTGTGTACACGCAGGCCCCTCCCCTTCCCACCTTCTCTAGGCCCATCATTGACTATTTTGGGGTCAGCATGACCATATATGGTCATATCACCTGATAAATAAACATTTATTTAGCACTAACTTTAATATTAAAAATTAATTAACTCCCACCCATTTCCAGGGCTATCAAGAAGCTCCAGGGTTTCACGAAACCCTGGTTGAAAAACCCTGGTCTAGCGTCTCCAGTAGGGATTCTTCAAGTTCCATCCTTGCAATCATTAAACTTGGCAGTTTTATATAAGACAAGTTACAGCAGTAAAGAATGAAAATTCCTGTGTATACTGGATGGATGAATGGGTAGGTAGGTAGGTAGGCAGGCAGATGATGGATAGATAGATAGATAGACAGACAGACAGACAGACAGACAGATATTGTTTAAATGTGACTGATTTTATCTATTGTTAATAAGCTATACTATGATAGCTCTGACTTGGAAAGCCCAGGCTAGCCCAGCCTCATCAGAACTTGGCCCTTGTTAGTACTGGCAGTGGGCAAAAATCGTGGATGACTGGGCTGTCAGTGGCTACAAGTCATGGTGAATATCTACTCCTTCCAGTACCAGAGGCAATATATCTTGCTGGGGGAGCACAGGTGTGAAGATGTTGTTGATGCCATTCTGCTAGTGAGCAAAATTTTGGTGAACAAAGTTTTGTACTTAATGGGACTTTGGTTTGATTCAACATGGCTCTTCTTCTGTTCTTAATTTAATAAATTAGATTATTGTATTGGTGTTGAGGAATAATCCCGTCCAGCGTGGAACATGGGAAAATGAGGAATGGCAGGCCAATTTTCTTTTGTCAATTGGTTGGTCCAACAGCAACTGACTAGGGCCGGGGCAACCAATTCTTGTATATGAAAGATCCCTATTCACATATTTTAAAACAATCATATGATTTTATCAAGCTTTCTCTGTTAAAATCTACTTGGTGTGGGAATGCTGCTTGAGAAGTTTCACCAGCATCAATGTGGCCACTTTTAGAAATAGAATTCTGGACCAGATGAATTTTGGTCTGGTCCAACAAGGTAATTCTTGTGTTCGTATCATATTTTTAGTTCACAAATTGTTAATTTGACAGGCCAAGAGAACTATTGCTTGGCCTTTGCCCATGATTGGCTTTGGCCTCTCTTCAGTTTGGCCTAGAGTAGACTTGGCAATCAGTGTTCACTGGTGTGCAAATGAGAGATGGTTGGAATATATAGAACAGGATATGCTGTTAAGCCAGTAAAAGATTTAAAATATTATATGCCTTTGAACTGGCACATCATTAGAATTTTACAATAACATAATCACTGAGACTCAAGAACAACATCTCAATTTAAAATGTGTTTGACATTTTATGCATCTTCAGTGGCAGTTAAGACTTAAGAGAACTGGACAGTGTCCAAAGGGCTGCTAAGCTTCAGTAAGCCCTGTAAGTTCCAATAGGGATCCAATGTTAACAATGTACCTCCTGAGATTAGGGTGCTTTTTTGAGCCTGTGGTCTCTTTAGGAATTCTGACATAGGGTGGTGGGTGCTACTACAAGTTGGCTACCACAGGAGATGGTGCCAAATAGAAACTAGTTGCTGAGAGAAGCAGAGCTGATCATAAAACGTCAGGGAGTGACGTGTTGCATAACTCCATTGGTAACTATTCAACTTTTCAGGCAGAATCCCTGTTCTAACAGGATACCCTTTCTAAAACCATGCTAACATCTGTCCTGGATCCTGCCAGTCTCACCTACCTCTCAGGGTGTCTGTTGTGGGGAGAGGAAAGGGAAGGCAACTGTAAGCTGTTTTGAGAATCTTTCTAGTAGAGAAAAGCAGCACATAAGAACCAACTCTTCGTCTTCATTTTCTTCTTCACAAATCAGCCATTTTTGACAGTGGATTTCCAGGGCCAGAGGTGGCATTTTCACTTGTTTGCCCACTGTACCCAAGAGGAAAAAGTTACTGCTCCAAGTTTAAAAATTAATCAGGGTGCAAACTGCACAGAGCTTTTATTCCAGTCTCAGTTCGATTCAGTCCCTCCCATCTACACAGAATGCAATTTCCGTTTTGATTTGGGGCGATTTAAATTGATCCGGAGTCACCCTACCTTTATTGTGCAATATCTTAGAGTGCTTTTAAACCTCAATATTTTAAGATTTGGATTGAGAAAGCAGGCTGTTTTGAATCTGGGCTCTGCTCCGTGGCAGAGAACCCCTGATTGGCCAAAGCTGCTCATATGACAAGCTTGCCTTAAAGGAGAAGCCCCTAATTTCTCTCAACTTCTGTCCTTCTTGGATTTTTTTCTCCCTCCTCTGCCTTCTTTGATTCTTTCCCACCCCCCTTCAAGAAAAGAAAGAAAGAGGCTGTGCTTGGCTCCCCCCCTCCTTCTGAACTACCCTAACCACGTGCAGAACACTTTTCTGTTTCAATGGGGGGGGGGGAAGAGGAAGACCCAAGTTCAAATAGATCTGAATTCAACAGGATTGACAATGGAATAAACAAAGTAAGTGCAGACTCTGCCCAGGTGACAGTCTGATCCTACCATCCACTACTATGTTATCTTCCAGTTCTGGTAACTGTGTTTGATCTTAGTAAGCTAACAGTATTATTCACAACTTGTAGATGCCAGATCTTCAAGCTGGATTCAGAAAAGGAAGAGGCACTAGAGATTGTATTGCAAATTTACTTTTGTTACTGGAATATATAAGAGAATTTTAGAAGAACATTAGCTTGTGTTTCATAGATTACAACAAAACGTTTGGCTATGTGGATCATAAAAAGCCATGATTGGCTTTAAAAGAAATTGGTCTGCCACAACTTCGGATTGTTTTGATGAGCAAGCTGTACTCTGGAACAGAAGCAACTGTTAGGACAGAATATGGAGAAATAGAATGGTTTCCAATTGGCAACGGTGTCAGACAAGTATTTTATCTCTCTGCCTCTTCAATCTGTATGCTGAACAAATAAGGAAAACTGTATTAGATTTAGATGAAGATGGAGTGAAAATTGATGGAAGTATAAGTAACTTGAGGTATGCAGATGACACCATATTACTGGCAGAAAATATTGAAGACTTGAAACAATACCTGATGAAGATTAACGCAGAAAATACCAAAGGAGGCTTACTGCTCTGCATCAGGAAGATGAAAATCATAACTACTGGGGAATTATACAACTGTAATGATGACAAAGGTAGTGGAGGTGACAGCATTCCAGTTGAACTGTTCAAAATCTTTGTCTTTTGACAATGCAGTAAAAGTGCTACACTCAATATGCCAGCAAATTTGGCAGAAGAGATTTTTAAAAGGTGGCAAAATTATACAGAAGAACTATACAAGAGCGAGCTTAACATCCCTGATAACCACAATGGGGTAGTTACTGACTTAGAGCCAGACATCCTGGAATGTGAAGTCAAATGGGCCTTAAGAAGTCTGAGCAACCATAAAGCTAGTGGAGGTGACAACATTCCAGTTGAACTATTTAAAATCTTAAAAGACAATGCAGTAAAAGTGCTACACTCAATATGCCAGCAAATTTGGAAAACTTAACAATGGTCACAGGATTGGAAAAGGTCAGTTTACATTCCGATCCCAAAGAAGGGCAATGCCAAAGAATGTTCAAACTACCGCACCATTGCACTCATTTCTCATGCTAGCAAATTTATGCTCAAAATCCTACAAGCTAGGCTCCTGCAATATGTGGGCCGAGAACTTCCTGAAGTACAGGCAGGATTTCGAAGAGGCAGAGGAACTAGAGATCAAATTGCCAACATACACTGGATCATGGAGAAAGCTAGGAAGTTCCAGAAAAACATCTACTTCTGCTTCATTGACTATGCTAAAGCCTTTGATTGTGTGGAGCACAACAAATTGTGGCAAGTTCTTAAAGAGATGGGAATACCAGAGCATCTTATCTGTATCTTGAGAAACCTATATGCAGGTCAAGAAGCAACAGAGAACCAGGCATAGAATCACTAATTGGTTCAAAATTGAGAAAGGATATTGGCAAGGCTGTATACTGTCACCTTGCCTATTTAACTTGTATGTGGAGCACATCATGAGAAAGGTGGGGTTAGATGAGTCACAAATACGGATCAAGATTGCAGGGAGAAATATCAACAACCTCAGATATGCAGATGATACCACTCTAATGGCAGAAGGCAAAGAGGAACTAAAGAGCCTGTTGATGCGGATGAAGGAGGAGAGTGCAAAAGTTGGCTTGAAACTCACCATCAAGAAAATGAAGACTTGGTGGCACACACACACACATTTGAACAACAGAACTGAGTAGATGCATAAATGTGTATAAGCACATTGAAAATACAGCTATTAAAATGTTCCTTTAAAATTGTACACCAGGGGAGAAACCAATTTTAGTATATTGGCTCTGTACTAGTTATAACAGGAATGTATAATAGAAATGCTATTAGAATGTAAAAGTAATAAATAATAATGGTTATTAATATTTACATAGTGATTTTCATCCCCAGAACTCAAGGGACTTTACAGCTCAGTAGTGATTATGGTGGTGCTGGTGCTGGTGGTGGATGGGCCAGTGGATGGGATGGTGGATGAATAAACAATGGGACATTTGCTAAATTAATTCTAAGAATGAGTTAGCTCCTTCATAGGTGCTCTGTTATTAATCTGTGATTCCAGAATGCCATGAGCTCAACTCCAGTCTTCCAGAATTTTGAAATATTGGTAGGTTTCATATATTTTGGTTGCTGACCGTATTCTCTTTTTGACTTTTTAGACAAGATCTCAAGATATCTTTTTTCAAATATTATAAGCAGAAATATGGTCCTCTTCAGGGTTTACATTTATTTATTGTTCTGCACTCCCCCACATGCAGCCAGCTGGGTGACCTTGGGCTCCCCACGGCACTGATAAGCTATTCTGACTGAGCAGTGATATCAGGGCTCTCTCAGCTGCACCCACCTCACAGGGTGTCTGTTGTGGGGAGAGGAAAGGGTTGGCAATTGTAAGCTGCTTTGAGCCTCCTTTGGGTAGAGAAAAGCGGCATATAAGAACCAACTCTTCTTCTTCTTCTTAGTGGGTCTGGCCCTACCTATGTTCCTCCAAACCCTTAGTGGCCTTGGGGCAGAGCTTTAATTGCTGCTGCTTCAGTGGTGATGGCTGCTTTATTTTGGAGGATGGAGAGGAAAATGTCTCCGCCCCCGATCCTGGATTATTCTATACTCCCAAAGTATCCTAGGTTGTGTGATTTTCTTAGGATACAGGATGCCCACGGTATGGCTGTCGGGATTCCTGGAAAAGCTGCATGTTCTAGCACTCCTAGTAGTTAGAAGGCTGTTTTAAGAACATATACAGATCCTGGAGAAGAGGAGCTGGAGAGAGACTTCTTACTGCCAGTGCTGGCTGGGTAAGAGGAAGTGTGGGAGAGGGACACATGGATTTTAATATTAAAAAGAGAATGATTAATTGGTCTATAACACTTGCTTTGCGTTTAAGATGAATATTGTATGCTGACAAGGTTAATATTCCAAACCAAGAAGTTGTAGACTGATAACATTGCTTAATATTTACAATGGAAATTTCAGAAATACAAAAGTACCAGAGATGTTACAGTAAAATGTTCTGGTAATTTGGAATTACCAAAAACCCAGGGAGAAAAGCTGCAGGGGTAAATGTTGTAAGTATCTCTGATGTGTTCTTGACCAAGTTTATTTATAATAATGCATTTCAAAGCTGGATTACTGCCAGGGCCTCTCAAGCTGTATGTCTTCACCAGAACAATGTAATTGAATAAAGGCTAAATTTTACATGTATTCACTTAGTCCATTGAAATAAAATTCAGTGACGTCAATGGCACTTATTTGAATATTTATTATTTATTGTTATTATTTATTATTTTAATAATAAATAAAATACATGTGATCTATACAAGTGAATGTTAGAAATTTGTTAGTTTAATGGTCCCTCTTTCCATTGTGGAACCCATTTCACACTAAGATAGTCTAGCAAAGAGAAAAACATTCCCTTCACAGAAAGGAGAAATGTTTATCTCATAGTTTTTAAAAAAATTCCTGGGAACTGTTGTCATAGAGTTTACCTTTTGGCTAGAGAGATATGCACTCATCTCTGGACAAAGATCATCATGACACATTTACATTATCTTTTATAAAGTGACTGAGCTCCTAAACAAGTTGGAATACATCATGGGAGAAATGAAATATGTTCAATAAAGATATCGGAAGGGGATTAAAATACGTTATAGCAGTCACAATAATAGCAAACATGCAAATAGCACATGTCCTAGAATACCAGCAATGAAATGCCAATATTACAATGCCTGGTCACACTGCTGTGCAACATGCAGTACTCAGAAACAGAATGCAGTTTAAAATACATCAGGATAGGATTCTGAATGGAGAATATTCAGTGAACATGCCTAAGTGCCTAGGCAGCCAGTAATCCAAAAAGAGAATCTCAAAACTACACAAACCAAGAAGATTTAGAACCAACTGGAGATGTACTTGCCCAGATCAGATGAAGAGACCCAGAGGCATGAATTCAGATAAGTGTTAGAAGCACTGAAGAGGAAAAGCAGGGACATCATGTAATGCTTACAAGGAAACACAAGTGGGTGATACCAACAAAGAGATGCAGTCTGGCTTCAGTTATAGGATTTAGAATTTATTTTTAATTAATTTTAAATGTTTATGGTGACCTTCCTCCAAACTTCTGGAACCCAAGCTGGGTAACAGAATAAAACCAACTCAAACAATCCAAAATAAAAGTGTATAATAACTAAACAATAAGGTTCTGTTTTCCTTGCCGCTAGTAGGGAAGGAAAATCCAAGTGAACTCTAAGGATAGCTTCCTCAGTGGACATCCCTTTCAACTCTATTATTCTATGATTCTATGAAGACAACATTGTTTTGCCAAATATTCCCCAATGCAACCATTCATATTAATGAAGGACCCATCTATACATCATCCTATACTTTCCTACAGATTTCTCTTAGGGAGTGTGCATAGGAATCTTGGAAAGGCCAGCTTTCTGATGATGAACTATAGCTCAGCGGTGACATCTTCTTGGCATGCAGAATCTTCAAAGATCAATCCCTGGCACCTCCAGTCAAAAAGATCAAATAGGATTTGATGTGATAGACTCTGGAGAGCTTTTGCCAGTCAGTATTGACCTTGATAGACTAATAGTCTATCTCAGTAGAAGGTAGTTATATCTGTGTGTTTGGGTGTCAGTTGAGAATCTGAGACAGGGCATTCCACAGCTGAGGAACCTGCACCACAGGTGTTCCCAGGTAGGCTATTGCCAAGCCCTACTGGTGTGTACTATTAGCCTAATTTTAGAGGGATGAGTTATAACAGAACAACTCTTCTTTTTTCAACACATATGCAGGTTGTGACCATTATCTTAACTACTCCCTACATTTGATAACCTGTGAAACTACACAGCTGTCAAACCACTCTGAACTACTATAATCTAATGAGCACATAAGCAAACATGATTTTTGGAACTATAAAGTAGTGTTGTTAGTTTTTCAGATGATGGGGACAGGTATAGAAATTAATGGAATGGTATTAAAGGGGAATGGATCTCAGCATCCCCCATCAAACATTAAAAATGGAACACAGTAGTTGGTGATAGGATACAAGCCTTTTCATCTTGAAGTCAGTTGCTCAAATGGAGACAGGTCTCCCAGGTGTCATGTACTTCTTGCCACTGTGATGTCCTTTGACAGGTTTATTTGTGGCCACTTGTCAGGAGTCTCCCCCCCCCCCCTTTCCATGATCCTGCATATCAGATGTAGTGAATGACTATAATTTCAGTATTCCACTGAAATCTTTCTGCGGAAAAGAAAGCAGGTAGACAGAGCAGTGAAAGTGTCACTCAAAATTAGTAATTTATAACCTGAAAATATGATATGGGTATGTTAGTGCCCATTCCCTCCCTCTAGTTCTCTTTTTGTTTGTTTTAAAATTATTGAATGTTTCCAATGAAATCTCCCAAGAGCTCGAACTAAGAAGAAGCTCCCAACAAAGGAGCAATTCCCCTTTTTTTACCAAGACATTTTTTTCCTGATGGTTGAGAATAGTCAATTCATCTTCACATTTATTTAAGCTAACCAAATTGCTCTTATCAACTACCTTTGTTTCAGTTTCTCATAGGAAGACGGTCAATAGCAGTGACCCAGGCTATTTTAGGTAGCTTTAAGAAAGGGCTAGACAAATTCATGGAGGATAGGTCCATAAGGGCCTGGCTCCTTGGCCTGCTACTGAGTAATATCTCTGCGAGGTCCGGGGTGTACCCAGAGTGGTGGAGACTGTCCCAGTCTTTTCAACAGTAAAGAGGGAGTGCAAACAGTGGGCAGTTGTGCCCCATAATGAGGGAGAGTCTGTGACATCCCATCTCTACTAGAATGCTTTTTCTAGGTCTTAAAAAACCCAGGGGTTGATAGCTATAGCGCAATAACGTTACAACCATCTTTTACAATGATCTACAGTTCCCAGCTTCTTTTTCTATGTATAGAAAACTTTTCACTAGAGTTGCAAGGTGCATGTTGCATCTTTCTGCTTCCACAATGAAAAGGCTTGATACTTTTTAAGCAGGGAGGGAGAGAATAATGGTGTGCTTCAGGTTAAACATGGAATACGGAAATAATATCCCAGTTAACTTTTCAATTCAGTGTATTATACTCCTCAGCATAAAAATACAAAGGAGAAGGGTTGCCAGACTTCCTGTGGGGCCTGGACTTCTCCCAGAATTGCAGTTGTTTTCCAGGCAGCAGAGATTAGTCCTCCTGAAGGAAATGATAGCTTCTAAAGGCTGATTCCATATCTTAACCTCACTCTCTCCAAATTCTGTTATCCCCAGGCAATGCCTTGAAATCATAAATTTCCCAAGTTGGAATTGGCAATGTGCAAAGGAGAGAGAAAACAAAATTTTAACATTTTAAGAAGCAAAATACCTGGACTTACCTTAGGTCTTACCATGTGAGAGTTTCATCTAAATGGGTCAATCCAATTTAGTTTCAAAAGGGGTTTGACACAAAAGTCAATGCTATTTTAGAACGCACGAAAAACTGCACTTCCAAGCAGTCACCTTCTATAAGATGAAGTCCTTCTGTATTTTTGCTACTCTTTTGGTACTGTTTTTTTGCTAGCCTATTATTTTCTCTCAACATCAACTTTCTATGGACACTATGTGTTTGGATATGTCTCTTCACTCTCCGTAATTGTAAAGACCTCCTGATGATGTGAGTGCTCAAAAGGCCAGAACTCATCAGGTCCTCGTTGGATGCTGCTGGTGACAGAAGAGCTCAGAGCCAGAAGAAAAGATGGGGGAAAGTAGGTTGGATGTGCTGCCCTGTCAAAATACTTTTGTGTGTGATGAAAGACTTACAAACATCTTTGTTGTATGGAGCTCCTCATTAGGTGCTGTGTCTAAAAAAATGTCTTTTGTTAACTTATGAAAACCTCTTCAAGTATGACTGCAGAACTGTTTCACCAGAGCCAGCCTGGTGTTGTGGTTAAAGAGCAGCAGCCTCTAATCTCGAGAACCAAGTTTGATTCCCCACTCCTCTGCATGTAGCCAGCTGGGTGACTTTCGGCTTTTCACAGTTCTCTTAGAGTTGTTATCACAGAGCAGTTCTGTTAGAGCTCTTTCAGCTTCACATGGTGTCTATTATGGGGAGAGGAAGTGAAAGGTGCATGTAAGCTACCTCGGGACTCCTTTGAGTATAAAGTGAAAAGTGGGGTATAAAAAAAAGTCTTATCTCCCTTTTTCTTACATGTTTGGGATGTCAAGGGGCTCTCCCAAATACTTGCCTAAGGGGGGGGAGGTTAAGATCCATAAAGGGATTATTTATGTAATGTTTCAATATGGGTTTTAGGACCTAATGCTTCATTGCTCAGTAGATAGGAGCAAAATTACAAGTGGCAATATTCATATAGGAACTTTCTTATGTGACATAATGAAATATTGACAATCTTGTGGTCATCGTAGTGTGCAAAGATTATATTATGTTTTGCTACTTTTTCCCGTTATTAAACTAACAGTTTGGAACCTATGACTCGCACCTTCAGAGATGGTGCAAACTTCTGTCAGTCAACCCTTCCTTGTGTTAATTATCTCATCTGAATTGACTCATAAGACATTTATTCTACTGTGCGCAGAGTCAGCTTCTACATATACTTGACAAACTTGTAGCTAATAAACCATGAAGCATTAATTGCCGTCAAGGTGATAAATCCAGTCAGCTTTATCTGTCATAGAGCAGAATGAATGTGTGCAACTCATCTTTCTCTCCCTCCTCCACCCCTATCCCCGTTGCTGTCTGTGTTAGCCTGATGTTGCCTTCATTCTATAGGAACCAAAATGCATTGGAAGTGAAGAACGTTAGGCTTTCCTTGCATCTCTTTGTGTGCCTCTCTCCCTTCATTTCACTCTTCCTTCTCAAAGTTTTGTACTTGTGTATTTATATATTCTCTTTTAGACTTTAAGAACCTGAAAGGTGACAAGGAAGTGGGTGTTTGGAGAATTCTAGCACAATTTTTCATGCAGGATTTGTCATAGCTTTGAATAATCAATTGTTCTATGCCCCAAACAGGTCAAAATAAAACAGCTGCAAATAACAATGACAACCGGGCCATAACCTGACTCCTGAGTCAAAGCAGGGTGTAAACTGCATGGAGCTTTTATTTCAATCCCAGGTTGATTCAGTCCCTGCCCTCTACACAGAATGCGATTTCCGTTTGGATTTTGGGTGATTTAAATTTTCCTTCTGCAGGAAGAAGGATTGATCCGGAGTGACCCTCCGGATCAATTGTGCGATCTTAGAGTGCTTTTAATGCTCAATATTTTTCAAATCCGGATTGGGAAAGCAAGCTCCATGGTAGAGAACCTCTGATAGGCCACACCTGGTCATGTGACAATCTTGCCTTAAAGGAGAACCCCTAATTTCTCTCAACTTCTGTCGGTCCTGGATTTTTTCTCCCTTCTCTGCCTTTTTCGATCCTCCCCCCCCCTCCAAGAAAAGAAAGAGGCTCCCTGCTTGGCTCCTCTCCCCACCCTTCAAGAAAAGAAAGAAAGAGGCTTGGCTCCCCTCCCCCCTTCTGAACTACCCTAACCACGTGCAGAACACTTTCCTGTTTCAATGGGGGGGGGGGGAGAGTTCAAAGCGATCTGAATTCAACAGGATTGACAATGGAATAAAGAAAGTAAGTGCAGACTCTGCCTAGGTGTCCAATTAGCTGTCCTTGGGTAGAGAGAAAGACAAAGCCAGAGAGAAAAAGACTGTCATAAAGAGAGAAATAGTAGAAATACAGATAACTTGATGGGTTTTCTAGAGGTTGACAATTATTGTTATTAATAATAAATCAGTTTTGATACCGCCCTCCCAGGGCAGTGCACATCATTAAACAATACAATTTTAGGTTAAAACTTAATAACATATTAAGCCAGCATCTGTATTTCATAGCAGAATCAGTTATCATCATTGTTCCTGGCATGATCTCTAGCAGTAGATTTTTTCCAGATTAAAAAGTTTCTATGGAGGTGTTTATTGGAGGGCCCATTAGGCGTTATAGGCTCCAATCAAAGGCTTGGTGGAAGAGCTCCATCTGTGGAACTGAGCCAGTTTCATCAGGTAGCTCATTCCACCAAGTAGGGGCGAGCACTGAAAATATCCTGAACCCAGTTGAGGCCAGATGTAATTCCTTATGGCCAGGGGCCACCAGCTTTTTGCAGAGCAAAGTGCTGTTTGGGAATCACAGGCAGAGAGGCAGTTGCTAAGATACGCTGGGCCCAGACCATGCATGACCTTTAAGGTAAGTACGAGCATGACCCAACAGACATGGCCAGAGTAAACAGCCAGTTGAAGAGGCTGGGGAGGAGGAGCTGTAGCCCAGTACCTCTGCTTCACCAGGGAGAAGCGCCATTACTAGTTGTCAGTAGTGAATTGGGGGGCCAGCAGCAATGGAGATGCCAGGAGGGCAAGGGTAGAGTATTTAGCAGAGTTGATGGTGAGGAAGTACCTCTCTGTGTTCCTTGAGCCTGTCCCTGCCAATCCCCTGGAGTACTGATCGTGCAAGGCTGTCATCTGGTCCAACTTCTCTTGTATGGCTATAAGGCTCCTCTTCTGCTCTCCCACCAATGTCCAGAGTGAGCGAATGTCCTCTTACCTAGGAGAAACATTCAGCCTCCACCATTCCCACCTGGACCTAACCAGAGGGACAAGTTGGCCCTCCACAAGGTCAATCTCCCATCTCTGGACAGAGTAAGATTCATGCCTCCCATGTCCCCTTGTGTCCCCCCCCCCCATTATTTCTCCTCTCTAGCTGATCCAGCTTTTACCCTTGGAGCTTGGATTGCCACCTCTATCAGATGGAGGAAACAGCGGCATGGAGAACGTGGAGGAGGAAGAAGCGAAGCAAACTGTAAACGCACGGGATGGAGCGCAACGGCAGCAAAACCCAGACCAGCCGATTATGCACGCGGCCAATCCAGAGCCACTTCTGGTTGCGCCCTGGTAGCCCGGGAAGCTCCACTTTCTTCCGCATTTCGCTAATGCAACTTTTCCGGCGGCATACATTGACTCTGTGCCCGGTTGCCGCCTGCAGCGTGCATAATTGGTGATTTTAGCCGCCGCCATTCCACCCCGATTACGGACCTTCCACTCCGTGCATAATAGGCCTAAATGATCTTCGTCCACTTGTTCTTTTTCTTAGCTTAATTTAATTCACAAAGTTGTTGTAAGTGATAAAGGAAACAAGAATCTTCCTGTCTTCCTTTCCCAACTCAGTCTACTGATCTCTATAAAATGCCCCTCTAGGGGGATAGGAATCCCTGAGGAATAATATGTGGAAGGTTTGCAATGGGAAGTGGGAATTGTCACCTTGACTTCCGGTCCCTTGGATATTTTCAGTTCCATATCACAGGCTGGAGAAATATAGATTAGACATTTGAATACACAGGTGTTTGGAAACTGGACTCATAGATGAGAAAGTATCTATATTCACTGTCACTCAAGATTTTCATTGGAGTTGGCATAGAAAGTATGTTTGTCATCTGTAAAGAAATGTATGAAAATGCTCTCTATAGCAGCAATCCTGGTGTCAGTGTTTCCACTGATATCTGTCTAGTATTGTATGAATTTCAAAGCCAAGCAGAAACTTCCTTTCTTGTTTTTTGCTTTACCTGTCATTTATCTGAAGCATTACTTGTAAATCTTCAAAGCTTTCTTTCTTCTATGTTCACAGTTCTCAGTTTTAAAAAAATCTTGTGTTTTCCATATCATTTTCTTTCTGGAATGACACAATTCCCTTTTACTCCTGGAACTGCCCTATATTTCTCTTTTTGTTACTCTTATTCTTGCATAGGGAAGACGAGTAAGTGAATACACATAGTGATCTGCTTTGAAAACAAGTTACTTGTCTTATTTTTAGAAGGTTCTATTTTCTGTTCTTTTTTTGTTTCATGCAGCAAAATCATTCAAAAGCCATAACTATAAAACTTCACAATTAAACTGATAATTTTTGAACCTGTACCTGACATTTCCTCCCAAAATTAAAACATAAAACTTTAACTACTTGCTATCGATTACAGTTACATTATTGGCATAATACAAGTATATACACCTCTAATCTTTAATGGGTTTTATTTTTGGGTCATAAGGCTAAGGGTATAATTTTACGGTCAGGTTTGGAACTTGCAGTGATTATGTGCTTGTTTTTGATCTTTGGGGATAGCGGTGAATTTGATGTTATTTGGTCTATATTTTAACTATTAATAGACACGGTACTTTGAAGAAGTGGGTAGTGATTACTTAAATAAATATAGTGGCTTGATCCAGATAACTAGAGAACTACTGCATTTTGTAGTGGTTGAAGTTTCCAAGTTGTGTTCAACGGCAGTCCATAAAAAGTGGACTACCATATTATAGTTTCGAGGTAATTATAGCACGGATCAGCTTGGCCAGGCCACATGTGAGTCCAAAAGAAAAGTCAGTTTATTTTCTAAATCATGCCGAGGGAGGAAGAACAGTTTTTGCGACAACATCAGCATTTAAATCTCTTTTTAAGAAAAGAACTGCATTCAGCTGGACCTCCTACACGGCAGCTGATAGGAATAAGCTCACCCAATAATAGTAGGAAGCTTTATACTCTCAAGGGCATCATCCTTGTCAGCCCACATCACCTCTATCTTGTCTGCATTCATCTTAAGCTTATCAGCCATTTCAGACAAAAAAAATTGATTCCCAGAGTAGTTCAGAGCAATTAAAATCCAATCTACAATGTTGGTGGAAGGCACTTGAACATAAATGAAAGTAAGATTCTGACTTCCAACTAAAAGACAAGGTGCGCTGGGGAAGGGAGTGCACAGGAAAAGTAGGAGAGAGAATGAATTTGACAAATGTCAGAACAAAGAACTGAGTTGTTAGCAAGCATTTGGATCTAGCTGGGGCTAGGATGATCTTCTCTTGCTAGTGTTCCTGCCAGGAAGGAGGTGGTGCTGGTAGCCAGTTTCCCTTATCCTGGGCTGAATCTGCACTAACTTTGTTTATTCCATTGTCAATCCTGTTGAATTCAGATCAATTTGAACTCAGGTCTTCCCCCCCCCCCCATTGAAACAGAAAAGTGTTCTGCACGTGCTTAGGGAGGCTCAGAAGGGGGGGGGGGAAGCAAGCACAGCTGGAGCCTCTTTCTTTGTTTTCTTGGGGGGGAGAGAGGATTGCAGACACCAGAGGAGGGAGAAAAAAATCCAAGTTACGGCTTCTGCTGAGAAATTAGAGGCTTCCCTAATTTCACCTAGCCAGCCTTGGCCAATCAGGGCTTCTCTACCACAGACCTCCAGTGATCTGCATGATTTCTCATGGTTTTTCAATGCGATTCTGAAAATATTGAGGGTTATTTCCACTCCTAAATATTGCAGGATAAAGGTAGGGTCACTCAGGATCAATCATGCTTGTTGTAGAGGGAAAATTTAAATCGGACAAAATCAAAATGGAAATCGCATTCAGTGGAGATGGCAGGGACTGAATCAATCTGGGATTGGAATAAAAGCTCCGTGCAGCTTACACCCTAGTGAGACAGACCTGAGCAGTTCAGTCCCTGGGTCAACGGCAATCAGACCACATTTATTTTGCAGGGGTGGGGGGAAGCTCCAAGCACTTGCTTATTTTCTGCTAAGGACTGGGCCCAGCCTGTCTAGCCCCTAACATTTAGAGCAGGGACCATTTTGAGGCCCAAGTATGGGAGGGGGCATTTATGAAGATGTTGATGAGCTAGCAAACAAAAAGCGGAAGGGGGAATGAGAGATGATGATTGTGTTTAGCCAGGCACATCTTAGACCCAGCTGGTAGCTGCATAAGTCAAAGAGGTGCTGACAGACATTAGCCATCTCCATTGTATTCTCCCACACCATTGGCCTACATGGCATTGCTATGCTGGGGGGGAGGGATAATGACTGGCCCAATGTGGCAATCAAAATGCTCTAGCATGCCACTGTTTAGCCAGTGATTGCATACCCCTGAGTCTGAGTACCAGGTTTTGTCATGAGGGAGCTCCAGCTCAGTGGTAGGATGCATTTTCTTATTATCCTGAAGCCTTGGAGAGCCACTGCCAATCAGACTGGACAGTACTAGATCAGATGGCCAAACTATCTTTCCCAGTATTAGGCAACATATTTACCCTCAGCTCTTTAGTCAGTCATGAAAACCACTGAGCACTGAGTAAATTATTATTGTTATTGTTATATTTGTTACTCGCCTCTCCCCAGAGGCTCGAGTCGAGTTACAGCAGATAAAACCCCAGTAAAACCCATACAATAAAATTACAGAACAACAATAAACATAGTTAAACACAATAAACCAAGATGCGGCAAAAACACATAAACCTAAACTAACCCGCCCCCAATACCCATCCTACTGCTGCTATAGATCCTATAGGGCATTCCACCAGGTCAGGGCCAGGACCGAAAAGGCCCTGGCCCAGGCCAGGTGTGCTTCTCTGGAGCCAGGAACGAACAATAGATTCATCCTCACAGAACGTAAAGCCCTGCGGAGGGCATAGAACGACAGGCGGTCCCTCAAATACACGGGGCCCAGACCGCGTAAGGCCTTAAAGGTCAAAACCAAAATCTTGAACAGGATCCGGTAAATACCTGGTAACTAGTGCAGCTGCCTCAGCACAGGCTGGATATGGGCCCTCCAAGATGTACCTGTGAGGACCCTAGCAGCTGCATTCTGCACCAGTTGAAGCTTCCGGATCAAGCGTACTGATGGCAACCCAGCCCAAAGCTCCTTACCGTTGGGCCAGAGGGCACATGAAGATGTTAAATAACTTGGGGGAGAGTATTGAGCCCTGAGGGACCCCACAAGGCAGTCGATAAGGGCCTGACAACTTCTCCCCAACTCCCACCCTCTGGATCCGGTTCACTATTTCTAAGCCTAATTTGCCTCAAAGTTTAAAATGCAACTGTCCTTTACATGTTTGCTTGGTCTCCTTCCAAAAGAGTAGAATACAAATGGGACGGAGCCACTGAAGTCCTTGTATCTGGAAGAATAATTTTCCTAAAGGAGGGAGTAGTTGTAGTAGTTGAATTTTCCTAAGGGAGGGAGTAGTTGTAGTAGTTGAATTTTCCTAAGGGAGGGAGTAGTTGTAGTAGTTGAATTTTCCTAAGGGAGGGAGTAGTTGTGAGTTGCAAGCAATTTTTTTCCTCAGACCCCTGCATATAACTCATCTGTGAAAAAGTCATTTAAATAACTATTTTCACCACCACAGAGTCATACCAGAATTTTTAATAAAAGCAAATTGCCTTTCCTCTGCTAGAGTCCATCTGCAACCGTATGAGGTCGTATCTGAAGAGTTCCTTATGGGCATGTCATCATTTCTTTGAGTGCACTAAGACAAGTGTAGGCCACAGTATGTACCTGTGTAAATAAGCTGGTGTGCCAAGAAACAAAATGAGGCTGAAATGGTGCAGGACAAGGGTTGTACTTGGAGCAAGTTAAGTTCTAGTGGGGCTGCTAGCATCTCAGGGATTCGCCTTGTATATATCTGCGAGGTCATGGCAGCCATGCTAATTGGTTTCCCCCTAGTGATCTCCAATGCCTCATGTTTTTGGGAGAGAAATCTGGCACTGTATGCCAAGCTAAATGTGTGCCACTGTAGGCATGTGTGCTAAGGATTTGCCTACTAGAATCCCAGCCCCAGGCTACATGAGCTGCATTACAACTGCCCTAACAATCCCCTGAAATGTTGGTTGCTACCTCCAGGTGGGGGCTGGAGATATCCCAGAAGTACAGCTGATCTCCAGAATATGTAGAGAGCTGTATTATTTATTTAAAATATGTATTCCCCTCCCCTCTTCAAAAAGGGTGGCATACAAATGATACTAAGTCACTGAAGTCCTTGTATCTGAAAGAATACTGTTTTTTTTTCAAAGCTGGAGTTATAATCTTAAATCAGAATATCAGGTTACATGAGGGTCTGCTTTGGAAAAGATGGCCAAGACTTCCTGCTATGCAAGTGAAGCTTTCCAGATTGTCTTTTCAGCCCTGTACTTTGTTATTATTCAGAAATCTTTAGGCTTTCTATAAGTTCTTGTTGGTAAGTTATCTAATGATTTTAACAGAGTGGATCTATAAAAGTGGTAATAATTCTAGAGTTATAGTATTTCTGCCTCTGCCACTTAACAGTGTCCATTTTCCAAACCAGTGTACCTCTGCGTTGCAGATTGACTTCAATTGGTGGAATTTAGCCAGTGACTCTGGGAACTGTGATAGAATCCCATATGTACTGAATAATTGAGTAGCTTCCTTATAACTTTGCTGAGAAGGTAAAAGCGACAATCTTAATTAAATGTTCTATCATTGCATTTTATTCCCTTGTAGAATTTCCTTTTCCTGCTTGTTGCAGTAAAAAACTTTCTTTATATAAAAAAGATGCAAACACTAGTTTAAAAAGTGTGTGATTTCTAAGGATTGTTACAGGATGTATTACCACCTCTGTTGTGGAATCATTACTTATATATTCTGCCATTTCTTCTAAGACATCACAGTATACATCCATCTCTCTGTGTTTTATGCTTACAACAGTCCTGTAAAGTGCATGAAGCTGAAATATTTATTTTTATGTAATTATTTCATTTAATTATTTGTTACATTTCTATATCGCCCCTCCCTGAAGGCTTAGGGTTGCTCACAACATTGTTAAATATAATAAGTTAAAATATTGATTATTAAAATTTACTAAAACCCTGAGAACAGCCACTGTCTGTCCAGTGGGGGGTGGGGAGTGCTGTGCTAGTATAAATGTCTGGTGTTATTTCCATAAGGCCTGGCAGAACAGCTCTGTCTTATAGGCACTGTGGAACTGTTTTGGGTCCCACAGAGCCCTAGTTCCTTCCATAAGAGCATTCCATGAGAACAGCATGAGGGCAAAGAAGGTTCTGGTTCTGGTTGAGGCCAGTTTCACTTCTCTGGGGCCAGGGATCCTAGATGATTTTGTGAACTCAAGCTTCTCTAAGGCAGCAGTCCCCAACCCCCGGAGATGAGATGGCTGGATGGAGTCACTGAAGCAGTCGGTGCGAACTTAAATGAACTCCAGGGAATGGTAGAGGACAGGAAGGCCTGGAGGATCATTGTCCATGGGGTCGCGATGGGTCGGACTTCACGCCTAACAATAACAACAGTTTTTGGATCACTATTCAGATTGCTTGCTTAACCCCCCCCCCCTTAATTCTTTCTAGAGTACACAAGGCCTTCCCCCTCACTGGGGGGCAGACTTAGTTCGTACAAAAGCAGAACAGACTGTTCTTACAGCTTATCTGGTAAAGATGCACATTTTGCCCGAATTCCACCTGGGCTCTGGCCCCTGTCAATCATGTTCTATTTTCTGGCAGTTCTCTAGCATGACACGCCCTCCCCAAGCCCTTTGTACTGGATAACCAAAAGCTACTCAAGATAGGGATCTTCTGGGGAAACCAACTAGCACCCCAACTGTTCCCCAGGTTCATATTTCCCAACGCTGCTGTTGACAGTTCAGCTCCCTGTCTGCCTCCTCCCTTTCCCCCTTCCCTGTTACTACAACACTTTTGTTAATCAACATGGACTTAGAATGCCACCCAGCATTCACTTTGCCTATTATGAGAGCATCATAGGCTTGAAGAAATCACACCGTAGCCTTGATGAAACAACTAAGATTTATTTCAGTGGTATATAAAACTTGGTTGCTTCTTTGTTTCCCTTTTCTTTAGTTCTCTCTGCATTACAGTAACAAAGTTACTGAAGGGTAGGGTTGACAGGCCCCACCTGGAGTGGATGGTCCCCTGTTCCAGTGCCCCTCCCCCAGCATGATCATCTGGACGATGGGGGATTTACCAGCAGGAAAACTAGGCCTAAGCCTGGCAATGTTACTTCCTGGACTGACCAGGTGTGACATATGTTGCAGGGATGCACTGGAATTTGAGCAAAAAGTTGTGGTAAAAATTGTGTTATATATGTTTTGCCCAGAGTGTCCCCATGTCACTAGTGTGATGATGTTACTTCCACTGTGTGCTGCAATGCTGATGATGCAGGTCTAGAAGAAGAGTTGGTTCTTATATGCCGCTTTTCCCTACCCGAAGGAGTCTCAAAGCGGCTTACAGTCGCCTTCCCTTTCCTCTCCCCACAACAGACACCCTGTGGGGTGGGTGAGGCTGAGAGAGTCCTGATATCACTGATATCGCTGCTCGGTCAGAACAGCTTTATCAGTGCTGTGGCCCAAGGTCACCCAGCTGGCTGCACGTGGGGGGATGCAGAATCAAACCCAGTTCGTCAGATTAGAAGTCCGCACTCATAACCACTACGCCAAGCTGGCTTGGCCATTTTCCTGCCAGTAAGCCTCCCCTGCTGGTTTATAGGGGGTACCTGGCAACTTACTGGAGAGCTAGGACCTGAGAAAGCATAATAGTTACAAATAGGGTTGCCAGAATGTTCCTGAAAACCAGTAGGAGGGTTGTGGAGGGCAACATCATAGGAGAAAAAAATTAAAAGAAACAGTGTTCATCTACTAATGGGAAGTTATCACCATGGAGTTTTTTATATTTCTTAGAACTACCCTGTGTCACTTCTGGTAGCTCTAGGAATCGCCAGATACTCCATTGGCAGCTCTAGTTACAAATCAAGTTTCTTGTTTGACTCATTCACACTCATAACACACAACAGAAAAGCTTTTAACCATTTCTGACAGGAACCTTTATAGCACAAAGCAGACAGGCTTCCCCAATTTTAATTGCTTTTGACAGCAACAGCACTGATACCTGCCCTATATTTAGAATACCTGAAGTCACTAATGGGCTCCCTATCTAACCAGCAGACTTCCTATTCCTTCTCCCACCAAAATCCAACAACTTTCAATTTTGTCAGTTGCCCAGCAGTTAAACTGGCCAACCCCCCTCCCCCCCCCCAAATTTCAATCTACAATTTGAATACAATTGGCCAAGTCTCCTGGATGGTAGAACTTGAAAACACTGGCCACAGTGTCCTTGAAGAATTATTTTCTTCAAACTGAATCTGCTTTCCAGGGTGTTTTGATGATAATATAGAGAACTGTGTGCTTTCCTGAGCACCTTGGAGAAAGGGTAGAATTTTTTAAAAATGAAAAATGAGATGGCAAGAAACAAAAACTCAAATACATTGAGCGGGTTGTACCTTAGCTATGAAAGAGCAGAAAACAAAGTACATAAAAGGAGTGGCATCCACATAGATTATCTGACTGAACACATGGACCTCAAGTACTTACAAATAAAAAATGATGTGTTAGTGAAAGAACAAAGAAGAGAGAACAATGAGATTCAAGAATTAAGCAAAGGGTTGCCAGCTCTGGGAAATATTTGGAGAGACTAATGTTTTTAAGATGGGTTTCTGCTGATACACATTTGTGGCAATTTACTTAAAAGTAATAAATATACAATTTTTTCTTCATATGCTTGAGGAAAAGATATGGGGAAAGGTGTGCCCACACACCCCTTGGATTGGGAAATACCTGGGTCTGGGTGTGGGTGGAACTTGGGGCGGGGTGGGAGCTCTAGTATTTGTTTGGATTCGTTTTGTGGCTTCACTTTCCTCTTGTGGTGGTTTGATTTTTTCTTCTCTTGTGGTGGTTTGATTTAATCTAAAGTGAGGCTTGCTCATCATTATATAGCCCACATCAGAGGTTACTCTGTTGAGTAGGGAGCAGCCACTTCAAACTGAACTAAAAGTAGTAGTAAATGAGGGCATACCTTTCTCTATCTCTCTTCCTTGTGAGGAAGGAAGAAAATGGTACATTAATTACTTTCAAGTAAACTAACACAAATATGTGTATGTACAGAGAACCAACTCTAAAACATTATTTAATTACAGCAATCCTTTTTTTTTACCACCAGCATTTTCTGTAGATTAATACAGATGCCACATATTAAGAGCCAAAGATAGTTGGAAGTACAAACTCAGGTAAATCACACTGCAGACTTATTTCCTTTGAATTATTTCATAACATCTTTGCAAATCATCTTCCAAGGGCTTACATTAGTTTAAACCAATTGGAACTTAGTAAACAATTCAGTCAGTGCTGTGCTAAGGGGAAGAAAATCCATTCCCTCTAAGCTAGCTGTGATTTCTCTGCAGGGTATACAGGAGAAGAAAGCATTTTTTAAAAACCTTATTTTTGATACTTTAAAAAGTGGATATGGTTCTGAATGCAGACGAGGGACACTGAGTAAAAGGTGATGGTTTTATATATCTATTTTCTGCAGTGCAAATTCATCTTAAACCATAAAAAGTTTTTTTTTAAGTTTCCATCTCCTGAAAAATAAAAAAATTTGAAACAATGTAGTTATGTGCTTAGACTTAGGAGAAAATGGCTTGAGGCTACTGCTGTATTCAGAGTAAAGAAGACACATCATGCCCCAATCACATAATATGAACACCTTTCCAATTTAATGCCAGAGTGTTAAGGTATATCTGTATATCTTTAGGTAGTATTCAATATTTCCCAATTATGGAAGATATCATGATCCATTTTACTGTAGGTAGGTGCATTTGCCTTGTAAGAAGCATGCATTCCTCTGTCCTAATTTCACACATACACCCCAACATCCCCCAGCAGATCTAAATAATTTAAAATACATTACTTTGGACTGATATGTTATCAAGGCTACATTTTCTTCTAAAACCCTTAGTGAATTGTGCTTTATTTGATTAAATATATGTGAATGATCAGGGAACCACTGCAAAAATACTTTAAAGTACACATCTTTGCTAATTTAGTGCTTATGCAAACAAAGCAAGTACAATGGCAAGGGAATGATTTCTGTCATTAACACTTTTCCATTGCAGTCTTCCCCTACCTCCCATACCTTAGTCTACCCTGTTGCCAAGAGTCCCCTGACTTTCGGGAGCACATTTTTGGTGGATGCAGGAAGAGAGTAAAAGCAGATAATTTCTTTCCTTAAACTCAGTTCTGTTCATGGTAGTAAGGATCCAATTCAAACTTGTATTTATTATTACTCATTGTAGCATCTTCTTTGAATAAATCTGTGTAAAAACTGTGTTATAAAAACATCCCTGAAAATCACTTTTCCCTTGCATCAAAGTCCAAAGAGAAATGAGAGACTGAAGCCTTTAATACAGTCTTTAATACAGTCATGATGATCCTCAAAGAAATGCATTATATGTTTTAAGCATCTTATTTGAAAAACAATACAAAGGATAAAGTTGACTTCTAGATGGAGAGAGCTAATTGGCTCCTCCAATCCTTTTCCAGCTATAACTGACATTCATTTATTGAGAATGTTGTTACCTTCCTTTTCCCTTCCAGATCCATGCCCCCTAAAATATTAAAAACAACAGGGACTTTGTGCAGGTCTGCCAAATTAATAAAGAATATGCTCATGAATTTAAATACTGGGTGGATTGTAACACATTAAGCCATTTACTCCTTTGCCATTTCTTCTCTGTAATTTTCATTGTTGCTCTCATCTTTGCTGACTTCTTGTTCACCTTTGGAATCCTAGAGAACAAGAAACTCTTTTCTATTTTTCTTCCCTCAAAATATATGTTTATGCTTGTAGTGTGGGGTGAATGTGGTCCCACTTGCTTGTCCATATTATGCACTGTGTAAATAGATTTTAAAAACTTCAGGAAAAGGAAAGAGGTATAGAGAATTTTAAGATAATTTGGTGCCAAATAGTACTCAAGAATGCAGATGGTTTGATGCAAAAACATTAAAATACCACAAGAAGAATACAAATATTGCAAGAATACATAGAGCTAATTGAGAGCCAGTATAGTGTAATAGTTAGAACACTGGACTAGCACAGGGAACACCTGATCTCAAATCATTACACTTACCAGGTAACCTTGGTTTAGTCATTCACTCTCAACCAAACCTCCCTCATAAGGTTGTTGTGAAGATAAAATGGAGGAGCAGAGAACCACATTTAACATTCTGAGGTCTTTGGGGAAAGTGCAGGATAAACATTCATTACATAAGTACATTAAAAAGCTAGTGTGACTTTGTGAAGGAATGATTTTGGAAGTCTTTACTGAGACCATTAAGCAAGAAAACCTGAAAGGAAGAATGAATGCTTCTTAACTGCTGTGACTTCTTTCTGGATTGTGACTCGTAATGAACTAAGGAAGTTGTTGTTGGAATTGAAAGTTTTCCTTTATAAAGAAATGTCATTCTTAACTGCTTCAGTAATTATGTTTGTGATACTGCAGGGATTTGAAGGGTAATATTTACATAATCTGTCCAATTCCCTAATGGGCACCTAGTGAGTTAAAATTATGATGTGCTGGTTAAATGGAACAGCTTGCCGGTAGTAGATAAGCTGACTTGAAAAAGCTGTCAGGGTTCTTAGAATAAGGGGAGCTCATAGTGAAAAGGACCATGATGTGCAGTTTGTACAAATGAAAACACTAATAAGAGATACTTTAAATTGTTGATCCTTTTCTTTATATATTGGGTTCTAAGAACCCAAAAGAAGGAAACTACCCACAGTTCTTGGAAATCCTGGGCAAGAATTCACATGATACCATAACAGCTGTAGTTCTCATCCTTCCATTCGAACATAAATTATCATGCGAGCTGCTTCAGTAGAAATAAAATGTGTCAGCATTTCATTGTATTTTGCTTGCATGATGCTCTATGTTTAGGTGACCAGAATTTAGGGACTATATGGCGGGATGCGCCACCATCGTGGTGGCCTCCCTCCCTCCAACTGGGCTCACCTTGCCTCCAGCGCCTCTCCTGCAGGCCCATCTTGTGCGCTTGCGCGGTGTTGGTGAAGGTCAGGTGGGGACCGAGGGCGGGCCTCTGCCTGGTGTGCCTGCGCAGGCCAGCCACAGGTCCAGCCAGGGCAGAGCAGCACTGTCGGCCATCCTGCTGGCTAGGGGGCAGGGAGGGGGCTCCGGCTGGCAGGACTTTTAAGGACCCATGCGGGACCCAAGGATGAAAACCCTGAAAGTGTTAGTGTCCCCTGGGAGTCAGGACGGATGGGCAGCTTACTTTATGTGCTAGCAAACATTCATTTTGTGAGTGGAAGATGCCTTCCATTTGTGGAGAGTACCTGTGGATCCACTCCCATTACTCCATACAAATGAAGAACAAGTGTGGAACGTGGTATTCTGAACAATCTTTCCCTGATGATTTTTGAAAGCACATTTCTAGGTCATGTGACTTGAGGGCTTGAGCCTCTGCCTTGTAAGATCTCAGAAATTTTATTTATGTATTTTTTATTTATATAGTTTACAGTCTGCCTTTCTAATTTAAAAACAAGTTTGGTTATACATAATGAGTCAATACAATCGACAGCATGGAGGTTTTCAACAAATAATACAATAGGATTATGGTTGCAAAACTGATCTGAAATCTATAAGTAGAATGGGAGCTAGGGATGCCAGCATCTAGTTGGAACCCAGGGGTCTCCTGGAATTAGAGCCTATCTCCAAATTACAGAGATCAGTTCCCTGTAAGAAAATGGATGCTCTGGAGAGTATATTCTAAAGCTCCATTCCCCACTCAAGTTTCCCAAGCCTCCAGAAATTTCCCAACCTAGATCTGGCAATCCTACCCCTCTATTCCCCAACAGTGGCTGGAGGAAGAACTGCTGCCCTAACGGAAGCCAAACATGATAATGACATATTAAATGTTGTAAAAATCATCATAGGAAATTTCAGTAAGCTAAACACAGTCGTATTGATCATAGTCCCTAGAAATTTATCAAAGCAACTTTGTGAATCATTTAGTATCTTGCAGCTCTAATGCCTGAATGAAAAAGCTCTCTTGAATAATTCAGGAAATGGCATGTATTGGAATAAGATTTACATTGGTCAGAGTTGTAGCTTCCATGCTCTGCATAGTATGTCAGAAACTAGTATATGCCATCAGCTTGAAATAGCAGGTCATGGCAAAAATCATCCCGATACAGAGACATGTCTGAAGGAGAAATTTCCAGTAATGCTTCTAGCCATAGCACATTCTGAAAAAAGCTCCTTTGCTATCTGATGTGGAAAAATTGCAACATTTTGGCTTGTTGAACTGGTGTGTGAAATCTACCCTTAGTATATAAAGGTAAAGGTATCCCCTGCGCAAGCACCGAGTCATGTCTGACCCTTGGAGTGAGGCCCTCTAGCGTTTTCATGGCAGACTCAATATGGGGTGGTTTGCCAGTGACTTCCCCAGTCATTACCGTTTACCCCCCAGCAAGCTGGGTACTCATTTTACCGACCTCGGAAGGATGGAAGGCTGAGTCAACCTTGAGCTGGCTTCTGGGATCGAAGTTCCAGCCTCATGGGCAGAGCTTTCAGACTGCATGTCTGCTGCCTTACCACTCTGCGCCACAAGAGGCTCTTTTAGTATATAGATCTGCTGAATAAAGGTCATGTCACACCTATGTTCTCACGACACATGAACACATGAAGCTCCTTTATACTGAAGCAGACAACTGGTCAATCAGTATTGTCTACTCAGACTGGCAGCAGCTCTTGAGTTTCTCAGATGCAGTTCTTTCTTCTCTTGCCTGATTCCTTTAACTGGACATTCTCTAATAACTGGGATTGAACCTGAGACCTTCTGCATATCAAGCAGATGCTGTGTAACAGAGCCATGCCTCCTAGCCTAAGCTGTGGCCCCTCACCAATGGTATACAACATTGATGTTAAGTAAAAGAGCAGATATTAGTACTTGAAATAATTCTGTGATTTAATTCACAGTCCAATGCTGTCTGTTATTTGTAAAATTTTGCCACAAAATTTTGTGTAACCTACCTGCAGTTCTACTATTGATACTGTACCCACATTCCCCAAGGATTCACCTCTGAGGCTTTTTTGAAGAAAAAATGAAATTAATGCTGCTCAATTAACCAACTGCTGTCTCTAGATAATAAAATTCAGAAAATTGAATCCCTGTTCCCTGCATAGCTGTCTGAGAAGTCACCTAGGGAGAACCAATTGACACCATGTAAACTGAACTGTAATTGAAAACAGAGTTTTTAATTAAAGCCATGCTTTCTAAGCTTTTTCCTAGTGATGGTCACATTGGTGCAAATAGAGATTATTTGCACAAACAGCAGTGTAGCTCCCTGATGTGAAGCCAGCTAAATCTTCCTTTAGCTATATGAAGGTTTCATGGAAAACAATACTGAATCATCATTTCAGGATCAGATTGTACCCTCAGTTTCATTCCCATTCTTATCCATGGTTCCTCTATATCAGGGGTAGTCAAACTGCGTCCCTCCAGATGTCCATGTATTACAATTCCCATGAGCCCCTGTCAGCAAACACTGGCAGGGGCTCATAAGGATTGTAGTACATGGACATCTGGAGGGACGCCGTTTGATTACCCCTGCTCTATATTCTTGTGAAACGGCTGGGGAGGGGGGGACTTGTCTGGATGTCCAAGTTGGAATAGGGCCAATCACCCTGATTGTCCCTGCCCTGCAGCTCCCGCCCGCCGTCCCTGGACTCTAGCCTCTTTGCTCTCAGACTTGCCTCAGTGCCTGGAGCCAGCAGCAGGTAAGGGGAGAGGGCCCTGAGCAAAGGGTTGTGGTGGAGGGCTTGCTAACAAGGGCCTCCCGGCCTGCTAGGCTGGGCCTGCTGACGAGGGCCTCCCGGCCTGCTGATTGCCTGCTAAGGAGCTCTGTTCTGGGCCTGCTAACAAGCTGCCCAACCCCCGCCTACCCCACTTGATCTGGCAAGCTGTGGCCCAAAGCCTCCTTAAGCTGCCTGGCTGGGGGTCAGGGGAGGGGGCCCTTTCAACAGAATTTGTTGACCTTAACTGGAAAATACTATGGATAGAGAAGCACATAATGCTTTTTAGTGCTTCCAAACCACATTAGACAGAATGTGAGATATCAACAAACTGAAATTACTTTTTTGAGGTCAAGTGGAAGAAGCTAGTAAACACATTCACATACAGATGAAATCTTTTGTATCCATTCTGATTTGGAGTCTATATTAGTACCGAAAGGATCAGATGTTTCTGGATGCTGACTTGTCCAGTTGTGTAAAGATACTTCCCATCTTGTTCAGACTAAGGATGTAGATGGTAGTCTTAGAAATTTGAGACCTGCAACATGCTTGTTGCCCTTCCTGGCTGTAAATCTACTGGGTAGTGGGGCTGGTAAGCTGAGTCCAGGAGAACGTAAACACCTCCTTGAGTTGGTTGGCTGTCTCTGCCTTGGGTGGGAAGTGGTGCATTCACTCCTAAAAAATCCTACTCTTTATTCAGGAGAGCTGAATAAGTATTGGTAAATCTAGGCTCATAGCCATGGAAGGGAGAGGCTGGCAAGGGCAATGTCCCACCTAAAACATGCCCTGCCCAAGCAATCAACTTTCCTCCTGTTGTAGAAGGCATTCTAAAGCAGTGGTCCCCAACCACCAGGCTGCAGCCCGGTGCTGGGCCGCGAAGGCCCCAGCATCAGGCCGCAGCTCCCTCCCCCCCTCCCCCGTGGTCAGAAACTTCCCAGGCCGCAAGCAAATCGGCCGCCAATGTAGCCGATTAGCTTGCGGCCCGGCAATCTTCTTTCTGCGGGAGGGGGGTAGAGGGAAGAGCGGCCGCCAGTACATGTGCGGGTTTCAGCCATGCGCGAATGCAAACGCGCATACGCAGCAATTTCACGCATGTGTGTTTGCGGCCACACATGGCGCAACATGCATGCATGGCACTCCCTTGCATGCATGCACGCATGCCTTCATGTGCGCAACTGCCGCGCACGTGAGGCCGCCAGATCGCCCTCCCCCTCCACCGGTCTGCAGCCTTAAAAAAGTTGTGGACCACTGCTCTAAAGAGTCCAGCATCACCCTCCCCTCAAGCTTTAAAGTCTGATGTATTTCCTTCCCAAACCAATATGTGACGTTGTAGATGGATCTTGAGAGAACAGGTGAGTCCCCCTTTCCCAATCACTCCACACCAGTAGGGTTGCATGTGTCCCCAGAGGAAAAAAATTAAGTACTGGACAAGCGTCCACCAGAATTTGCATCCTCAAGCTCCTGGGTTGCAGCCGTTCTGCAGCTACTGCTTCTCACTTGTTGCTGGCATTCATCCAAGCCAGAAGAGTGCAAAGAAACATGCTGTTCACTCTTGGTGAAAGTGCCAAGCCTATGTGCACCCAGCACTCCTCCTTCAAAATGAAGCAAGCAACTCAGACTTGGAGCTTCTTTCAGCCAAGCAGTGGGGAAGGAAAACAAACCCAAGCTGAAGCTGAACATTCAGCATTTGAAAAGCTCCTCCACCCCCCTTAAGCAAACACGGCACACATGATGGCTCAAGTGTGCCAGTGGCTCAAGAGAGATGAACCTGGGGAAGAAGTAATACTGGCATGCTTTTTGCCATGTGCAGCAAACACAGGGCTCCTTTCTTGCTCACTGCCCCATCCCCTGACTCTTTCCAAGCCACTGCTCAAATTCACACTAATTTCCAAAAAGGGATGAAATGTTAAGAATTGGGCAGGAGCTGTGAATTACAAATTTTGTCGGATTATGCAGGGCTTGGAGCTTTTCTCCCCATATTCTGTGAGTGGGGGGAGGCACACTTGGAGCTTGCACTTGGAAAGAGGTGGAGGGAAAGAATGGATAAAGCACTGTGCTTGGGGGTGGTGACCTCCTGCAAAGCAATGGTGCTGGCTGAATAGAACAGCCTCCTTCTTAACTCTGAACGTCTTGCCTGCTTTCCTGCTTCCTTCTTCCTCTTCCTGGATGTTTGCCCAGCCTCTCCCACTCTCTCCCACCTTCCTCCTCCAGTAGGATTGCCAACCATGCCACTTGACTTAGCAGGGTCACCCCTTGACTTCATTAGTTAGAAGTACTAAAGTAGAAGCCATTTTTAAATGAGCAGGTGGCCCTGAAGCTCCCCCCCCCCCCCCGGGTCTCCTGACAGCCAGGAGACTGATGAGAGCAACATGATATAGTTTTAACTGTAAATAAATGGCTTTTAAAGTTTCAACATTTAAATTCTTAATATACTAGTGGCAAAACCCGTTTGTAAGAACGGGTTTTGAAAGGGTCACAGCCGGGGTGGCAGCGAGGCCTTTGGGAAGCACTCCCACTCCCTCACCCCCCCTCAGTCGGATGGCTTCCCAAAGGCCTTGAAATCACACCTGGGGTCTGTACGAGGGCTGTGCAGGCCTTTGGAAAGCATTCCCTCTCCCCCCATTCCCCCTCGGCTGGATGGCTTCTCAAAGGTCTTGAAAGCACATCCGGGGCCTGTGCAAGGCTTTTCCAGGCCTTTGGGAAGCGCTCCCTCCTCCCCCCCCCCCCGGCTGGACCTCTTACCTGGGCCCTGCAAGTGGAGCAGAGGAGTCACCGACTGGCTGGCTGTAGAAGCCAGGCATGTATGTGAGGCAAGGGGTGAAGGCTTGGTTAGGGAGGGCAGGAGCTGTAGGGGCAGGGCCAATCAGGGTGCGGCTGGCTGCACCCTGATTGGCCCTATTCCAACTCAGACAGGGAGGGCGGGAGCTGTAGGGGCAGGGCCAATCAGGGTGCAGCTGATTGGCCCTGCAGAGGCCAGACAGTTCATCCCCCAAGGCTGTTTCATAATTATTAAGAGGCACCAAATGGATAAGTTGACTGTTTTTTGTTAAATCTGAATGCTGAGACTTGTTGTCCTGTTGTGGGCTGCATAGGGAAGGGCAAGCTATAAAAATAAAGTTTAATTTAATTTACTGAACAAAGCTGGCTAGATTCAACCCTCTATCAATGGGGTGGTAGCACACAGAAGACACTTTTATGCCACTATATCAAATGTAACTTTATATTTCTACATCTCCTGTAGCATCTAAAGATTAAGCATAAAGTGCTCCACATATTATAGTTACAATTCATCACTTGTACTGTTGTGCTCCTGAGTCTAGAATCCAATAATCAAACCCCAAACTTTCCTTGGGGAAATGTCACTGATTAACTTCTTGAACAGGAAGACTTCAAAGACTAGCACTGAATGCAACTACTTTGTGATGTCTGAAGCATCTGAGAATAAATGCCCGGTGTTCTAATTACTTTCTTCAACTAAATTTGTCTGTTTCATCTTGTACAGTTTGTTCCTTTTCTTCCAAGCGGAGCCTAAAATGGACATTTTACTTTTTTCTAGTGAGGCTATGTAGTTTCCTCCTATTTCTTTATTTGCTGCATTTCTATGCCACTTCACTTAATCACTCAAAGCTCATTGTAGTGAAATGGGACATCCATTTCTAGCAGCAATTCCAAATATATAGTTTACTCTTTGGACAAAATTATTATGCAAAACTGGATGTATGTTTATTGTTTTAATGACCATATCACTGAAGAGATTGTTTAAAATTTACTCAGAATTAGGACCAGATTTTATCTCCATTTATACAAAACCAAACATGTTGTCCAACTGGCTTAAACAGTAAATAGCAAATCCATTGTAAAAAGGTAATAAAAATGCCTAATTTTTATTCAGTATTGTGCTTGCTGTTTCAAGGTATTTGTATAAGTCTTTGCACTGGGTTAACATCTGCTGATTAATAGGAACTTTATTGCCACTTAAGTTGAGCCTGTTCTACTTTTTATGTTATTTTGGAGATCTGTAACTTGGTCTTCCATTTTGTATGTATGTGTTTAATACAGCTTCAAGTTCTTCTGAACGTGATTGGAGCTGTGGTGCTGGGGGAAATAAGATGCTTTGCCAATCTACATCTATCCCCCCACCCCAAGAAAAAAACACCTGTATTTTTTCCTCACAAGAGCAGAAAGCTTCAGGAGGGTTGATATAGATCAAGTAAAATGGCATGAGGGAAAGAGCTAAATACCTTCCTTCCCAGTGCAGTGGCTCAAAACAAAGTTACAGCTCCCTGCAGCTGTATTAAATTCAAATTAGGAAATGCAGACAAGGAGCTCCTGTGTAATGTGAAGTAGCTTGACCTACAGAATCATTTAATGGCAAATTGATTTGTCATCTTGCCCCAGGTGACCAGATTGTCCCACTTTTGGAGGGGCACCTGGGGATACCTGGCAAATTGTACTTATGTTGAAATTAAATATATATATATATATTACAATACTGTTTTTTCATTCTATGCGTTCTATGAAACTTTTTGTTGCTCCATATAGACCAAATTTTAAATCAAGAACCCCCCCTCCCCCCGGTCAATGGTGTCCCGCTTTACCAATGTTAAAATCTGGTCACCTTATATTGCTGTAGCATTTTCTTTAAAGTTTCAGGGAAGTCCTAATTAGTTCTGTTTAAACATTTCTCCTGGCAGGTATATTTACATCCCAATGGGAGGATCTCGTTGCAATATGTTTAAGATGTTGCTTTCCACAGCAATCACATTTGCTTTTGTAAGCTACTGGCATGGTAGCCATAACTACCTTTGGTCCTGGGCTGTGCTTAATTGGTTTGGAATAACTGCTGAAAATGGAGTGAAGAGGCTGGTTTCTCTTCCAGGTGTCCATGACTTCATTGTAAGTATATTTCCTTTGCCTTTCCATAAGATTTGCAGTTACCTTTAGGAATAGATTTTAAACTTGGAGGTAATTCACACTGCAATTATTGGCCAAATGTTATGTGTTGTAAGGATATACACAATGAAGTTTGCAGCTTGTCTAAAATTATTTGCATTTATTAAATTGTTTGGATTATATTTTCCTGTGTTATAAATAATGGATGGATGTTTTTGTTGAAGGTTTATAATATGATCTGTGGCTCATAATAATACCTCATGTACATACTAAAAATGTCAGGGCCTAATGCAGTAGCACATATCACACTGGTGATGATCCATCATTGATACAAGTACAATACAATCTAGAAAATTCGAACCCTATGTTTACTGCATCAGACCATTGGTCTATCACAGCCTTTCTCAGCTTTTTTACTGTTGAGAAATCCCTGAAACCTTTCATGTTTTTAACATCTTACTGAAGTTTATTATGTTTTAATCTCATTATGAGCTGCCTTAAGTATTTTTAAAGGAAAGGTGATAAATACTCTGAATAAATACCTTTTTGTTCATTGGCTCGTGCCCTTGTCTTGAGCAGACCTCTGCAGGGCAGAAATAGAACAAGCATGTTTATGCCACTACTTTAAACAGATATTGTTTTCAATAAAGCACAAGGAATAAGTATAAGCTCCTGCACTGTATATTTATAAGCTCCTGCACTAAGAAATGTACAAAGAAAACATCAAGCAAAACTACATGAAGATGACTTATGAAGAGTACTGGTTGAAATCCATCTCAGTTGGGGGAGGGGAATTCCCCAGTTGTAAACTTTATGATTTCAGCTTTAGAGAAAAATGTTGGTCATCCTTCCTTGACACCTACAGGTGTGATATTTGATTTTTTTCATGAATCTGTGAGAATTACTGCTGGGAGAAGAGCTACACACAAAGTTTCATTTGCAAATGTGTGACCATGCCCATGTTTTCTCTATGTGCAGTCTAATACTTGGTGACATTTCATGCTGATAGCAAATCGTAATGTTCTTCAATATAGTACGTGTTCAATCTACATTTTTATATAGAAGCTTCTGTTTTTCTAAGAAAACCAGGCTGACTCTATATCTTCTTAGAAGAATATGGTCATCATAATGCTACACAGCTTTCCGGACGTGCTTTAACTTCTACAGAACTGCTTGTATCGTTCTTTCTGCATTGCCATATATCATCCTGGAGGCAATGCAGTACAAAGAGTCTTCTATTAGTTCTGACTTCAGTGAACGGACAGATTTATAGGGACCTGAAGAACAAATCGTTTTGCTTTTTCTCTGGGATGACCAACATCTTTCTTTCACTTATAATAAATTATTTCTTTTTCTGTGGCAACTCAGAATAGGTATGCAGAGACTGCCATACATTTTGGACTATGAATGTATAAGATAGTTGCAGTTTGGCACATAGGAAGTTAAAGATGGCTATAAAAAGACCTTGAGATTCAGCTTCTCTTGCTTAATTTAAAATGTGCATTTGGGTGACCCAGCAAGGCACGGAAAAGGATTGTTTTGATTTAGTCACATCAAAGCATCATGTCCTGAGGATGGCAGCCTGGAACGGAAATGCACTCTACCACATGTGTCACTGTGGTTGCAGGTAGTTCCCAGAGCTGTGGGTTAGTACAAGACTTTCTACTAGGTAATTCCTTTGTAAATTGAACAAGCACTTCATGATTGTGGCACTTCAAGATGGCAGCGAGGACAGACACTGGAACATGAGTGCTTGACCATCAGACTGTTTTTGTGTGAAATAGTCACCCAGGGAACTATTTTTGGCCCCAATACCATCTGAGGTATATTAGTGTAGGATGGGACCACAGTCTCTCTGCACTTGGACTGAAGCTGAGCAGTTGCCAGTGACCAGAGGGAGAGAACAGTGGAGGTTGGGAAGCCTCACCAAGACCAGCGAACTTGCACAACAGGTCACCTGAGCTTGAGACCATCAAAGCCAGGTAAGCAAGCTGGTGCGAGACGGTAGAGGCTATACCAGCAGCAAGCCATCCATGACTGGGAAAAGGCTTGTCACCATGGGAACAGCACCCAAACCTCTCCCTCTCCCACCCTCTGGACATTAGATACTCAGTCTCAGAGCTCAATGGGCTCTGGAGGAAACATCGAAATAATACCATTTGCTAGCACTGGGAAGCCAACCCCACTCTTTTTCTGTGGGTAGATGGTTATAAAGGTTTCCTGGATTCACCTTGACTTACCAATCAACATCTGGTCTCTTAGCCTGGCCCCAGACGAGGGCAAGATACATCAGAGCGGCCCCCTGTGCGAGGAGTCATCGGTCAACACAGGAGCTCTTCACCAGATGAGCGAGGGGGGGAGGGAGGGGCAGGGTTTCATCAAAGAGCTGGATCTGGGATTCCATTACTGGAGAGAAGCAGCAGGGGGAAAGTCCTCCAGCGACATCTGGTGGGGTTCGAAAGAACTGACCCTGCAAATTCCATCTTCGCTGCCACGAGGTGGCCAGGGGACTGAATGCAGGCTTCAGCCAAAGAATTAGATCAAGAGGACTGCACTGGTCTCCTGTAGTGCAATAGGAGAGAGAGCCTTAGATTAGGTTACTGGGTGAAGGTTTCAGGAGAGCCCCTAGTATAGGTGGCATCCTGAGCCTAAACCCAGTAGGGGATTAGCCAGTTGTTATGGATTAGGTTAGGAAGGGGAGTGGGATAGGAGTGGGGGCTTGGGTTGGGTGTGGTGAGAGGGTCGTTAATGCAGCTGGGTAGATTGAAGTTAGGCTAAGGCTAGTATAAGATTTAGGGGATTCAGCCTTCCTATTGCTGGATCAGCTTCCACCATCGCATCATTAGCAGTAGGAGGAGGGAGGCTGGCTTTGGAGGTACCTACCCAGGAAGGGGATTCTGACAATTTTGGGCCAAGGGAGATATAGTGGTGGGAGGAGGTTCAATAACAGAGGGGCAGCGACATACACAGGTCCAAGAAGGGTCTGGTTAGTACGCGCACTGCCCTTCAAATCTCCGCCCCATCCCCAGATCTGTGAGGGAGAGGACTAGGGCCAACACTGATGCTTTGTAATCCCAGGTCTGTTAACAACAAATCTTCGACTTTGTGGCACCAGGCACAAGGTAGACCTGACGTGTGTGATCGAGACCTGGTTGTGAGCAGGGGCACTTCTTCCAGGGACAATGGTGCATATTGTGGACCGGTGTGCCTTGGCGTTATAGGCTGTGGTCAGGGTAGAGGGAGGGATATAGATTATTTTATCCACCATCAGGGACTATTATTGTTTCTATTTTATGGGATTTTATTCTTTTACTGTAAACCACCATGAGATTGGTCTGGTTTCAGGAGTGGCGGTGAATAAATCCAATGAATGAATATGCTGCTGTTTTGTGGTTCTGTTTTGAGAAGTGATTTTTATCATGATTTTTGTGTGTTTGCATGTCTTTTTGGAAACCCCTCAAGTGTTTTAAAATAAATTATATATATTTTCTCATAGTATATCTATATTCTTACTATCAGAAAAACTCCTGAAGTAATTTGAATTCCACAGAACATCTGTAAGGATGGTGTCCTTTATCCCTTCTAGCAAGTTCTAGCATTTTGACAGAAAAATATCTTCTCCCCAGTTAGCCACACTTCCTGCTTAAATTCTAAACTGCATTCTGTTATTTTCTTTTTTGTTTTGTTATGTGTGTTGAGTCTACAGCAAAATATTTGTCAGTATTTCTTTCCAGCGCTGTGCTTACTCACACTCTAAATTGACTTGCAAGAGTGGCAGACATTCAATTTGTACATACTTCCAACATGGAAGTAAATTGTGATAGTATTTTTATGCCCATGGGAGCCATTCAAGTGAAGTTTTAAGCCTTCTATTTCTACCTTCTCACAATATTACCTGGGTGTTTATGACTAGCTACTTGTTTTCCTTGTCATGTTGTAAGTACTCTTTAAGGCATTTGCTAGGGTACCTGTGGAGTTATATGAATTAATTCAATGATTAAAGACAGGCATACATTGGTTTCTTTGTTTCCAAATATAAGAATATAATTTGCTACAGCAAGTTAAATTATCATTTTATCCTATCCACAGCCATGCATCTACAGGTAGCAACTTTAATTTTCACTTTTAGTTTTTCATAGCCTCTTGTGGATGGTCTGGGAACTATTTTAAAAGTTTAAAACCCTATTAAACACAGGTGCTACTACCCAGTTATTTGTGAAGGAATAATTGTATGTAGAATTTCAGTCAGTTGGGACTTCAGTTAAATATTGGACCACTGTTTTAAACAATAAATAACCCACTTTGTAGAAATTGTTATATAACTTGTCATACCCAAATGGAAATCTGAACTGGCATCACCATAAAGGGTTATCGTGTATTCAGCATTAGTAATCTGTTTTTGAAGTTTAATAATTGTATTCATGTTTACTCAGAAATATGTCCCACTTAATTCAGTGGTGGTAAGTAAATATACAGAAGATTGCACTGACTCATTAAATCTGTGAGTGTTCTTGGATATAGATATGCAGTGATTTAGATATGGATATGCAGATATGCAGACCCAACCTTTTTTGTGCCAGGGACAAAGGGGGGGAGAGGGAGGCACGGGTGCCCAGGCGCTGGTGGGCGCAAACGCGCAGGCACGGAACTCCCACACCTGCGCACTTTTGCCCGCCAGTGTGCCTCTGCCCACACCTACCCCCCACAGCGTGGTGATCGCTCCCAGTGGGAGGGGGAGGGAGGCGCACCTGCTGGTGCGCCAGCACCTCCCTCCCCCCCATGGCCCAGTACCGAGGGCTCCACAGCCAGGTACAGGTTCGCAGCCCGGGGTTTAGGGAACACTGATTTAAACAACATAACTGTTGTTTAACCTGTGATTGTGCTGACAATAAGTCACTACGCTTGTTGTAGTGTAGGATGGGACCGCAGTCTCTCTGCACTTGGACTGAAGCTGAGCAGTTGCTGGACTCCTTAGAATTTGTGCTGGACTCCTTAGAATTTGTGGTAGTTGCTGGACTCCTTAGAATTTGCCAAGTGGCAGCCTCACAGAACACATGTCTTATGGGGTCCCAAAGTTAATTACAGCTTAGATTCAGAAGTAGGCTACATAATGGCATGCTTCGTCTTCTTGCCCTATGCTTTTTGTATGAACATTCAGCGCAAGATTCATTGATCAATCCCATCATCACTAGTACAAGTACACCTTACTTTGGAATCTGACTTTGGTCACATGAGATGCCAAATCTAGGGAACAGAATGAGGGACAGATATGTGGATGGGCAGGAATACTTAAAACTCCTTTCAGTCCTTTTATCCCAGGTTCATTTTTGTACCAAGTCTCTGAATGTCACCCTGCTGTACACACTAAGCCAGGCAGACACTTTCTATAATATTCAGTACCAATCAGTGCTGATGATAGGATGCTTCTAGTAGGTAAGTTGACTGAACAGTTGGCCTGATCACACACATGGCTTCCCCATGCTTTCAAACCCTGGAAATTAATAGTAAACTATGGCTGACTCAAGACTCATTTTGAAAAGCAAATAACACAGCAGAAAGAGGACAAAATTTGTTTCCAAGTTGCACTCAGTATTAATGTATTTGATGTCAACCAATGTCAAGCTTTACCATGTGGCTAAAGGACATTGTGAGTGGAATAAATTATAACATAGGCTGATGACTTTAAAGTAATAGAAGTATCAGCAGTAATGGTTGCACAAATATTAAGCTTTCACATATATTATTCGTCCAGTGCAATTTTCAAATTAAAAAGCACATGGTAATTCAGTGAACTTGACTTGAGTTCTTAAACATTTTAAAGAGACACAAGAGATCTAAGCCATGGAGCAGACTGCGAAGCCAAAATGACCCAGATGTGAGTCAAACTTTGAAAGCTGGCTATTGATATATTCAAGATTACATAAGATTTGTATCAGAAGTGTATTTTATGTTACCATATTGTATATTATATTCCTCAGTTAATCCAGCATTGGCGATATGGATCAAGCAATCACTTTTTGCATCAAAGAGGATTTGTGCCTTCCACATGGCTATTTACTAGGTAGATTAATTTAATTGCTTCTGATGGTAATCTCAGAGTGTATAGAACCAGTGATAAAATCAAGAAATAGAAATGCTCTGGAGTGAAGCATCCTAAATAGCACCCATGGAGAACAATAGTTGGTTCTGATAAATTTGGCCTAAATCAATTCTCTGTGTTTTTTTGACTACTCCTCTAGTCTAACATCCTTCAAATAAGATGTGATCTTCAGGGTGATCTTTACCTATTCTTCCTGGAATTATGACGTAGTGTTCTGAAGCTACTGGAGGACAATGATCATTTCTCCCCACCCCTTTAATTTCACCATCCCAGCAGCAATTACCTGATATCAAAAGAATTTCTATCAAATCATTGTTAACTTCAATGTAAGCTTCCTTTTCATTTCTTTGAAGAGCCATTTTTTGTCAACGAGAGCTCATCAACGACTTCATGCGGCTCTGGCATCGGTTTCAACTACACTACTGATTTTTTCCAACCTTATCTTTCTTGGGGGACATGAAGTTGGGAGAATCTACTGGAACAGGATCTTCTGGGAAGGCAAGTCATTTAATTCTAAAAATGTGTGTGTGTGTGTGTGTGTGTGTGTGTGTGCGCGTATGTATGTGCATGCATATATAAAGTGCATGCATATATATAAAGTTTCATTAGAAATGCCTGCTGGAATTTAATTCTGGCATCCCTGAAAATAAGTTTTCTCACCTGAAACGTCACTTGCACTAGTGCATAAACACAAAAGCTCATGCCTTGAATAAATCTTTGTTGGTCTTAAAGGTGCTATTGGACTCAAACTGTGTTGCACTTTTACTGTCTTTTCCCTCTATAAATGGTCACCTTTGCTTTTAGAATGGAGATAATGGTAGTACAATAGGTTTGTGGATAGACATCAGACTCCTCTAAAGCTCGGTGGCCTTCAGCTTCAGCTTCAATTGTTGTTATTTATTGATTTAATTTGATTGCAGGCATGCTTAAGTTGCACTTTCTTTGAAAAATAGTATTTGAATTGGCATATAACAACATAGTGACAGATTTTATTTTCCTGGGCTCCAAAATCACTGCAGATGGGGACTGCAGCAAAGAAATTAAAAGACGCTTGCTCCTGGGGAGGAAAGCTATGGCAAATCTAGACACCATCCTAAAAAGCAGAGACATCACCCTGCCAACAAAAGTGCGTTTAGTCAAGGCTATGGTCTTCCCAGTTGCAATGTATGGCTGTGAAAGTTGGACCATAAGGAAGGCCGAGCGTCAAAGAATTGAGGCTTTTGAACTCTGGTGCCAGAGAAGATTCTTGTGAGTCCCTTGGTCTGCAAGGCGAACAAACCAGTCAGTCCTAGGGGAGATCAGCCCTGCCTGCTCCTTAGAAGGCCAGATTCTGAAGATGAAACTCAAATACTTTGACCACCTCTTGAGAAGGAAGGACTCCCTGGAGAAGAGCCTAATGCTGGGAGTGACTGAGGGCAAAAGAAGAAGGAGACGACAGAGAATGAGGTGGCTGGATGGAGTCACTGAAGCAGTAGGTGCAAACTTAAATGGACTCCGGGGAATGGTAGAGGACAGGAAGGCCTGGAGGATTATTGTCCATGGGGTCACGATGGGTCGGACACGACTTCGCAACTAACAACAAATAACAACAAAAGTTGCACAAACAGTAATAAATAATTACAACAGTTTTCTGCCACAGAAGTAATAAATTAGAACAGTTTACTGCAACATAAGTAAAGCAGCAGCAAGTGAAGTATTACAATCTATCCAGTAAGCCGGAGTGAAATGCTGCTAAATTTTTTATCGGTTTTCAAAGAGGACATTGAGGAGAGAACCTCACAGGCTTCTTGGGGAGGCATGTTCTACAGAGTAGTGCTGCCACTGAGAATGAAGGTGTACCCATTGTATGTTCATTTACTTCTGAGATTAAAACAGAAGCATATTCCAAATGAAATCTTAAAGTTCAGGTTCTGAGAGGAGAAAAACTATGCATATTGAAAATCTGTTTTTGGCTATTGACATTTGAATTTATACAGTTTGGGGGCCTGATGCAATTTTGTGTTTCAAGATGTATAGAAGTCTTTCATCATCAGTCGTACAACTCAGATTTAGGCACAAAAAGAGTCAGCCTCCTGCCACTTGTTTCTAAAAGAGATATCAACCATGGCCGTGGGTTGCAAAGCTAACAAGGAGATATGAATATTTGTTGAAACAAAGCAGAGCTGAATGCCTTGGGAGGTTGGCATTTTGATGAACCTCTTAGCATCAGTGACTGGAATGATGGATTAGAAAATAAGAATCGGCTTTGTCAAAAAACATTTTTACCATAAACATGCTCTCTTCCCATAGCACTCAAAGTTGAGGAACCTTACAATACAATCAAAAAGCACTCTTCTGAGCCCATTCACCTCAGTGCACCTAGAAAAGTATATCTGCTTAGGACTACTGTATCAGTTGCTAGAATATTTAATTGTAATTGAGTCTCCCCCGCCCCCTAGGGTACCAGGATTCACAATTTGTTTTTATTTTGTTTGTTTGTTTGTTTTTCATGGAGAATATTTTTCATCTTAGGCAGAGTGACGTGACCTGCCTCAGGCAGCTGCTATCCAGTAGTATTCACCAGAACCAAATAAAGATCGAGTGGGCTATTAGACTTTTGTATATTCTTGGGAGGGTATTTTCTGTTTCAAACTGCATAATGTCTTGGGTTGTCTCCACATGTATTCCTCCTAACACAGAACTAAGTGGGAAGGGAAAAGAAAATCTCTCAAAGAGTAAACATGTCACAAAAACAACAGAATTTGCTGGCACTTTAGAAAACATGATGCATTTATTTTAGTAGGAACTACTGTAGGCAAAACACAACTTTATCAGATGGAGGGAATGGATGGTAGGCCAGAGGCAGTTTTTCCTTCCAAGGAACCCATTCAGTCAGTCCATACCGGACTTTGTCATGTACTGCAGTGATTATTGTTTTTCTGTACAATTTCTGTCATTTCCATTTTACAGTAAAAACCATCTGAAATATCACTTTTGAACAATTCACTCAATAGAAAGCAGCTCATGATACTGAAAAGCAAAAGTTCATTTTAAAATTGCAGAGGGCAACAGTGTTCTTTGCAAAGATGTAAGGGACACTAAATTAGGTAAAGGTAAAGGTATCCCCTGTGCAAGCACCGAGTCATGTCTGACCCTTGGGGTGACGCCCTCCAGCGTTTTCATGGCAGACTCAATACGGGGTGGTTTGCCAGTGCCTTCTCCAGTCACGACCGTTTACCCCCCAGCAAGCTGGGTCCTCATTTTACCGACCTCGGAAGGATGGAAGGCTGAGTCAACCTTGAGCCGGCTGCTGGGATTGAACTCCCAGCCTCATGGGCAAAGCTTTCAGACGGCTGCCTTACCACTCTGCGCCACAAGAGGCTCATATCACTAAATTACCTTCCATTAAAAGAAGTCTTCTGTAACCTACTCTCCCCTTTCTCTTTTCCACCAGTAGATGTGTACCAGTAGATAGAAAAGCATTCTAAATAACGATTCAGAGAATGCATGCTGGCCACCTGTTTTCTTTGCTGGTTTCATTGTTCTCCCATCTCACAGTCAGCCACAGAACTACCACTGTTCTGCCATTGCCACACACTGAAGCCAACAACAGAAATAGGCTGGTACATCAGTACCCCCCCCCAAAAAAAAACAAAACAGAATGCCCACAACTCTTCTTCAGTGAATGTCCAGCCCTTTCAGATGAAAAGATTCAACATTTTGTAGGCAGCAGAAAAAACACTTTGAAGCTGTCAGTTACTCACAGAAGCAGACAACACTCTGTTGTTGTTCTCCCCCCACTTTGCACTGCACACCTGAAACTGCCTTATGCTGAATTAGACCATTAGTCCATCAAAGTCTATATAGTCTGTTGTCTGCTCAGACTGGTTGCAGCTCTCTGGGGTTTCAGGCTAAGATCTTTCATATCCCCCACTACTTGATCCTGGAGATGCTGCAGACTGAACCTGGAGCTTTTTGCATGCTAGACAGATGCTCTTCCGTTGACCTCTATGCCATGAACCTGCTGCAGCTCCTTTGCTAGCCTTGTAGTGCCTGATAATATTTCTGGTTGAATCTAAAGCAGCCAGCAGTAAACACAAATATATACTCCAAATTTTATCTGCTCTGAATCCACAGCATTCACTTTCTGAAGAGAAAAAGCAGTTAAGATCAGTGATGGAGTCATATGCTGTCATGGGCCCATGGCAGTGATTGGGTCAAATAGGGAAAAATGACAAAGGTACACATCTGTCAACACTGGCGAACAAAAAAGGAACTAGATACATAATAATAGCATAATACACACATACCCTGTGTTGATGGGGAAATATGGAAAATGCAAAATTTTAATGGCACAATGTCCATCCTCTTGGTTCAGATGTACCTAGTGTTGGAGCAGCAATGATTTGATTGTGGAGAATAGGCCCAGTGTGAAATCGCCCTAAGTCTGTCTCCTGTCCATCCCCTCCCCCTACAGCCAGTGTGGTGCCCTGTGGTTTTTTTCACATCTGAAAACTCTGCCATAACCTTTGCAATAGTAGTTTAATTGTGATATAGGATAGGAAACATATTTACGGATTGAAACCTAAGTGACTTTTTAATTCAGAATGCTTATACTGGCTTTAAATGGCAGGGAAGTTACTAGTGATAAAAGAGGAAGATTGTCATGAAGTTGTAGCTTTCTGATTAGCTACTGGCCTTCCATCAGAAAAATAAATGCTCTTTGACCTACTCCTTTCGGTGCCATCCATGAAGTTGTCCACAGACATGAAGCATTAAAAAAAAATAAAACGTTGGCAACTAGTACTACATCCATCCCTCCTGTTTAAATAAGTAAAATTAAGTTTTGAAGCCTGGCATAATTGTCAATTTGCTACTGGTTGTGAACATTCATTCCACACCCCCCCCCAATGCTCTGCCATTATGCTTTAATGTCCACCAGAGCAGGCATTTTATATTGTGTTCTCTTAGGTACATGATTTTGAGCAATTTTATTATTTCATTTTCAAGTTGGAAATCACTGTAATGAAAACCTTGTTGTGCAAAACATATCTTAGGGGAACACTTCGGGAAGGATGAAGTGGTATATAAATACAGAAACATTGGGGGAATGTAGGAAATGACTTACTGGCTTCTGGTCCAGGATAATACGCGAAGTCCTCTTAATCCAAGTAGTGTATTACCAGCATCAGAAATGATTATTATTTTCTTAAGTGCCAGCAGTGTGCCTGCTGTTGTACAATCATAGAATGTAAAACAGGTCCTTGGCCAAAAGGACTCCTGATCTCATAAATCCAAATGCTTAACAATAACTCTGAATAATTCCAAAGCAGGAGAGAGCATAATCACTCCTATAAATATGACAAAATTATAATAATTAGAGCAAGCATCTAGTCCTCATAAAGTTGTTTGTATACCTCTTCCTGGCTTGGCTTAAATTGCCACCCATATTTGGGTGAGGGTTGTATTTTTGCCTGCCCACAGAGACTTATGGATCCAATAGGATTCTGGAATGCTGGAATGCTCTGGAATGCTCTGTGGGACCTGATGCCTCCTGGTGATTCGTTGAAGGTGCCGGTAGAGGACTGGCAGTCCCGTCTGTTGGCAGCCACAGACAATATCGCCCCTAGATGTCCTCTCCACCCTCGTATCATATAGGCTTCATGATATGCCAGGGAGCTTCGGGAAACAAAGAGGAAAGTGAGATGGCTAGAGCAAGTGTGGCGGAAAACTCATGACGAAGCAGCAATAACATCTTATCGCTTGCTTATGAGAGTGTATGAGATGGCAGTGAAAGTGGCGAAGTGGGACTTTTTTGCCACAGAAACTGCATCCACCAAGACCTCACTGAATTGGTGTCAAATAATTATGAAAAGCTTTGAAGGAAGTACAGCATATCTTACCCAAGTTCAATTTTTTATTTCAACTATTACTTTTATCAATCAAAGATGAGATGATTCACAAATGAAAAGCTGAAACAAATACATTTATTTGGGACTACAAGAGACCCAGGATTGCCTTTAAAATCCTACAAGATGAGAAGAGGCGGCCAGGCAGTACCTAATTTGAACCTGTATTTACATGCTGCTGTACTACTTGCACTAGCGGATTGGATAATAGACCCAATGGCAAGAGACTTAATCTTGGAGAAGGTGAGCCTTGGGGAAAGGTTTCATAGTATTATTTGGCCCTTGTCATCACTGAAGGGTAAGAAAAAACTGAATCATAATTAATGGACAACTGGTGCAGATACAAAAGCAAGCTCTCTTCTTCACCTTCATTGATGAAATCTCCAATTGAAACTTATTTTACAAGAACCCAACAAAAAAACCCAAAAAGGATTACCTGTTTGAAATATAAAGATTTGTTATCCAAGTCAGGAGAATTCAAAGACTTTCAAATACTAAAGAAAGAAGGAGTGTAAATACAGTGGCTAGAGTACAATCGACAGCTTTCTAGGTTCAATTTAGAATTTACCAGACAGGTGGAGTTGGGTGCTTCACCTCTAGAATTTGAAAACATATTGTCCCAAGCCAAGCTACATTTATAAGGCCAACTATAAAACTGTTATTAAAGTGTGAAACTGAAACAGAACAGGTCAAGACATGTATGATTAAATGGATGCAGAATATTGAAACTAATATCACCTTGGAAACATGGGAACATATTTGGATTAAAATACCTAAACAAACAGCCAAGAGAAAACTGGAAATAACATGAAAAAGTGAGGTCCTTTTTTCATATGTGGTGGAGATTTGGAAAATTGTATAAATTCTGGGCAAAAGTTCATGCTGTATTGGAAGAGGTGTTTAATACACAATTCCCTATGAGAGCAGAATATATGTTGTTAAGTTTGTGTCCAGATTTACTTCCTGTTCATGCCAGAACTCATGTCAAAACCAGATACAGAGGATAGCAGTGGGGGATGAGTTATCACGCCCCTGTTGACTCCCTTGTGGTGTCCTGCAGGGAGTGGTGCTTTCTCCCACAGTTTTAAACATCTTTATGTGCCCTCCGGCCCAGCTGGTATGGAGCTTTTGGCTGGGCTATCATTCGTATGCAGATGACACCCAGCTCTATTTCCTCATGGACTGATGGACTCCCCCCCCCCCAGAACCATTTGCCAGTTGTTTGGAAGCCAATGCTGGATGGCTTGAGCAGAGTCATCTGAAATTCAACCCCTCCAAGAAGAAGGAAGACAGGACAGGAAGCGTACTTACCCACACTAGCCAGAATGCATCTGGACACATGCCCCTGGTCAGGAATTTGGGGGTGACACTAGATGCTTCGCTGACTATGGAGGTGCAGGTCACAAAGGTAGCCCACCAGGCATTTTACCATCTTCACCAGGTAAGGCTACTAGTGCCCTACCTGTCCCCTGAACACCTAGCCATGGTGATCCATGCAATGGTCACCTCCAGAATTGACTTCTGTGACTCTTTATATGCAGGCCTACCCTTATCCCTGACATAGAAACTGCAGCTGGTGCAAAATGCGGTTGCTAGGGCCCGCACTGGAATATCTTGGAGAGCCCATATCCAGCTGGTGCTGAGGCAGCTGCATTGGTTACCAGCTGTAGCCCAGATAGTAAGGGTTTCATGCAGAGGCTTATGCCTTTGTGGGAGCACCTCCTAGCTCCTCTGGTTGCCTGATGTTTAGGTCCTGCCCTATGCTGTACCAAATGTTCTGACTGCTGAAATCAATAAAGCTGTGGCCTGTTTTTCTTCAATATTTGGTGTGTTTTACTTTGTTGTAATTCCTTTTCCCTTCCTCTCTCAAGCAACAAAGCTTAGTGTTGTTCACATTTCAGATAAAGCATTTGACAGAGCTTGGTTCTGTTTGTTTGTTGGTGTTCATTTCAAAAATGTGTGATGTACAGTTTTGTACAGTATTCTCTATCACATACTTTCTATTTGTTACTGAGTCCAATTCAAGGTGTTGATGTTAATATGTAAAGTGATATATGGTTTGTTTCCTAGTTATTTGAAGGAGTGTCTTCTCCCATGCAGACCTGGGTGAGCACTGAGATCTCAAGGACAGAGATGTCTTGTAGTCCCCCCACCCCCCAACCAAGGGGTAGTAACATGCAGGAAGGCTTTTTCTGTGGTGCCCCCCACACTCTGGAATAGCCTTCTGGTGATTGGCCAGGTGTCTACATTATATGGGTTTTGGTATTGTGAAAATATACCTCTTTACCCAGGTCTTTGATATCTAGTTTCCTCTGTGTGCTGTGCTGCCCATTGTGAGGGGAGGGAGGGGGATTTTGTTTCTAATATTTTTAATGAATTTTAGATTATTCTATTCTGTACTGTTGTGACCCACTCCTGGGACCTTTGGAGAAGGTGCAGGATATAAATCCCTGTATAAAACAATACATAAAAATGCTGAATCAAAATCAGCAGGGCGTTGATGGCAGAGCAGGTGGGCTGCGGCCTGCTTTTCACTGGCGGCCTCGTGGAGCGTCGGGCCTGGCCGCAGCAGCGTCGCTGAAGGGAAACAGCCCCAGGAGCTCGGGAGCTGGATGCGGCGGCGATGGAGAGGCAGGGAAGCGGCCTGGACGCGGCAGCGATGGGGAGCAGCTCGGAGAGGCGGCGAAGCGGCGAGTGGGAAGTGTGGGGGGGATGGGAAGGTTGCGGGCACTGGCGGGCTGCGAGGGGCCTTTGGGGTGGGGGTGGGAAGGGCAGGGATGGCTGCATTCATGGGAGGCGGCGCAGGTAGGAGCAGCATCGTTGTTGAAGGGCAGTCGGCGGCCGGAGGGGAAGCAATTTCCCCCGAGGCCAGCAGAGTGGGGTGAGCCTCCTCCCTGGCGGCCATCCGGCAAGGATGGCGGCTCGGGAGGACTGCAGAGTTGGAGGCGCGGCATTCGGCAGACGGGCCAAGTGTCCAATAGGGAAGCGTGCTTCGTGTGCCTCCCAATTGGACACTTGGCCCTGGAGTGCCACTTGGAGGAGCGAATCAGGAGCCGCTTTGCGGCTCCTGATTCGCTCCTCCAAGTTTTTATCCCAGACAGAGCCCGCCCTAACTCCTCCCCAACAGCCCTTACTGCTTTATTTAATCCACTCCGCAGGAGCGGATTAAAGATATTGATGATTTAACTAGTTGACGAATGGGTCAGATTCTGTATAATTTTTAATGTAAAATGTGACTTTAAAGCTTATGGTATTTTATGAACTGATGGTACCCGCCCTGAGCCCCATGGGAAGGGTGGGATAGAAAAACCAAGATTTATTTATTTTATGCATCAGAACTGACAATCTGGGTTCTAGCTCTTTGCCTGCTAAGAAAACTGCTAAGCATATGTGTTTGACAGAAGCCTTGTGTGTGCAGAGATCCTTTTAATATAAAATAATTTATTCTGGGACTTGATTTGGTTCAGCTCTTTGGTACATGCCCAAGTATAACCTGTATTTCTCTGTTTATTCTATTTGCATAGAACTAAAAAACAAATTTTCGTAAGAGGCAAGAACACCGCACACAAAATGTACACCCTATTTTTAGAGGCAGGAGACGAAAGCATGATTTTCTCTCAGATTACCAGATTGTCTTGACTGCTCAGGCTTCTGTTGAATCAAATTACTTTGGACAGGCATTGTATTTAAAACTGAACTGGAACATTGCAATTTTAAACTAAGGAAAACTATATGGACTTGTAAGCATACAACTTAACAGTTGCAGACCTTCATCATACTATTGGGTTTGTTGCCAGGAAAAATCTAAAGTTTCTAGTATTTCAAAATCATATTTTATAAATCTCTGGCTTTGCATTATGTTCCAGTTTTTATGCACCCTGATAATTTGTGGCTCTCCTTTGTTCATTTTCAGAGAGTTAATGTTAGCATGTCTGTCTTGAAACATCTCTGATAAAATAAATACAGTGCTGGGAGGTATATTTGAGATTTGAGACAAGAGGGACTGATTTGATAACCAAAAGATAAAATTCAGCAAATTTAAATGTAATGTAGTACAAATGGGAATGCTGAACAAAATACAGAAATGCAAAATGTAAAAAGAATGGCTTAGCATAGTGAACCCATAAACCTGCGGAAGTTAATTATTGAGACGCCTTTTGGTCCCTTTGACTGTGATATTAATGACTATATTTGTTTAACTATATTGGCTGCTCTTCAAACTGAGCTTAATTTGTTTCCGGATTCATGATAGTAAAATGTCTTTATGGTCTGATTGAGCCAAAAAGCAAAATATAAATTGGAAAAATAAATATAACAAAAGGTTATATGTTTGGGCTGGCAAAAGGGGGCATTTTTGGTAATTCCCACCCACCACTGCAGACCCCCAACCCCTTCTTATGCTTTTCCTGGGAATCTACTGAGCTTCTAGAGCATCATTTGATGAGACATATTGGGTTGGAGGTGAGAAAGTCACATGAACATATAAAACCCTTGGTCCATCGAGGCCAATATTTTCTATTCACACTGGCAGTGGCTGTTCAGGGTCTCAGGCAGAGGTCCTTCATATCACCTACTGCCATATCCTTCCAGCTTGAAGATGCTGGAGATTAAATACAGGACCTTCTCCATGCCAAGCAAATGCTTTATCCACTGAGCCAGGGGCCTCCCCATCATGATGTACTGACAGAAATCCTTCTATCAAGCAGAAATCCTTGCTAGAATTTAAGGCTAGGTCAATATTTCTTGAAGACATAATTAATTTTTGCATTCTTTAATTTTAGATATGTTGCAAGTAGTTGCAGTGATCTGAAGCAACATCCAAAAACAAAAGCCATATGCAATATGGTGTTTAATTAAATGAAGTTTATTGGCTCCAATGCAGCATAGTAGCTGGAGAGCATTTTTCTGTGTACTCATGTAGCCATTTAATACATGTGCAATTTCTTCCTGATCAGACATTTGTACAGAAGAGAAATAGAAACATCCATCCTTCTGTTCCCATAGATCAGCTAAGATCTTGGCTTTCAAATAGAGAGGATCCCTGGATCATCATGGTGATAATATCCATGATAATATCCACAAGGCACCAACTGCATGTTCTTCTATATATGTAGTCTCTCTATACATCCATGATGCCTAGCAGGGTGAAGAGCAAGAAAAGTCTGCTGAAACCACATTCTGCTGCGGATCCACCACTTTTTTGTGTGGCATAAATGGGTTTTGTTTCCATTTACATAGGCACATTTTCAGACTGTTCTGTATGTCCATGTGAGAAACAGTGACAACTGTTGTCCAAACAATATAATAGTAATAGGCTGCAGATGTCCTTTCCCCTTCAGCAGCTTTAATGTTTTATTAGACCTCAGCTAAATCTTATTTCAGATATAATAATTTCTGTACAACGTCTGCCTTTCCTTACTGTCAAATAAATCCATTATTGAGAGAGTGTTTTTCTCACTATAAATTACATAGGAAAGAATATCTCCAACCACAGAGTACATAACTGTAAGTATCATTATTTTTGAAGCTAGACAAAAATCCTAAGTGTGATATTAACTTTTGTTGGTTATTACCCTTTCCCTGCTGTGGTAAATAACAGTGATTAGCCTCTAGAAAAAATGGGTTCTGGGGGAGAACAGAAGAATGTGGGCACATTAACTCATTGCGTACCAAAACATGTATATAAAAAATGCTTGAGGTGTCAGCTGAAATGTTAAAAATGTTTTTTTCTGGGAGGCTTGGCTTTTGTTTATTCTGTACTTACATTGTGGCATTTATTTTGAAAGCATTTCTGTTACCAGAGAGAATAAGTACAGAGGAGCAGTACTGAACAAAAGTGAAGTCTTATGATCCATTCCAGAAATAATGTTTCCTACCTCTCACAACCTTATCTTGTTCATTGACCCTTCCAGACATAACTCGAGATACATCTTAATATGAGTCACTGACTATACTAAATACCATGTCAGCTAAATTGGCCATCATGTTGGCCATCAAAATTGGCCATCAAAAGGTGTTTTTGCACCCCTCCACATTTCTCTGACGTAAACAGGGGCATGCTTGCAAAACCTTTCTGCTTATAACCAAAGATTGTTGCCATTATTACGCAATGCTAAATGTTTTGCTTCATGAGCTGTGTGTTGTATTTGGCTTCTTTTTCTTCTGAAATAGCCACTTAACATTTTTAAAAGCCAAGTAGATGTTGTTTCAGTTAAAGACACACTAGAAATTGGCCTAGATATAAGTTACACTAGAAATAGAAGGTCCACTACTCTTGCAGAACTTTCCCCTCTCACTTCCCCTTCACATGTGGAATATTTTAGGTTTGTCCCTTTTTCAGTTGCTGATCCTGTACCATGGAACTGATTAGTAGAAGTTATTTGGAAGCACCAATCTGGATGGTCATTTACAGGAGGTCAGGTTATTTTAAGCAGGCTTTCTCCTAAGGGGTATCTTTTAAGTGGATTCTTTCAACCAGGCTACTCATTTCCTATTATTATTCTTTCTTTGGGAGCTTTGTGAATTTTTAATATTTTTAATATTGTAGTTCTATATTTGTTGTACTTGATGTATGGCCATGTTTATAAAATGCCTAAGGTGAACTAGGCAATCTGGAGTTATCAGTGTTTAAAATAATATAATTCTTAATGTCATAGAAAAGCAGGATATCACATCATGACATCCTAGGGCCATTCTGCACAAGGACCAATGTAGCCAATTGCTTTCACAAAGCGGAAATGCTATTTTAAATAGTGGAATCTCGGCGTTCTGCATACCTTCATTTGTAGTGGAATCCAGTAGTGTTTCATTCGTTCCCCACAGGTTTCCGGTCTCGCAGGAATCACTAGAAAGGAAACAATTTTTTTCTGTGCTTGTTCCCGCCCCTGGCCGTCAGTCAAACGGAACAGCCAATGGGCGGTTGTTATCATGCTCCCGAAAAGCCCCTTTCCCTTTAAGCACAGTTTAAAAACACACACACACGTTGCAACGAATGTACGTTGATTCGTTGCAACGGAGAGACCCATCTAGCTGGCGTGTGACCTGGCAATTCATCATTACCATGCTCCCCCAAGTGGAAAAAAAAATACCCCACACACGGGCGCTATTTTTGGCTGAAATTAAAAGGAACTGGCGAACAGGGGGCTGTGTTGTGCTTGGGGACTTAGGGGAGCTTTAAAGCAGTGGTCCCCAACCTTTTTATCACCGGGGACCACTGAATGCCAGGGACCACTCACCGGGGACCACTCAATGCCTTTTACTGAGGCCCGGTGGGGGGGGGTAGTTTACTCCTCTACTCTCAACCACTGCCCTAGCACTCTCTGATCGCTATGGTCATGTTTAAACATCCCTTCAAAATAAGATACAGACACGCCACAACAATGAACATCAGGAACATTTTATTTTCATGGAAATTTTAACTCATGACAATGACAAATCAATGGGAACCCTGAGCTTGTTTCTCTGCAACAAGATAGTCCCATCTGGGAGTTATGGGAGACAATGACACCCAAAGTGTGTTGTAAAGGGCCGGGGGGGGGGAGAAGGCTTCCTTCGGGGCCCACCTCCAATTAGTCGAAGGACCACATGGGGTCGGCGGCCCAAAGGTTGGGGATCGCTACTTTAAAGCACTTCTGTGGAGGGACTGTAGCCGGAGAAGCCTCGCTGGGTGAATGAGGCCTCGCTGGTTCGTTGCTTTCCCCGCTCCGAGAGGGAAAAAATGGCGATCGCTTCGCCAGAAGTTCGGAGGAGAGAGCCAGGGGGAGGGACTTTGTTGCAACCGCTATATTGAGAACACACATGTCTTTTTCGCAAGTGTTGCAGGTTGTTGGCAAGAGTCTAGCGATTTTCTGAGGGTGAATCCACTTTTCCCAATTCCCCGAAAATCAATACAATGAAGCAATTTTGGCACTAGTGTTGCAGGAGTGTTGCAGATTGCTCACGACATCATGCGGAACGCAGTTTTAGTGGCGAAAACAAAATGTATAGTGCTATATTAAAGTTGTGTGGAATGGTCCCTAATGTTCACATGCATTTGCAGTAGGGAACTAGAGATTTAACTTCCAGACACCTGGGAAGGAGCTAAATTCTGACAAAGACTCATACTAACAGAATACTGACAAGATTTTTCCTAAAGACAAACTTAGGATCCAAACAGGGACTGTGATTTGCCAGGGACAGTCTGAAAAATACAGCAGTATCTTATAAATGGGAACAATTGGAACATATGTTTTTGTATATATCATTGTTGCTGCTTGTAAAATGGCTCATCATTCAGGGCTACTGGTGATAAGACTATCTTTTGAAAAAATAAAATCCTTGTGTTTTGTTACTTTGAGACGGCAAGATATTAAAAGTGAAGCATTACTGTATAGAGAAAACATAGTAGCACAACTAGAATTGTTGTTATTGTCATGTTGTTAATTTATTAATGAATAAAAATATATCCAATATCATATGCATTTATGTCGATTTTCAAAGGTTTGACAATAACTGTTCTTTCCAATGCTATAGAAAGTACCTTAAATTCAAAATGTCTTACTGTTTCTTTTTTTTTCTTTGTCCTGGTCCAATATCACAGAAACACAGCCATTTATTTAAAGTGGAGTCTTGCAAAGAAGCCTAGTCACATTTTATACATCTTGATCTGATCCATCTGAGCAAAAACATAATCCTTATTTGGCTTGCTTTCTGTGAAGTTTTAAGGCTTTCAGCTGTAATCCTATGAAAATATACTTATGTTGTTTTTAAATTTTTCACTAGGTATATTTAATGAATCATATGGAGCAATATAATCAATATATTTTACCGTTTTGAACAGCACTGCAAAAGCTCCGACCCCAAATGCTTTTACAATTGGTCAGGTCTACTGCCATGAAAACGCTAGAGGGCGTCACCCCAAGGGTCAGACATAGAATCAGAGTTGGAAGGGGCCATACAGGCCATCTAGTCCAACCCCCTGCTCAACGCAGAATCAGCCCTAAGCATCCTAAAGCATCCAAGAAAAGTGTGTATCCAACCTTTGCTTGAAGACTGCCAGTGACTCGGTGCTTTTGTTACTAGATTTGGAAAAGACCGCTGATGTGCATAGTGCTTCTCCAGCAGGAATTTGAGAGCACTACCCTTATATTGTGGAGTTTTGCTGGAGTGAGATATTTATACCTGTATTCTACTTTTAGACAGTTCACTGTCTAAAAGTAGAATACAGTTCAGCAGTGGAATGGGCTGCCTAAGGAGGTGGTGAGCTCCCCCTCACTGGCAGTCTTCAAGCAAAGGTTGGATACACACTTTTCTTGGATGCTTTAGGATGCTTTGGGCTAATCCTGCGTTGAGCAGGGGGTTGGACTAGATGGCCTGTATGGCCCCTTCCAACTCTATGATTCTATGACTGAGACATTTTGGTCCAACTAGCATCTGGAATGTAGCAGGCTCAATCAGCATCATATTTCTATCTACATCTGTATTTCTGGAGAGGCTACTTGACTTTCCTAACAGAGAGCATAGCCAGGAGCCCAAGAGAACCTCTTAGAGAAGTAAGTCCTCCCCTATTAATGGCATGGCTACTCTGGTGTCTGCTCCTAAGGTCTACTGTGCTGGTAAGGGGGAGCTGGGAATGTGTATGGAAGAGGGGATCATAGTTGCATCAGTAAAGTCATTTTGCAACCTACTCACGTTCATCGCAATGCATGACAAGAGCTGATATACAGATAAGTGCACTCTCAGAGTTTTCTCTATGCATTTATAACCCTTGAAAAAGCAGTGTTCCCATTTATGTGGAGAAAGCCATATGCACCACATGTGTTCCAGAGAACACACACAAACTGAGGCAGAGCTTGCATTACAATCCCATTTCCTATGTGCTTATTCATTATGCTTTCCTTAAATTGTTCAAAAGGGGTTTATGCTATTCACAAATGCATGTGAGTGAGTCCTGATGGCAAGATCTTTGTTTCCATTTTTTTTCCTTAAGAAAAAGCCTGGGGGGTGGGGGTGGGGATTGACCAAGGATTTTAATTGTGTGTGATGGTGCTTAAGTCTTACCATAACGGCTGCTGCTTTATCCCAGTTTGATCCCAGTACCCTGAAATAGTTGGGGTGGGGGGGAACACCCTTTCCCTTTTTTAAACCAACCAGAGTGCTTTTTTTTTTTTTAAGTGTGTGAAAGGATAACTGATCTCAGCCATCTCAAAATAGGTATTTCAGCCTGGTAAGTACAGAAGGAACCTCACTGTATAGGGCCATGCAGTTTTAGGATTCAGTAGCAGTACTTACAAACTCCAGAAATGTGGGCTTTCAAAATTACATCAACGAAACCGACAGGACCTTGTCCCCAGTGTCTATTTCAGCAATATGAATGACAGCACCTTCATCTTTGCCAGCCTTCCTCAGTATTTGTAGTAAATAGACAGTAGGATGCTTTGCCATATTCGTAGAAGAACAAAGAAAGGTAAAACTTTAGCTTATGTACCAACACGGTGATGGAATGAATTGCTCAAAGGCTACTCCTAGTGGTGGTAGCTATTTCCTGGGCAGGTCTTGCTATGAGGATGTATGTAGTGGCTCTTCAAGGTGACTTAGAATAGAAAGGAAAGTGAGAACATAGGTGTACTTCTCAAGCAGGTTTGAGCACTGAATACTCAATAAAGTGGGAGCATTTTTCCAAGCTATCTTTCCTGGGGTCAGAGTGCCATAATTGCCTGGACTTGGAACTGACACTCTGTGGGCATGCAGTGTCCAGATTTTGTGATCTCAGCTCCCTCACCCAGAGCAGAAATCAGATGGATGGTAATCAGTGGTAATTCAAGGCACAGAATTAGTTTCCAGGAGAGCTGAGGGCCTTGATGGAGCTGTTGGAGTTCTGCAGGGTCTGTAAAATGGAGATCTTCCACCAGATCTTTGGTTGAGGCCAGAGCTGGGAAGACTGAGGGCTCCGCCTCAGTCAGCACTAGAACATCAGCAATCCCTATACCCCGAGGTGGACAGTTACCTGGACAGGTTGCTTGGAGGTGGGTGGGAATTTTGCTGCTCGAGTTTTGTTGGGTTGTGTAGTTTTAATGGGGGTTTTATGTACACTGTTGTGCTTACTTTATGCTTAACCCAGGGCCAAATGAGATCTTACGGGGTTCTAACCTCCCCTCTGTTGCTGAAAAGACAATCTATCTTTTATCTGACCAGGTTGACAAAGTAACATATAAAACCGCTCTATTTGCCTTGGCAAATAAGGGCCAACGTTACAACCGCTAAGGCAGCCTCTTAACACTCTTGCACTTTGTAATCATGTATGCTGTTTCAGTTTTTTGGTCTTAAATTTTATATTTTTACACAGTTCCTGACGAATATACAGTAGAGGTGACAAATAGATTTAAGGAATTTGATCTGATAGACAGAGTGCCTGAAGAACTATGGACAGAGGTTCGGAACATTGTACAAGAGGTAGCAATTAAAACCATCCGAAAGAAAAAGAAATGGCAGGTTGGATACACACTTTTCTTGGATGCTTTAGGATGCTTTGGGCTGATCCTGCGTTGAGCAGGGGGTTGGACAAGATGGCCTGTATGGGCCCTTCGAACTCTATGATTCTATGAAATGCAAGAAAGCAAAATGACTGTCTGAGGAAGCTTTACAAATAGCTGAGGAGAGAAGGGAAATGAAAGGCAATGGAGAAAGAAAAAGATACACTCAATTGAATGCAGAATTCCAGAGAATAGCTGGAAAACAGTGCAAACAAATAGAGGAATACGATAGAATAGGGAGGACCAGAGATCTCTTCAAGAAAATTGGAGATGTGAAGAGAACGTTTCATGCAAAGATGGGTATGATAAAGGACCGAAATGGCAGGGATCTCACAGAAGCTGAAGAGATTTTTAAAATGTGGCAAAATTATACAGAAGAACTATACAAGAGGGAGCTTAACATCCCTGATAACCAGGGTAGTCACTGACCTAGAGCCAGACATCCTGGAATGTGAAGTCAAATGGGCCTTAAGAAGTCTGAGCAACCATAAAGCTAGTGGATGTGACAACATTCCAGTTGAACTATTTAAAATCTTAAAAGACTATGCAGTAAAAGTGCTACACTCAATATGCCAGCAAATTTGGAAAACTCAACAATGGCCACAGGATTGGAAAAGGTCAGTTTACATTCCAATTCCAAAGAAGGGCAATGCCAAAGAATGTTCAAACTACCGCACCATTGCACTCATTTCTCATGCTAGCAAAGTTATGCTCAAAATCCTACAAGCTAGCCTCCTGCAATATGTGGACCGAGAACTTCCAGAAGTACAGGCAGGATTTCGAAGAGGCAGAGGAACTAGAGATCAAATTGCCAACATACGCTGGATCATGGAGAAAGCTAGGGAGTTCCAGAAAAACATCTACTTCTGCTTCATTGACTATGCTAAAGCCTTGGATTGTGTGGAACACAACAAATTATGTCGATATCCTGCCTGTACTTCTGGAAGTTCTTGGTTCACATATTGTAGTTTGTAGGATTTTGAACATAACTTTGTTAGCATGAGAAATAGTGAGGGCAAAATAGGAATAAAGGCCCTGTTGCTTTGTCTCCATTATCTGATGATGAGAGGGATACAAGACATTATCCCCCAAAAAAGGATCAAAGCCCTTCTTCATAGCAGTCCAGCTATTCACAGTTGTTTTAAATAAGACAGTGGTCTTCCCCATCTGGCATATTGTTCCCAGACAATTTTATGGAGTATTTTCATTTTGGAGGGAAAAGTGCAGGAGGCTCAAATAATACTTTGTAATCTATTTACAAATACACAAGTGGTGCCTGGGGGGGGGGGGAGTTGGCAGTACTAGTCCCAGACATTATCCTTCCGAAGCAGTAAATGTGCTCCTAACAAAGTAAGTTTCCCCCAGAAAAGGAGTCCCCAGCTCCAAACATTCCCGACAATTCCTTTCACCATTGCTGGTCAATGCAACTTGTGCAAAGTGCTCTTTTTGCATCTTATTGGGTGGGTGGGGGAGCTAAAAAGGGTTTCCAACCTCCAAGTGGTATCTGTATTATATACCTCCAAGTGGTATCCCTGTATTATAATTGATCTCCCAGTGACAAAGATCTGTTCTGGTGAAAAAGTCCGTAAATGCTTATGCTGGAATAAAATGTTGTTTGCCTTTAAGGTACCAAAAGATTTTTATTTATTTCAGCCTCATGAAGTGATGGAAACCTACTTTATTCCCTAGGAATATTATAAAGCCTTCCTTTATTATAACATAATAGCATTTAACGGGTGCAGGTTCTTTTGTGTTCGAGCTCTCTCCTTGCTCCAACCGCCAGCAAAGCTTCAGTGTGATATAATCCTGACATGCAGGGACTGGAGTGGAGCAGGGAAAATAGTATCGGGAAAGCTCAGGTTACCTTGTAATACTGGCACAAAGGAGCTGGGGGTGTTATTTATTGTTTCCAGTGGTCTTGTAGTAACTGAATAAAGGAAACTTCTTCCTTTTCTTATAGCAGGCTGGGTTTACAACCTTACTTGACTTAACTTGTGTTCTATTGAGCCACATTAAATGGAATGGGCTACCCCAGTTCTGTGAGCTTAGCAGTTTTCCATCTGAGCAAGAGATACTTATCATGAATGGTTTAGGATGGTCCTGCAGTGTGCATGGGGTTGGACATGATGGCTTGTAAGGCCCCTTCCAACTCTATTCGCATGCAGGAAGCTGGGTGACCTTGGATTTCTCACAGCCCTGATAGAGCTGTTCTCACATAGCAGTTCTATCAGAGCTCTGTCAACCCCACCTACCTCACTGAGTGTCTGTTGTGGGGAGAGGAAGGGAAGATGATTGTAAGCCTCTTTGAGACTCCTTTGGGTAGTGAAAAGCAGGATCTTTTTACTTCTTCTTCTTCTACATGTTACTTCGAGAGCCATGTTTCTTGCTCTATATTTTAAAATGAAAATCAGTCTGGGAAAGGAGAAATTCAGAGTAGGTGGAGAGAGACTGCCTATATCCATTCCACACAACTTAAATCTAGCCAAAGTCTTACCTTTTGTAAACGCTATTAATTTAACGTTCCACATGACATTGTAAACAAACTGCTAAACTCCTGCTAAACTCAAGCAACAATCAGAATTGTATAGCGCTTAGGGGGAAATCCAGAAAAGTGGATTCCCCCTGAAAAAAATGCTATACTTCTGAGCACAATCCGCAACACATCCGCGAAAGACATGTGCATTCTCAAAATAGCGGTAGAAAGACTATCCCTCCCTCGCTCTCACCCCCGAGCTTCCAGAGACGCGATCGCCATTTCCCCCCCTTAAACAGGTGAAAGCAATGAATAAGCGAGGCTTCTTCGGCAGAAGTCCCTGCACAGAAGTACTTAACAGTAAAACAAAGCTCCCTTCTGCAATTGTCTTTAAAGTTTCCAAGCACAATACAGCCCCCTGTTCGACACTACCCATAATTTTGGCCAGAAATTGCACCCATCGGGGGGAGAAATTTTTTTTTAACTTAAAGAGTGTGTAAACGATTAAGCGCCAGCTCCTACACCAGCGAAAACAGTCCTTCTGAGACATTGAATGAACAAATACTCATTGCTATTGGAGTTTTTGGGTTTTTAAAAAACAGTTTTAAAGGGAAAGGGGCTTTTTGGGAGCACGAACACAACAGTTCATTGGCTGTTCTGTTTGATTGACAGCCAGGGGCGGGAAGAAGTGCAGAAAAATATCGCCTCCTTTGTTGCGATTCCAGCGAGACCAGAAACCTGTGGGGAATGAATAGACCGCTACTGGTCCTTCAATATTCTAATAGAATTGAAGGTGTGTGGAATGATGAAATGCCACTATTAAATATAGCGTTTCTGCATACTGCAAACATTTAGCAACATTGGTCATTGTGCGGAATGGCCCCTAATGTTTTTCCCTCTGGTTGGTTTAATCTCAAAGTCACCCTCCCTAAGCTTCCTTTTTCCCACATGAGTGAACATATAGATCAGGGATTCTCAACAAGAGGTCCACGGATCCCCAGAAATCATGGGCGCTCTGGAGAGGGGCCACAGCCTTTCCCCTCCTGTCTCTATGGACTTGGCTGCAAGCTAGGGAAACAGCCCTCTACCCTCCCAAGCATGAATGAGTTATGTGCCTGGAACTACCAGCTTAAATTGCTTCCTGCATTCTGCAGGGGGTTGGACTAGGTCAGTGGTTCCCAACCCGTGGGCTGCGGCCCGGCGCCGGACCGCGGCTCCTTCTTCACCCCCCCGAAGCAAGAAGCTCGCCAGGCCACAAGCAAATCGGCCGCCAAAGCGGACGATTAGCTCACGGCCCGGCAAGCTTCTCGCTTCAGGAGGGGAGGGAAGAGAAGCTTGCCGAGCCGCAAGCTAATCGGCCGCTTTAGCGGCCAATTTGCTCGCGGCCTGGCGAGCTTCTCGCTTCGGGGGGAGGGAAGAAGGAGCCGGAGGGGCCAGGAGGGGAAGCCGCGGCCGCCGGCATGGCGGTGGCGCAAATGCGCATGCGCGGACTGCCACGCATGCACGTTTGCACCCCTGCCGGGCACAAACGCACGTGCGCAGCAGTCCGTGCATGCGCGTTTGCGCTGGGGCTGCCGCGCATGCACGGGGCCCCGGGTCGCCCTCTCCGCCCACTACGCCACAGCGGTCCGCAGCCAGCGGAAGCTTGCGGACCACTGGACTAGATGACACTGGAGGTCCCTTCCAACTCTATGATTCTATTCCTGTCTTTCCTCCCTCAGTCCTTGAACCTGCTTGTTCATGGATGATGGTGTCACTTCCAGTGGCATGGCTCTTTGGGGGCATGGCAGAGAGGTATAGCCAGCTGACATCACTACCAGGACATATTGAAGCCTGAAAAAAATATTCCAGGGGCTTCCCAATGAAAAGGTTGGAAAAGGCTAGTCTAGAGAATATATAGAGGCTCCTTTTCATGTTCTTTACTGGTAAAAAGAAGAAGAAGAAGAAGAAGAGTTGGTTCTTATATGCCTCTTTTCTCTACCCAAAGGAGTCTCAAAGATTCTGGATTATAATAAACAGTGTCTTATTTTAAGACTTGCAATCCTTTGAACATAAGTATATACTTTTGCAGAAGCACATTGCATAGAAATCTTTTTTAGGTATTTCAAAGTAGCCTTGCCTCCTCCCCCCAAAATATATTCATTGGCCCACTATGCTAACTTACCTTAAAACCACCATTTTTCATTTATTCATTCACAATAGGCCAGAAACAACAAAGGTGTTTAAGTATTATTGCTTTTTTTATTCTTACAAGGCTTTTATTCTTTAAAGAGAAGTATAGAATTTCTTTCATGTAAAATAGATAGCAGAACGACATAAAGTAAAAACTTAATAAGTGGGAAGGTGGGATTCTAGCAATGTTAAGTCATGAGCATGCTGTGTTCTATTACGTTTTTGCCCCATGGCATGTAAGAAGCCAGCAAGGGCACTTCAGGAGACGGAATGTCATTTTTTTGCATACATCATTTCCCCTCCTTCTATATTTCTATTAAAATGAAGCTATGAAGTCAGTTTTCTTAACTCTGACACCATGGTGTTTATTTCTAATCCTCTTTTTCCCATGGCTGATAGCCCCAATGAAAATGCAGATTCTTCAGTTTTATCATCACATGTATAGTTTGTATGATGCAATATACTCGAGAACTAAAGGAATGAGAAATTGAAATATCAAGGGACCAGTCAAAAAGCCTGCTGCTGCTGTCAATGCTTGGCTTGGCTGCAGCATGCCAGGAAGCCCCCTCCCCGCCAAGCGCAGAAGGCCAATGGCAGAAATCAAGCCTCTCAGGGCTTGGCTCCGGCGTGCCACTACACCAAGCTGGCTCTCAAGGCTCACCTCCCTCACCCCACCGAGCACTGAAGTCCAGGTGCGCTGGAGGCAAGCCTTGAGAGCCAGCTTGGTGTAGTGGTTAGGGGTGCAGTCTTCTAATCTGGTGAACCAGGTTTGATTCTGTACTCCCCCACATGCAGCCAGCTGGGTGACCTTGGGCTCACCACAGCACTGAGAAAGCTGTTCTGACGGAGTAGTAATATCAGAGCTCTCTCAGCCTCACCTACCTCATAGGCTGTTGTGGGGAGAGGAAAGGGAAGGCAAATATTAGCCGCTTTGAGACTCCTTCAAATAGAGAAAAGTGGCATATAAGAACCAACTCTTCTTCTTCTTCGAGGGCTGCCTGGGCAGCGGCAAGCAGACCCCTCAGCCACCCACCCCTGGACCGGGGCCCCTGATGCTGACTTCTGTCCCCGGTGATGTCCAGTGGCCAAATGGCGGTCACAGGCTTCACTGGGTTTGTGGAGAGCAGGCCTGAGGGTGGCTGGCCAATCAGAAGGCGCATACCGACTCTTCTTCAGTAATATCAGGGCTCTCTCAGCCTCACCTCCCTCACGGGGTGTCCCTCACAGGCTTTGCTGTGGTTGTGGAGGGCGGGCCTGAGGATGGCTGGCCAATCAGAAGGCGCACAGCTTGCTGTGCATCTTCTGATTGCCCTGGGGCGGGAATCACAGGATGGATAGGACCCTGGATAGTCTCTACCCAGGAGTCTGTTTCCAAAATATTAAATGGAGCAAAAAGTGTTAAAGATGGGAGAGTGGGGCTTGCTGGGTCAGGAACCTGGAAAATGCTTAGGGAAATAGTTTTGGGGTAATACTTATGCTGCAAGTGGCAAATGGCAAATTTTTGTATATGCAGATCTTTTTGTCCTCTACTGAAATAATGTAATGCCTACTTTTTTAAAAAAAATAGTTAATTTTAATGTTTCAATATGGATCCCTTCCAACTTTTCCCATATACTTTTTGGAAACCTAGCTTTGCTATGAAAATTGTCATTTTCAGTTAATCTGATTTGAACAGGTTGTGCACTTCTGTCTCCAATCTCTTAATGGGGAAGAATTTTATTTGACACAGTGACTAAACATACAGATTATGCACAGGTAATACTGACGGGTTTCTGTTGTGTGTTCTGTTGTCATGATAATGACAAAAAATGCTGTCCAGTTTCTCTGCTGGCCATTCTTCTGAAATATAAAGGCTATTGTGCATGACAGATTCTCAAGGTAAGTAGATAACTAACACTGCTTTCAGTGACACTTTATCCTCTTTATCCTTTATCCTCTCTAACATTGTGGTCTCTTGTTCCAATCCTGAGGCCTCCATCAATTAGAAGAGAAGAAGAAGAAGAACTGGTTCTTATATGCTGCTTTTCTCTACCCAAAGGAGTCTCAAAACGGCTTACAGTCGCCTTCCCTTTCCTCTCCCCACAACAGACAACTTGTGAGGTGAGTGAGGCTGAGAGAGCCCTGATATCACTGCTTGGTCAGAACAGCTTTATCAGTGCCGTGGTGAGCCCAAGGTCACCCAGCTCGTGGTGGATTGCAGAATTGAACTCGGCTCACCAGATTAGAATTCCCCACTCCTAACCACTACACCAAACTGACTCTCCCACAGAAAGAGGGGTTCTTTCTGTGAAGCAGCTATCACATTTGCTTAAACATGCAAGAGGTCTTCAGATCCAGATTGGGGACAAGGTACATGGATCTGTGATCATAGAATCATAGAATCATAGAGTTGGAAGGGGCCATACAGGCCATCTAGTCCAACCCCCTGCTCAACGCAGGATTAGCCCTAAGCATCCTAAAGCATCCAAGAAAAGTGTGTATCCAACCTTTGCTTGAAGACTGCCAGTGAGGGGGAGCTCACCACCTCCTTAGGCAGCCTATTCCACTGCTGAACTACTCTGACTGTGAAAAACTTTTTCCTGATATCTAGCCTATATCGTTGTACTTGAAGTTTAAACCCATTACTGCGTGTCCTCTCCTCTGCAGCCAGCAGAAACAGCATCCTGCCCTCCTCCAAGTGACAACCTTTCAAATACTTAAAGAGGGCTATCATGTCCCCTCTCAACCTCATTTTCTCCAGGCTGAACATTTCCAAGTCCCTCAACCTATCTTCATAGGGCTTGGTCCCTTGGCCCCAGATCATCTTCGTCGCTCTCCTCTGTACCCTTTCAATTTTATCTACGTCCTTCTTGAAGTGAGGCCTCCAGAACTGCACACAGTACTCCAGGTGTGGTCTGACCAGTGCCGTATACAATGGGACTATGACATCCTGTGATTTTGATGTGATGCCTCTGTTGATACAGCCCAAAATGGCATTTGCCTTTTTTACCGCTGCATCACACTGCCTGCTCATGTTTAGTTTACAATCCACAAGTACCCCAAGGTCTCGTTCACACACAGTGCTACCTAGAAGCGTATCCCCCATCCAGTAGGCATGCTTTTCATTTTTCTGACCCAGATGCAGAACTTTACACTTATCTTTATTAAATTGCATCTTGTTCTCATTTGCCCATTTTTCCATTGTGTTCAGATCTCGTTGAACTCTGTATCTATCTTCCGGAGTATTTGCCAGTCCTCCCAATTTGGTGTCATCTGCAAACGTGATGAGTAGTCCCTCCACCCCCTCATCTAGATCATTAATAAATATGTTAAAAAGTACCGGGCCGAGCACCGAGCCCTGAGGTACCCCGCTACTCACCTCTCTCCAGTCTGATGAAGCACCATTGACAACAACTCTTTGAGTGCGGTTCTCTAACCAATTCCCTATCCACCTAACGATCTGAAAATCTAGATTGCAGTCCTTCAACTTATCCATCAGAACATCATGGGGAACCTTGTCAAAAGCTTTACTAAAATCCAAGTAAATGACATCAACCAAATTTCCCCGATCCAGCAAACCTGTTACTTGGTCAAAAAAGGAAACTAGGTTGGTCTGGCAGGACCTGTTGGAGACAAATCCATGCTGACTTCCTTGGATCACCAAATTGTCCTCCAGATGTTTGCAGATCGCTCACTTTAATATCTGCTCCATTATCTTCCCCACAACAGAGGTCAGAATCACTGGTCTGTAGTTTCCCGGGTCATCCTTCCTCCCTTTTTTGAAGATCGGAATAACGTGATAGAAGATTGTCTTTGCATAAAGAAGGTCCCTGGTCCAGTCCCTGGAATCTTTGAGGGCCTGCTGTGCCTGAGGACCCAGGAAAACTGCTGCTAGAGACTGTCTACCGTATTACCTAATATTTTGACTTATAGGCTACCCTACTCCAAGTGGTCAGTGGGGCAACTTACACCTAACCAGTTCTTCTGAGCTAGATGGACCAGTGGCCAGAATTAGTATAGACAGTTCTGTATGCTTATCTTGTATCAAGCTGGAGAGGTACCTGGAGAAATCTGCATTCATGTCAGGGCTTTTTATATATCTCCCTGAACAATGCTTGTATTTTGCTGGAGGCTTTTAAATCTTACCTAAGGTTGAAAATCATCATGAAATGCACTTCAGGAGAACTGTTTGCATTATATTAATGCAATAATTTGCATGAAAATAAATCAGGTACTAAGTCAGCCTTTACTAAGTCAACCTTTACTAAACATAGGACTGTTTTAAGAGTATGCAAAATATAGAGGCAAGGACGTTGCAGGCAGAGCCTTCTCCTGTGTTCCACCGGTGGCGTGGCCTGCTCTCAGGGCCTAGCACCACCGGCACCTACCTCGGGCCATCAGGGCGACTGCGCCCTTGTGGTGGTCTGCAGTGTGTGGGTCTTAGCGGCGCCGCATCCACGGCCTCCTTTTTGCTGCTGCTGGCTGCTGTTATCTGCCTCCAGCTCCTTTTCACTGGAGCCGGTGGCTGTTGTTCTCTGCTGCCTCCTTTGAGCCACCATTGATGGTTTCTGTTCTCCACCGCCTCCTCCTTTTTGCCACCCTCGGCGGCTCCTGCTCTCTGCTGTGGGCGGACAGGTTGAGCGGCGGGGTGGCAGAGAGGCGTCAGTTCCTGCAGCCAAGTGTGACTGTGGCCAGGCTGCTGGAGAAGCAAGTGGGCAGTTGTGTAGGGGTTGGATTCGAGTCCAGACACTCTTTGGGAGTCAGACACGTTCCATACCCTGGGTAGTTTCCCAAATATCAATAGGAACCATGGATAAGGATTGAGCTTGACATTATTCTTGGGCCTGCATTTGTTCATTCATTCATTTATTAATTCATTTCCTTTATTGCCCACCACTCGCAGACTGGCTGGCTTGTGGCAGGTTACAGATTAAAACCCTATAATAAAATCGTAAAAACCCAACTTTTACAGAATTCTTGGTAGCGAGAACCACTGTAATGTCCCTGCCCCCCCTTCCCCTACCATTGCTCGATGAATTCTCCTGCACTCAGTGCCTCAGGGGGAGATGTTATGGGGGAGTTAGCATGATGTATCCACTGTAGCGAGGAGGGGCCCATAGATCCTAATTGTCCCAGCATCAACCAAAGCCTTGGTGGAAGAGCTCTGTCTTGCAGGCCGTGTGGAAATTCCTGCAGGGCCCCAGCTCAGGACAGAAAAGGCCTTGGCCCTGGGGGAGACCAGGCACACTTCCCATGGGCTGAGAACTACCAATAGATTTGCACCTGCAGAGCAAAGGGGCATAAGGCAATGGGTGGTCCCTCAGGTATATGGGGCCCGGACTATAGATGGCTTTGAAGGTCAATACCAAAACTTTAAACTTGATCCAGAATGCAACTGGCAACCACTGCACGTGCCTCAACACTAGCTGGATATTGGCCCTCTAAGATGTTCCAGTGAGGACCCTAGCAGCTGTGTTCTGTACCAGTTGCAATTTCCAGGTCAGGGATAAGGGTAGGCCCATGTAGAGCGAGTTTAAAAAGTCAAGCCTAGAGGTGACTGTTGTGTGGATCTCTATGTCTAGGTGCTTCAAGGGCAGATAGGGCACTGGTAGCTTTGCCTGGTGTGGGTAGAAAAATGCCGAATAGCATGACATCTTCTCCTGCACTGCAAACCTCTGTGTCTAGTTCTGGAGAATGGAGATCAGCCACTGAAGGGCTGTCTCACATATCCCAGTCCCAGAGAGATTGTGGGCTAACAACTCAGGGTCAACCACATTGAACACAGTTGACAGATCTAACAACACTAGAACTTCTGCTATCCAGTTGGCACAAAAGATCATTTGTCAGGGCAACCAACTCCATATCCACCCTGTGGCCAGGATGGAAGCCAGACCGGTATGGGTCAAGTGCCAAAATTTCTTCCAAGAATGTTAGGAGTTGATCCACAGCAGCCCTTTCAACCACCTTACCCAGAAATACAAGATGTGAGACTAGGTGGTAGTTGGCCAGGTCCTGCGGATTGAGCATTAGTTTTTTCAGCAAAGGGTGAACCACTGACCCCTTCAGCACCCCTGAGAACTCTCCAGATAACAGGGAGAGGTTAGCAATTTCCCCAAGGGGCTCCTATCTGCTGGTCACCCTATTTGAGTAGCCAAGTTGGACAGGGATCAAGGGGCATGTGGTCGCCCTCACTGACCCCAGCAACTAGCCCACTTTGGTTGGAGACAGCTGTCTGAATCCAGCAAACATTATCCCCCATGGTGACCAAGGGCCCCTAGTTCTCTTTCAGTATGAAGTGTAGCAGGTAGGTCGTGGCAAAGTGAGAAGACTTTATTCGCAAAAAAACTCACTAATGCCTCACAGCTCAAATCCAATTGACTTGAAATTTGGTGTCCTTTCTCAAGAACGATAAGAGACCAAAATACCCTAAACAATCATGCCATGCAAGAGCTTGTGGATGTGACAGAAATGGCATAATACACCCATTTTTGCCATCTTCACTGCCATCTCATACTTCTTGTGGTAGGATGTTCTTGCAGCTTCATCGTGACAGCTTCATCTTCCTCCACATAAGTTCTAGCCATCCCTCCTCCTCTCTTGAAGCTACCTTGTATACTAGGGGGCCTGTTTGAGACAAGAGCAGAGAGGGGCATCAGAGGCAATCTTGTCAATGGCAGCAGTCAGGCAGGACTGTCAGTCTTCCACCAGCACCACTAATGAGTCTCCAGGAGGCATTGGGTCATGATGAGCATTCAGGAAGCTTAATAGGATCCATAAGCCTCTGTGGGCAGGTTAAAATAACCTGCCACCCAAACAGGGAGGGGGTGGTACCCAAAGCCGGGCCTTCAGGGCATAGTGGTTTGACCATGGGACGATGTCCGTCACAATCAGATCCACTTCTACCCCTGCTCCAAAGATCACATTGAGGGTGTGGCCAGCCTGATAGGTGGGACCAGCAACAAACTGCAAGAACCCCAGTGTCACCATGGCTGACACCAGTCCAAGCCAAGTCCTGGGGACGGCAAGTCCACATGGATGTTGAAGGCCCCCAGGATTATAATAGGGAACTGCAATGTCTAGGCCACTGCCGCCTCCAGAAGGCTTGACTGGTGGTGTGTTGGACAGACAGGACACCAACTAGATGGCCAATCTATTTATTTATTTGTTTGTTTGTTCACTTTATTTCCCGCCGCTCCCCGAGGGCTTGCGGCAAGTTACAATTCATTAAAACCACAATAAAATCACAATAAACCCCATAACAATAAAGGACGCTCAACATAACAAAACAAAAGCAGCAAGAGGTCAAGAAAAGACCCGGTGGAAAATCTCATCCCAATTTGATCAGTCCCTAAGAGTATCTTAAGGGCGGAGGGAGAAAGGGGAAGGAGGAGGGCACTGATGGCATTCGCTATCATCGCTTCTATGAGGGGGGACCCTGATCTACCTGGTCGCCCAGCCTCACCCATAGAAGAGCTCCGTTTTGCTCAGTCAATTCTTGACTGAGTCCTACCCAAAACAGAACAGAAACAGAGAGAGAAAGAACGGGGGGGGGGGGGGACGGAAACAGAGGGAATGACAGTAGCAGCAGGGGGTGACAGTAGACATGGCGGAAATGGGGGGAAAAGAGACAGAAACAGAGAGGAGGAATGACGTGGGCAATGGTGAGGTGAATGGGATGACTACCCCCAACAAGTTCCTTTTATGTATAACAGCCATGGGCAGCTCACCACCATTGTTGCAGTGTGAAACTTTGGGACAGCCCTCTGTCAGACATCCACCATCAATTTTGAATTGAAAACATGAGAGCATTTAATGGGTCAACATTTTATCTAATGCTAACAATTTCTCTACATGCTGGAAAGATCTGAAATGAAACCATTGAAAGGCCATGCACATAACTTTTATAGAAGTATAACCTTTTAATGTTTTAACTATCATCTGCCTTGAGCCAAGAAGAAATGCAACCATTTTCAACTAATAATGGGAATCAACAAAACTACTGAGAAGGCAGTTGCTTGAGGAAAAGGCCCATGTTCCAAAACCAATTTTTTTCCTTCCTCACCTTCTTTTGATATGTGCTAATATTTTAATCCCTCAGCATTTACTGCCCCCCCCACCCTTTTTAGCCAGGCTAGATACTGGCAGGCAGTTCTGACATGTTGCAGAATGAGAGCTGAGCAAATGCTAACTGCTATTTCCACTGCTTGCCAGCCAGATCAGCCATTCATGTTTACTGGCAACCTCCTGAGTGGTCTCCTCTCTACACAGGAGGAAGATTGTCCAGAAGCTGGCTTCTAACAGTAAAGCAAAACATTTCAATGCTCCAAACATGTTTAGGTACTTTTGTGTGTGCATGAATTCTAGTTGCAGTACAGAATTTACAAATGTCTGTTTATGGGATTCTTCTGGAAGGAGTGGAAGTATTAGAGGAGTCTCCCCCCCCCCTTCTTCATTATGAAGGGAGGTAAATCATTTTTGTCACTTAATATTGCAAATCTGCCCATGGTTTTGCCTCCTGGCTTCTGGATGATATTCCTGCTATCCCTCAATGATTCTTTAAAAAAAAAACATGCCTATTAGGACTATGGTAGGGAAGATCACAGTTTAGTGGATGCAAGCAAGGCAAAATTTGAATAAATCATTTGTAATTACAGAAGCTTCCAGATACATGATGTACTGTGGAACAAAACAGTAATATTTCTTTTCCCCAGTGTTGTATGAGATTAGTGTTAGAGGCCAGGTGTCTGGAATGATGGTCTTAGACATTCAGAGCTCTGTTACCGGGGCTCTCTGGTTTCTAAAACACTGTAATTTGAAGGAAGCTATTCTTTTCAAAATAAAAATCCGCATTGTAATTTTGTCTACAATTGGACAGGAAACCAGTCAGATTTTAGATAAACAGCTTAAACTCCATTGTGTGTGGAGCAAGAATCAGAGAGAAAAGGCAGCAAAAGATGAGATGGAGAAGCAGGTAACCTTACCTGACAGACCCATATACATGAACTTAGACAATGGAATTTACATGTGAGTGAACGGGAACCAGGGAGACGTGGCCTAAAAATCAAATAAATCCTTATGAAAAGAAACATTAACAAGTCCCAATACCATCCAGCTTTTTCAAAGGTGATCTGAAGTACAGTCTCCTTATCAGAAAATAGTGTTACCAGTTAGTGGCTGGCTTTTGACAGGACATTAGGAGGAGAGGGCAATGGCAGGCAGTGTTGTATTGACAATATGATGTCATTTCTGTGGTGAACTTGCAAGTGACCATGTAGTTTTACCATGGACTTTGCATTGGAACCTAGAACAGAGTAATGCCACTTCCTGGGTCACTCTGAAAATGATGTCATACCATCAATATGAGGACTTTTTGTCTTGATTCTCTCCCCCCCCCCCCCTTCTACAGCCTACTTCTATAGTGGCGATCCAGTTGTCTGGCACCCATCCAGCGCTTCAGAGGTGGAGACACCGTAGGCCACAGTATCATGTGTTCCATTCCATCACTTCTGAGGAAAGCCTGGAAATTATATAGGAATTATTTAGGAATCACCAAAAACATTATGGTAAAACGATAGAGTTTCCATGTGATTCCTAGAGGTACCTTACATCACTTATGGGTTTTACCTGGAAGTGACATCTCAGTATACACACATATTTTCAAAAAAAAATATTTTTCCATGGCAATGAGGGCAACTGGCAGGAAACCTCTATCCAGACCCGAATCATATTTGCTACAGTCACAAAGCAGATGGAGGAATGTCACTTCTAAAGTATGCAGAAGCCAAATTTGGCTCAGGGTCTTGTGCCTCCCCCCATTTTTTTTACTGAGCTAAAAAGGCCATGTCGGAGAGTTATTTGCAGAACTTTGGAGTATTCCAAGCATACTCATATTCAAAGTTTTGCAAATACTACCCCCCGGGGCCTTTTGGGTTCAGGAAATAGGTGAGGAGAGGAAAAGGCCCTTCTTCCATGCCAGTGTCCTAAGGCCAAACTGATCTCCTGCAGGCTTTAAAAGTTAGGCATAGGCAATTAAATTCAGATTCAGTCATGATTCAGCCTGTTTAAATGCCTCCTCGACCTATTTCCTTATGGAGTGCCCAAAGGCAGGGGCACAGCTGATAATGAAAGGTTCCCGATTCCCTTTAAATCCCCCGTGAAGCATCTGGGGAGGGATTTAAAGGGCTCGATGCACCTGTCATTATCAGTTGTTTGGTAGATGCTCACTTCCCCCCCTCTCAGGAAGTGGAGATGCACTCTACTGCCTGGGATGGAGGGTCGGGAGCATGTGTGCCAGTGGTCCCCAACCCCCGGGCCACGGCACAGCGCCGGGCCGCGAAGGCCTCAGCGCTGGGCCGCGGATCCCTCTTCCCGCCCCCCCCCCCACAGCGAGAAGCTCGCCAGTCTGCGAGCAAATTGGCTGACGAAGCGGCCGATTTCCTTGCGGCCTGGAAGGGCGGGGAGAGGGAGCTGCGGCTGCCAGCATGCCGCCGGCACAAACGCGCACGCGCAGACTTGCCGCGCATGTGTGTTTGCGTCCGGCGGGGGCACAAACATGCACGCACGGCAAGTCCGCGCATGCGCATTTGCGCCGGGGCTGCCGCGCACGTGCGGGGCCCCAGGTCGCCTTCTCCCCGCACCCCGGCGCAGTGGTCCACAGCCTGACAAAGGTTGCGGACCACTGATGTGTGCAACCCTCCGCCCCCCCCCCCAAAAAAAACCCTTTTCGGATTTGGTCAACTCCAAAAAAGTGAAGGGTTATTTGTAACCTTCCAATTTAGCCCAAATAGTTTTAGGCCAAATCTGAAACAGTATGAATTCTTGTGTTTGTGTGTGCCCATGCTTATTAAAAGATTATGTTTCTTACAGCTGATATGTAACTGTGGAAAAATGAGTAAGATCTGGATCCCATACCCAACTTGTGTAAAATGTTTTGTGTAGTTTGGCCCTAAAGGAGAACATAGGATGATCTAATATGGAGGCAGAATCCGGCAGAGCCCTAGCGACATATATACCCTCTTAAATTAACTTTTTCCAATTGGAGAGTTTGGGGGGAGGCGTTCAAGTCAATAAATGACAGGAACTTTGTAGTTGTTAAGCAATTATGAAATTGCCTCAAAATTAAAACATTCAGGTATCATTTATCATATATCCAACAACTTTACAACCACGGGTATAACTGAATCATAATTGCTATGAATGTAACTACATTTGCAAACACGATCTTTAGTGCCCTTCTAAAAGGGCACTCTGAACAAAGGCAAGTCCTAAGAAATGGTTCTTATGAAGGCAAAGAAAACAGAAAGTCCAAAATATTAACTTACAGTAGTACAGATCATCTTCCCCCTAAGCTTTTTAGTGGCCCATCTTCTTCCTGCAGCTCTTTATGTTTTATTTCTCTAGCTTGGGCCTGTAAAGAAACTAGCATTTACAGCAGTAAAATTCTTTCTCTCTTGCTGCAGAATTACATTCTTTTTTTTATATACAATTTTTTTTATTTTCATAAAGATAGAAATGTAGGATGCAATATGAGTTATTAATACAAAAAACAGTAAATAAAATATAATCATCGTTTGAAAATATACAACCCCACATTAACTACACATTGATATAAACTTTTGCCCAAAACTGAGTCTAAGAGCCATCCACATTTCCACTACATTAAAAAAGGCCTATTTAGATATACAAAAAAAAGTTGTTATTAATCAACTTACTTGAGAGATCGTTGACCTCACGTTAACTGATTGATACAATCTAAGAGCTATCCTGACAGATATTTCTAGGTTTAAGTTAGATGCTTAACATTAAACATTTCTTGTAGAACTGTATGAGTTTTGGCCCTGTATCAATGCCCTAATGAAGGGAAGGGAAGGGAAGGGAAGGGAAGGGAAGGGAAGGGAAGGGAAGGGAAGGGAAGGGAAGGGAAAGTAGGGCTTTGCCTTAAAGATGTACAACAACAAAAAAATACAAGAGGATTTCATAACTTCTCCTTATCCTTAATACAGATACATCTACAAAACAATTTATACTTGACCCATTCTAAGAGCCATCCTGACAGGTATAAGTTGAAAGCTTTGCATTTTCTACAGATCAGTGTGAGCTTTGGCCCTATAACAATACACTAATAAAGAAAAAATAAGGGGGGGAAACCCCATTTTATATTTCCAGCACTAACGATTATATTACCTGTATGCCTACAAAGGAAAAGAAACAAGAGAGAGAAAAAACACTGCTTCCCCTTTTTCATAAAAATAGCAATGAAGGATACAGTATATGTTGTTAATACAGAGAATAGTAAAGTTTCCAGGTTTAGATTAAATGCTTAACATTAAACATAGAACAATATAAGCTTTCAGTCTTCTTTAGCTTCTCCTTATCCTTAATTCAGGTACATCTACAAAACAATTTATACTTGACCCATTCTAAGAGCCATCCTGACAGGTATATTTTCAGATTTAAGTTGAAAGCTTAACATTAAATGTTTTCTACAGGTCAGTGTGGGCTTTGGCCCTAGAACAATACACTAATAGAAAAAAGAAAAAATAAGGGGGGAGAACCCCATTTTATATTTCCAACACTAATGATTATATTACCTATATGCCTACAAAGGAAAAGAAACAAGAGAGAAACTGCTTCCCCTTTTTCATAAAAATAGAAATATAGAATACAGTATAACATCTGTACACAGCCCGTGGCGCCACGGGCGCCACGGACTGTATAAAGGAGTAAGGGGTGGTGGGGAGGAGTTAGGGCGGGACCGGTCCGGGATAAAAACTCGGAGGGGTCCAATCAGGAGCCGCGAAGCGGCTCCTGATTGGCCCCTCCAAGTGTCCATCCCGGCCCAAGCAGGCAATGGGGAGCCGCGCAAAGCGCGGCTCCCCATTCCCTGCTTCACTGGCGAGGGAGCACCCGCCAGCCGCGCATAGCGCAGCTGGCGGGTGCTCCCTGCCTGGCGGACTGACGCGGCTGCCGGGGACTCCCGTCCGTTCTTCTGACGAACCTCTCAAAATGGCCGCCGCCCCCGACAGCCAGTAGCCGCCTCCGCTGCCGCCAGCTGGCCGCCGCCGAAAATGGCCGCCGCAGCCGCAGCTCCAAGCCGGCACGCCCACGAGAGCAGCTCCAAGCCGGCACGCCCACGAGAGCCAGCAGAAAAAAAAACCCTGTAGGAGCCTTTCCCAGCTCCAAGCGGAGAGGCAGCAGGAAAAAAAACCCTGTAGGAGCCTTTCGCAGCTCCAAGCCGAGAGGCAGCAGAAAAAAAAACCCTGTAGGAGCCTTTCCCAGCTCCAAGCCGAGAGGCAGCAGAAAAAAAAACCCTGTAGGAGCCTTTCGCAGCTCCAAGCCGAGAGGCAGCAGAAAAAAAACCCTGTAGGAGCCTTTCCCAGCTCCAAGCCGAGAGGCAGCAGAAAAAAAAACCCTGTAGGAGCCTTTCGCAGCTCCAAGCCGAGAGGCAGCAGAAAAAAAAACCCTGTAGGAGCCTTTCGCAGCTCCAAGCCGAGAGGCAGCAGAAAAAAAACCCTGTAGGAGCCTTTCCCAGCTCCAGAAAAAAAACCCTGTAGGAGCCTTTCCCAGCTCCAAGCCGAGAGGCAGCAGAAAAAAAACCCTGTAGGAGCCTTTCGCAGCTCCAAGCCGAGAGGCAGCAGAAAAAAAAACCCTGTAGGAGCCTTTCGCAGCTCCAAGCCGAGAGGCAGCAGAAAAAAAACCCTGTAGGAGCCTTTCCCAGCTCCAAGCCGAGAGGCAGCAGAAAAAAAACCCTGTAGGAGCCTTTCCCAGCTCCAAGCCGAGAGGCAGCAGAAAAAAAAACCCTGTAGGAGCCTTTCGCAGCTCCAAGCCGAGAGGCAGCAGAAAAAAAAAACCCTGTAGGAGCCTTTCCCAGCTCCAAGCCGAGAGGCAGCAGAAAAAAAACCCTGTAGGAGCCTTTCCCAGCTCCAAGCCGAGAGGCAGCAGAAAAAAAAACCCTGTAGGAGCCTTTCGCAGCTCCAAGCCGAGAGGCAGCAGAAAGAAAAACCCTGTAGGAGCCTTTCGCAGCTCCAAGCTGAGAGCCAGCAGAAAAAAAAAACCTGTAGGAGTCTTTCGCTGCTCCAAGCCGAGAGCCAGCAGAAAAAAAACCCTGTAGGAGCCTTTCGCAGCTCCAAGCCGGCACGCCCACGAGAGCCAGCAGACAAACATTAACCCTGTAGGAGCCTTTCCCAGCTCCAAGCCGAGAGGCAGCAGAAAAAAAAAACCTGTAGGAGTCTTTCGCTGCTCCAAGCCGAGAGCCAGCAGAAAAAAAACCCTGTAGGAGCCTTTCGCACCTCCAAGCCGGCACGCCCACGAGAGCCAGCAGACAAACATTAACCCTGTAGGAGCCTTTCCCAGCTCCAAGCCGAGAGGCAGCAGAAAAAAAAACCCTGTAGAAGTCTTTCGCAGCTCCAAGCCGAGAGGCAGCAGAAAAAAAAACCCTGTAGGAGCCTTTCCCAGCTCCAAGCCGGCACGCCCACGAGAGCCAGCAGACAAACATTAACCCTGTAGGAGCCTTTCCCAGCTCCAAGCCGGCACGCCCACGAGAGCCAGCAGACAAACATTAACCCTGTAGGAGCCTTTCGCAGCTCCAAGCCGAGAGCCAGCAGAAAAGCATTAACCCTGTAGGAGCCTTTCGCAGCTCCAAGCCGAGAGCCAGCAGAAAAAAAAAACCTGTAGGAGTCTTTCGCTGCTCCAAGCCGAGAGCCAGCAGAAAAAAAACCCTGTAGGAGCCTTTCGCACCTCCAAGCCGAGAGCCAGCAGAAAGAAAAACCCTGTAGGAGCCTTTCGCAGCTCCAAGCCGGCACGCCCACGAGAGCCAGCAGACAAACATTAACCCTGTAGGAGCCTTTCGCAGCTCCAAGCCGAGAGCCAGCAGAAAAAAAAAACCCCTGGAGGAGCCTTTCGCCGCTTCAAGCCGGCGCCCTGGGAGCCCCGGCAGCCGCCCACAGCGCAGCTGCTGGGTGCTCCCTGCCCTCATGGCCCCAGAACACAATGGAGCCGCCGGGAAAGCCGCAGAAGAACAAAAAAATGCAGAGGAGCCGCCACAGCCCAGCGCACCACACCTGGGACTCCCCGGCAAAAACTACGAGACGCCGAGGAGACGCCGCCCGCCTCCTCTTTCAGGTAGCCTGTCCCTCGCTCTGTCCCTCGCCTGCCGCTCGCTCTGGTCCCCACCTGCTAGCGCCCATTGTCTTCTTCATACAATGGGCTTTTTTACTAGTTAAACATAAAACAATATGAGCTTTCGGTCTTCTTAAGGGGGTCTCATCTCGAGGCTTGCTACATCTTGTCGTTCCGTAGACTTATATTCTGTCCCATTGGCCTTTGGCGTAGAAAGTGCAGTTGTACTCTTTCCCGCAGAATATGCATTGATAAATCTTAAGACCATTGCACCTCCTGGACTCCAGTATCAATACAATTTTTTTCCCAAAGAGCTCCTTTAAATCGGTTACTTTCACTACAGATCCATATTTCTTTTGATTGATTTTTGTACACTGTTGCTTTGAGATGGCTGTATGTCTTTTTTAAAAGGGTGTCCTTATCTGGGCTGCAGAACTCTGGCATCCCCTTTTCCGTCTCCAGAATTTCAGATTTCTCTTCTACTGTTGGTTTTCCACCTTGTTTAAAGCTGTCATCAGCCACTGTTATTGATCCATCATTCCTGTTGGAGACTTCTTCCTTGGCATCTTGGATCTCCTTGAAGATATTTTTGACCAATCCTTCTGTAAATACTTTGAAATCTTGGGTTTGTTTCTCTATTACAGGGACAGTCAAACTGCGGCCCTCCAGATGTCCATGGACTACAATTCCCATGAGCCCCCTGCCAGCATTCGCTGGCAGGGGGCTCTTGGGAATTGTAGTCTATGGACATCTGGAGGGCCGCAGTTTGACTACCCCTGCTCTATTAGATGAGCCAATCTTTTTAACATAGAAATGTTTTTGACTTTAAAAACAATAGCCGGCCTCAAACAATTTTACAAGTGGCCAGTAGAGGTCCTCTGTTATATCCTCTGGCATGTGACGTATTGAAGTCAGTAAGGCAAGTATTCTCGTGCTGGAACAGAGTTCTCGTGAGATCTTCCCATTCACAGCTCTTATCTCTTATCTCCGAAAACCAAAACAATTACAATAAGAGCTTTTGCCAATTAATTTGAGTTGATTTGAGTCCTTCTTCTGCTTAGTTAGGAGAATTAGCCTGCCTCATAACGAGGTGGCTTCGGGCAGAACAGAGTAAGAGGAGGGGGGAAACAAAGGGCTTTGATGCAGGAAGAGAGACGGAGAAAAAAAAACGAGAGATACTTGCAGTAAATGATGTTTTGGAACTCAGCCGATGTCCTCCCCTCAGTTCACAACGTTCATTTGCAGTAAATCGTCGTGTAGGGTTGAAGCAGATACTTTAAGATTAAAGAGAGAAAAGAAAGTCCGAGGTAGAAAATGGCAGTCATCCTCTGGACCTGGAACACTGACAGCCTATAATCCAGGGAGATATACTCCCTAAAGGATTGGAGACGGCCCCAAGATCTTCCTTGGTAGAAAGGTGAGGTAGGGTTTGTGTACCCCTCCTCTTTTCTGCCAATTGCTTGCGCAATTGACCCCTGTCAGGCTTCAGAGATAGCAGAGCAGATGCCCTGCCACCCTCTCAGAACAACATCTTTAGCCACACCCTCAGAAAATTACATTCTAACATAGTGAACAATCTAACAGGCCCGTGGTTGGTCAGATCCGCTGCATGGGTTCAAGGGACGGAAGTTCAGGGGCCCAATAGATGGTGTTTCGTTTTGGTTGGCCTCAACCAAATGCTTGGTGGAAGAACTCCTTTTTGCAGGCCCTGCAGAACTGTTCCATTAGGGCCCTGACCTCCTCTAGGAGCTCATTCCACCAGGTGGGGGCCAGGACAGAGAAGTCTCTGGCCCTGGTTGAGGACGTGGACTTCCTTGGGGCCAGGGATTACTAGCCGGTTTACTAGCTCTTTGAGGGGCATAGACAGAGAGGTGGTCCTTCAAGCACACTGGGCCCAGACCACATATGGCCTTGAAGGTAATTACCAAGACTTTAAGCCTGATCCGGAATTTGACTGGTAGCCTGTGCAGTTGGAGAACAGGCTGGATGTGGGACCTCCATGGTGTTGCTGCGAGGACCCTGGCCACTGCATTCTGGACCAGTTGCAGTTTCCAGATTAAAGTTAAGGGTAGGCCTGCATAGAGCAATTAGGCAACCAAAGTATACCTCAGGAAAGATGAACTCTGATTAGTAATGGATGAAAGACCTCCCAGCTCAGTTTTTAATTGGACCAGTAGTTTCAAGCGTAATTGGTGAATAATAAAGACCTTGTTTTTTCCCCAAAAGTTCTGAATTGATTTGTAATGTAAATTGGGTATTTCCACACAAATCTACTCTTAGCTTAAGTCTATTTTTGTCTAAGTCCCAGGTACTGTTCAGAGTTCAGGAAACTGCACACTCCAATAAGCTCTGGGTCTCTGGGGAAAAGAAGCTGAACAGTACCTGAACTTGTATGACCAGCTGCAGAGGCTTTTAATATTATCCTCTGTTGTAATCCCCCCAGCCTCTGTTTGTCCGACTCCCCCCACACCTTATATGGAAGAAGCAAAAAAACCCCAGAAAATTCTTCCCACAAGCCTCATTGTTAAAATATCCATTGATAAATGTGGATTGATATTGAGGCTTGGGCTGAGACTTTTCTCCTTATGCAAAGCTTAAAAAAAATTATGGAAATTCCCGGTTGTACAAACCCTCCCAGTTTATTGAGATCTAAAATTCACCCTTTAGAAGTATCGAATCATAGTTCATTCTGAGCTAAGTAATGTGTAGCACAAAAATAGATTTACATTTGTAAAATATCCTATGTATGCTTGTTTTGTGATGCTTAATTGTAATATATCTTAGCATAGTGAGCTGGGCAAATGCATGTTCCAAACATTGTAATGTCAACAGTTATTAGGCTCACCAAGTTCTCACTGAGGATGGATGCTTCCTGCTACTGGAGGATGACAGCATGCATCCTGACACACTGATGTCACTTCCCATTCAATCAGAAGTGACATCAGCATGTTGCTGGGGTTGCTTTGGCATTTGGGCAAAACTGGTTTAACCTGAAAACTAGAATATCCCCAGTAATGCGCTGCTTGGGAAGTGATGACAATGGCCTAGTTAATTGGCGAGTCTCCCACTAGTTGACACCCTTGTGCTTGCAAACGTAGCAATTATGACTTGGGTACAGTTATTCTGAGTAGTAATTTTTAGTTATTCATTTATCAGGAAGTTTTATATCCTGCCTTTCTGACAACACTGACACCCAAGATGGCTTGCAGTGCTGTTAAAAAAATTAAACAAGAGAACAACAGTTTGTGGGTTTAAATTCTGAAGCTACTGTTCTTAATCTTTGCTGTATTGCTAGATGAACTCAGTGGACAAAACTGACAAAAGTTTATACCCCGAGCCCTCAGCTGGCCCTGCTGCTGTAGATTGTCTCTTTCAGAACAGTTGCAAGCCCAGCAGAGATTATTTCTTCCCTTGAAATGGTTGGACAGCAATCTTTAAGACTGGCCTTTAAGACCTTTAAGACCAACAAAGTTTTATTCAAGGTATAAGCTTTCATGTGCAAGGACACTTCTTTGGATACAGGGAAATAGTATATGAAAGCTTATCCTTACCACATAGTGGCTCTATATAATTGGGGAGAGCCACTATGGGTGGAGCAGTGTCAGGGCCCTGTCCGGGTGTCTGGACACTGCTTCTGCTCCATGGGCCAATCTGGGCGCAGCTCATGTATGGCCTCGCAGCCACACACTCCACACCAGGTGCCAAGGCCTGCCCCGCCCAACGCTGCACCCAGCTGCCAGTGGCAGCAATGAGGCCAGCGCCACTGCCGCAGACAGGCCCCAGCTGTGGCAGTCCGGCAGAAGCAGCTGCGGTAAGGGGAGCCGCTCCGTGCCCCACAGAGCCAGACTCCCTGTGCGACCTCCGCGTCCCACCTTCCCAAACACCTCCCCCCTAGCACCTGCTGCATTTACATTTTCTGTTCTTAAAGGTACCACTGGACTTAAGCTTTGTTCTGCTGTTTCAGACCCACATGGCCCATGTGAATTGGTTTCCCAAGCCACAGTGAATCTAACATCTCCACCCCCAACACACACACACACAATTTGCGATTTTATGTTTTATGCATTTATTTACAGATGGAGAGCATACGTTTCATTTTGGTAGCTGCTTACAAGATTGTTTTAAAAAAAATCCATTGTGCTTCCCAATTACTGTTATCATACAAAAAATAATAATAGTGTTTTCTACAACTCAGAAGCAGCTGCTCTCGGGTGACTGCATGTAACTGAGCATTGGAGATCTGTACATTAAGCGGATCTCAACAGAGGCAACATGTAAATTTTCTAAATAAGGGCATTTTAGTAGTTGCATAGAAGTAGGAATTTTGGAAGATTAAGCTTTTTGTCATCTCTGCTGACACCTCTTGACAGTCATCTTGTATTAAAGAAGGTTCGGTAGCCTCAGTGATACTGTTTGCCAATGTGGTAGAGAGGCTGGGGTGTCACCCTAGGCTCTTGGAGACTCAGGCTCAAAGCTTTCTGCATGACCTTGGGCAGTGATTCACCATCAGCCTCATTTACCTCAAAGGCTTGTTTTAAGGATAAAATGGAAGAGAGGATAATAATGGAAACTGCTTTGGGTGTCATCACGTTAAGCTTCGCCATGGCACTGATAAAACTGTTCTGACCAAGCAGTGATATCAGGGCTCTCTCAGCCTCACCCACCCCACAGGGTGTCTGTTGTGGGGAGAGGAATGGGAAGGCGACTTTAAGCCGCTTTGAGCCTCCTTCGGGTAGGGAAAAGCGGCATATAAGAACCAACTCTTCTTCTTCTTCTTCTTCTTCTTCTTCTTCTTCTTCTTCTTCTTCTTCTTCTTCACTCACTGCTGAATTTGTCATAAATGTGTATCCTGGCTTTCTTTCTCACCAGTGTTGTCCAGTACAGAATTGCAGTCGAATAGGGAAATATTTTACAGCAGTCCCTGCACATGGCCTACAATCTGATGGAAAGCTACAATGCTGTCTTTGTGTATCTGCTTGTTTGGTTGCACAAGGTGAAGGAGGTTATGGCCTCCGGCATGCTGCTGTGGATTGTGCTTGTGGGAAGTAATGCTGAGTCATTGACAATACTGCTGAGCCAGGTGCTTTGGCGTTTCTGATCCAATAAGCTGTGGGGAGCAGGTGCTGTTAATTGATGAACCAGAGAGATGTTTGGCAGAGATTATGAGGCACTGAGCAGCCGGCTGTGAGAGAAGCCATTCATGGGAAGTATCTCTGTGCCTCTGGCTGTATCCTGCGAGGGGCTGTTTTCAGTTCTTTCCAGCCTGAACACTTAGAAATTATATCCATAGCTGCTGTCAGTACTGTATGTGTTATAATGAAAAATCCTTAGGTTTGTCATGGAATAGCATCTCTTCATGGTAAATGAACAGCCTTTCTTCCATGTGTTGTACCAATCTTCCTGTTACAGAAATATCATTACAATTAAGGTGAATTTCAAGTATCCCTACCTTCCATTTATGAGCAACTGCTAGGTGATCTTTTAAAAATTATTAAATCTCATGATCTCAGAAATCATAGAATCATAGAATTATAGAGTTGGAAGGGGCCATACAGGCCATCTAGTCCAACCCCCTGCTCAACGCAGGATCAGCCCTAAGCATCCTAAAGCATCCAAGAAAAGTGTGTATCCAACCTTTGCTTGAAGACTGCCAGTGAGGGGGAGCTCACCACCTCCTTAGGCAGCCTATTCCACTGCTGAACTACTCTGACTGTTTGCGGCCGCACATGGCACGCATGCGTGTTTGCAGCCACGCATGGCACGTTTGTGGCCGCGCATGGTGTGAACACACATGCACGACCCGGCTGCGCATGCGCGACATGTGCGGGAGTGCTGTGCATGCGCGGCTCGGCGATCGCCCTCCCTGCCGCCGCTGGTCCACAGCCTGAAAAAGGTTGCGGACCACTGCTCTAACCAATTCCCTATCCACCTAACTATCTGAAAATCCAGATTGCAGTCCTTCAATTTATCCATCAGAACATCATGGGGAACCTTATCAA